>NC_057866.1:2232222-2597222 GCF_019393635.1 Dromiciops gliroides | reverse complement strand
TCCCTCCCTCCTCCCAGGAGGGGCAGGGAAAGGTACCGATCTAGCTCTCCCCCAATGCCACTGCCCTCCCCAGCAGCCCAGGGACCCCAGCATAATGGGACAGCTCCTGCGTTCTCCTTCTCTTGTTCGGGCCCCGGTGAAGCTTGGAGCTACTGTCAGTAGAGGCGCATGACACCCTCGCCCCGGGCCGCTGGGTGCCTTGACAAAATATAAATAAACTCAAATTACATAAAACAGGACAACGTGCCCTAACAACTGTCCCTGAGCCAGCAGGGAGAGAAGCAAAGGCAGAGAGCCACGTGAGCTCTGCTCCTGCTCCCCAAGGAGTCCCAAAGTGACCTAGAAATTCTAGAGCTAAGCAGCCTCCCTAGAAACCGAAGTGGATTGAGATGAGTAGCCTCTAGCTGCAGGACACTGGGCCAGTCCCTTCCCCTCTCTGGGCTACCTCAGGGCTTTCTTCTGGAAGACAAGAGAAGGTCCCTGGCAGCTTAGAATCCTGTGGTCCCCATGATCCCTCTAACCCCAAAGCTCTGCCTACTTTAAAAGAGGGAAGGGGGTGCCTTCCATCATGATTTCCAGGAACCATTTTTAAGATTTTTTCCAATTATTTTATTTGCATTCTTGTTTTTTAAAATAATAAATATCTTTATTTATAATTTTGGGTTCCAATTTTTATCCTTCCTTCCCTCTCTCCTCTCCCCCTCCCTAAGTCAGTAAGCAATCAGATATGGGTTATACATGTATGACTATGTAAAACACGACCATATTAGTCATTTTGTACAAGAAAAATAATGAAAGAAAGTGAAAAATAGCAGACTTCAGCTTGTTCCATCAATATCAGTTCTTTCTTTGGAGGTGGAGAATATGTTTCATCAATAGTCCTTTGGGATTGGCTTGCATCATTGTATTGTTGAGAATAGTTGTCATGCACAGTTCTTCATCAGACAATATTGCCGTCTCTGTGCATAATGTTCTCTTGGTTCTGCTCAGTTCACTCTACATCAGTTCATACAAGTCTTCCCAGGCCTTTCTGAAGTTATCCTGCTTGTCATTTCTTAGAGCACAATAATATTGCATCCCCATCATATACTACAGCTTGTTTAGTCATTCCCCAATTGATGGGTGTTTCTTTGATGTCCAATTCTTAGCCACCCCAAAAAGAGCTGCTAGAAATATTTTTGTACAAATAGATCTTTTTCTCTTTTTGGGAAGTCTTTGGGATATAAACCTAGCAGTGGTGTTGCTGGATCAAAGGGTATGCACAGTTTTATAGCCCTTTGGGCCGAGTTCCAAATTGCTCTCCAGAATGGCTGGAATCTTTTTATAAGTCCACCAACAGTGGATTAGCATCCCAGCTTTCCCCAAATCCCTTCCAACATCCAATATTTTCTGTTTTTTGTTATATTTGCCACTCTGATAGGTGTGAGGTGATACCTTAGAGTTGTTTTAATTTGTATTTCTCTGATCAACAAAGATCTAGAGCATTTTTTCATGTGATTATAGATAGCTTTGATTTCTATGTCTGAAAACTGCCTGTTTATATCCTTTGACCATTTATCAATTTGGGAATGACTTGTATTTTTTTTTTTTGCAGGGCAATGAGGGTTAAGTGACTTGCCCAGGGTCACACAGCTGATAAGTGTCAAGTGTCTGAGGCTGGATTTGAACTCAGGTCTTCCTGAATCCAGGGCCAGTGCTTTGTCCACTGTGCTACCTAGCTGCCCCCGACTTGTATTTTTATAAATTTGACTCAGTTCTCTATATATTTGAGAAATTAGGTCTTTATCAGAGATATTTATTTCAAAAATGCTTTCCTGGTTTTCTACTTTCCTTATAATCTTGGTTACATTAGTTTTGTTTGTACAAAAGCTTTTTAATTTTATATAATCAGAATGATCTGTTTTATATTTCTATAGAGAATTTTATTCTCTATATCTTCTTTGGTTGTAAATTCTTCCCCTGCCCATAAATCTGACAGATAAATGATTACATACTCCCTTAATTTGCTTATGGTATTATTCTTTCTGTGTAAATCATGTACCCATTTTGACCTTATTTTAGAATATGGTGTGAGATGTTGGTCTATACCTAGTTTCTGCCATACTGTTTTCCAGTTTTGCCAACAGTTTTTGTCAAATAATAAATTTTTGTTCCAGAATCTTGGATCTTTGAGTTTATCATGTACTAGATTACTATAGTCATTTACTATAGTGTAATTGCTATCTATTCTATTTCGCTGATCTACCTCTCTATTTCTTAGCCTGTACCAGATTGTTTTGATAATTTCCAGGAACCATTTATCAGATAGGCTAGTGTGGGTCTTGAGGGGGAGCATATTAGGGAGGGAGGTGTGTGTGTATGTATGTATGTGTGTGTGCACATGCGTGTGCATGTTGAGTTATCTTGTGAATCTAGGCTGCAAATAGAGTAGAAATATAAAATATATGACAGTGGATTGTGGAGTGTCTGTGAGTCTTGGTAAAGTCAGGGCTAGGGGTAGGAGAGCGATAGGGAGAGCGACAGGGACAGAGAAGATATTTGGAACAGAGGACTCAGCTGGCCAGCCTATAAGTTAAGTGTTAAACTGTCTGAGATGAGCTAAAAAAGAAAGAAGAAGAATCCAGAGGAGGACAAAAGCAGTGACATTCTCCAAATAGAACAGCATGAGTGATCGGTGAACAGGCTTCCTGGGCGCTGCTCATTCCCCCTTGAATCCCTTGCCCCCTATTTCTCCTATCTTTCAAACACTGCCAGTTCCCCTCCCTGGCCACCCCCACCATCCACTTGCTCTCTCCCTACTCCTGAGCTGTTGGATTGTGGAACTAAAAGAGATACTTCCAGGAAGCAATGAAAAGGCTAGGGGGCTGTTAGAGGGTATTGGAGGAACAATGTGCCCATTAACAACTGCAACTGCAGTCCTCAGGAGAGACTAAAAAGCAACATGGCAGGGACCCATTGCCAACCACTGCTGCAGCTCTTGGCTGGTTAATGTTCATAGCACATACCTTTTTTCCTTCAAAGAATCACAAACTTTCAGAGATGGGAGAGAACTCAGAGGATAATTGGTTTACCTCAGACCTTAGCAAGAATTCCCAACACAGCACACTGGAGAGAAGCTATCACTTCTTGAGGCAGCCCCTTACACAATGGGGCAACTTTCATTGCCGACCACCAGTCTCAATCAGACTCTTTGCAAGCCCCAACCTCCACTGCCCCCCCCCATACTGGTTCTGCTCTCTGAGACCAAGGAGAACAAGGCTAATCTCTCCGTGTCAGTCCTTAGACTACTTGAAGACAGCTGTTAGTCATGATCCCCTGGAACTCCTCTTTTCCAAGTTAAACACCCTCACTTCCTTCAGCTGAGTTCTCTCTTTCAAAATCAAAGGTATGGGGGCAGCTGGATGGGGCAGTGGATGGAGTGCCGGCCCTGGATTCAGGAGGTCCTGAGTTCGGATCTGGCCTCAGACACTTGCTGGCTGTGTGGCCCTGGGCAAGTCCCTTAACCCCAGTTGCCTCACTTAAAAAAAAAATCAAAGGTATGTCTTCTATGATTAAAAAACAAATCAAATCAATCAATCAAATGTATGACAGGGTTTTATCTCATATATTCTTTTTCTTGAGGATGTCAATAAAGAATTAATCAATACTCGGTGAGTCCTTACTGTGTGGCAGGCATTGTGCTAAGCTCTGTGGATACAAAGAGAGCCCCTTCTTCCAAGGAGCTCATTGTGGGGCACACCCAAGATCTAGACAGGGTCAGTAGGAGGGAGTGGGGAAAGAGGGAAGAGCCAAGAAAGGTCTCCTGCAGAAAGTGGGGCTTGAGCTGAATCTTACAAGGGAACACAGAAGGGAAGAGACAAGGAGTAAGAGCATTCCAGGCATGAGCAATAGCCAGGAAAAGGGCACAATGGAATGGAGATCCCTGCAGGCTAGAGCAGCAGTCCAAGTACAATATGAGAATGACTTCTGCTAAGATGGTGACAGTGTCAGAGAAGAGAAGGCCATGATTGCTTTTACAAATTGTGTTTAAATAAATTACACAGAATAATTATGCCATTGGAGTTCAGACCATTCTGAGGCCAAATACTTTTTTCAACTGAGTCTTGAAGGCTGAAGGAATTACAGGGAGAGCCTCAAGATTGAGCCTAAGCATGAGTATTCTCTAAGGCTCTGACCTAAATAAACACATCTCTCTCCTCCCCTCTCCTTCTTTTTTTGGGGGGATGGGGTGGGGCAATAAGGGTTAAGTGACCTTCCCAGGGTCACACAGCTAGTAAGTGTCAAGTGTCTGAGGCTGGATTTAAACTCAGGTCCTCCTGAATCCAGGGCTGGTGCTCTATCCACTTCTCCACCTAGCTGCCCCCTCCCCTCCACTTCCTTCCTCTTCCCTCCTCTCCCTTCCCCTTTTCTTTTCTCCCTTTCCCTCCCTCCCCTTTCTTCTCTTCCCTTTCCGTCCCCTCTCTTTTCCTTTCCTTTCTTTTTCCCCTTCCTTCTCTCGGTGATGTTATCAAAACTCTCATTAGTTCAGCTATCATCTCTGTGACTCCCAAATCCATATCTTTAGCCCCAGAATCTTTCCTGACAGTCAGGCAGCTCTAGCTCTCTAGTGGACTACTAGGCATGGATGTCCCATCCCTATGTTACTCTCAAACTGAACCTGTACAGAACACAACTTATCATTTTCCCCTAAACTTGTCCTTCCTCGTAACTTCCCCATCTTCTGCGAGGGCAGTACTCTTTTTCAGTCACTCAGGTTTGTAACCTCAGTATCACCCGAACTTTTCCCTTTCCTTCATCTTTCATAGCTAATCATTTGCAAGCCACTGTCCCTCCTTCCATCTCTCTCTTTCCTCCCCACATCTCTCCCCTCCACACAGCTACCTCTGGAGTTCAGGCCCTCACCACTTCTTCCTTGGATTATTGTAATGACCTCATCATTGGGACCATCATACCCTTGCTCAAGAGCCCACTAGAGCTCCCAAGTGCTTTATCTAGGATAAAGTACAAAGTTCTCAGCTTGTCATTTAAAGTCCTGTGCAATCTGGGTTCTATGTACCTTTCAAATCTCCTTCATGTTACTTGCCTTCACGTACTCTAACTTCCAGACAAACTGGCCTCCATTTTCTTCCTTGAATTCTGAATTCTATTTCCTACCCCCATTGCCAGAATGTCCTCACCTCTCCCCACACACACACACTGTGGCCTCCTTTGGAGCTCATCTCAGTTGCTCCCTTCTTGACCTTCTCAGGTATTGGTGGCCTCTCTTTCTCCTCAAAGGATTACTCAGATTTACTTGTATATTATTTTGTTTTGTATCTTCTATTCCCTAGTCAAATGGAAGTCCCATAAGTACAGGCACCATCTCATTTTTGTCTTTGTGTGACCACTGCTGAGGACAGCTTCTTTCACATTGTAGATACTTCACAAGTATTTCCATCATAGAGGGGATGCCCATCAATTGGGGAATAGTTAGACAAATTCTGTTATGTGAGTGTGATGGAGTACTATTGTGCTAAAAGGAATGATGAGGGACATGGTTCCAGAGAATTCTGGAAAGACTTCCATGAACTGATGCAAATTAAAGTGAGCAGAACTAGGAGAGCATTGTTTATAGTAACAGCAACATTGTAACAATGATCAACTTTGAAAGACAATTTGAAAGGACCCAGGATGAAAAATGCTCTCTCTCTCCAGAGAGAAAACTGAGGGACTCTGAGTACAAACTGAAGCATACATTTTTTCACTTTTTAAATGTTCTTGCTTTTTCTTATTCCATTGATTAACTAGTTGGTCAGCAAGCCTTTATTAAGCACCTACTATGCACCATGTACTGTGTTATGTGGTGAGGATACAGAGACAGAAACGAAACTCCCTTCTTCCAAGGAATTCCCTATTGGAGGTGAGGGAATATGCACATACAAGTACATGGAAGATGATGGAGAAGAAGCTCTGAAGAACACCAGGATTCTACAAGGCAGGAGTGCCCCTCGGATCTCCAAATCAGCCCTAGCAGGGCTTGCATGTAAAGTGCAAAGTCTTGGGAGTCCATTCAAATTTCTGGAGTTGGGGGTTAAATAGCCTAGAGATCTGGGAGCCATGCACACAGATGTGATCACTGGACCATTGGGAGCCAATGAGATCACCAAGGGGATTCCAGGACAGAGCCCAGGACATGGACAAGTTCTGGCTTCCCTTCATTTTGACTGGACCTGGGATTTGATCAGGAGAGAGCTTCTGTGGGGAATTGCCTGGTTTACCAGGGGTGGGCATCTCTGTAACTTAGTGACTTAGCTGCCTGGGACATTGAGGGCCTTTGCTTTGCCTAAGGTCACAGAACCAATGTAAGTCAGAGGAAGCTGGGTGTTCCTAATCCTGAGGATGTAGCTCTATCCACCAGCACATGTTGCCTCTCACGTGTAGGAAGGGAATGGAAGAGCAGGAGGGAGCAATACTGTGGAAACCTAGAAAGGAGAGTGTTGGGGCAGGGGCGGGGTGGGGTGGGGTGGGGTGGGGGGGCCAAGGCTGCAGAGACCTCCAGGAATGCTCAGGAAAGATCATGGGATTTGGTGTTTCAGAAGCCGTCAGTCACTTTGGAGGCAGCTGAGGGAGGATGGTGGAAACCGGAGAGGCTCCAGAAGTGAGTCAGGGAGACAGGAGGAGAACGCCTTTTCTAGAAGCTTGGCTGTCAAAGGGCAGAGGAGGATAACTGGAGGTCCAGCTCAATAATAGGATCTAATGAGGTTGGTTGTTGCTGGTTGGTTTTTAGGATGGAGGAGACTGTAAGCAGCAAGGAATGAATCTGTATATGGGAGATATGAAGGGGAGAGAAAGAGAGAGAGAGTGAGAGACAGAGACAGAGAGACAGAGACAGAGACAGAGAGACAGAGACAGAAGAGAGACAGAGAGAGAATGATTAAGAGGGCAATCAGCTGGAGAAAACAGGAGGGGAGCAAGAGTACACAGAGAGAGGGGATGGTCTTGGTGGGCCACCTCTCCATCAGACACGAGATATTTATGACAAGCTGAAAGTATGGGTTGTAAGGGCTTTAAAAGCTAAACAGAAGAGTTTATTTTTTTAATCTTAGTGGCAATAGAGAACCAGTGAAGTTTAGAGCAGGGTACTGACACAATCTGATTTTTACTCCAAAAAACAACCTGGCAGCTGAGTGGGGGATGGACTGGCCCGAAGCTTAGAGGGTGCTGGGTATTGGAAGACTGCAAGGGTAGGGAGTATCTAAGTTGTGTAGAGCTTCACAAGACAAAGCAAGGACTTTGTCCTTTATCTTGGAGGTAATAGGCAATCCCAGGAATCTGTCGAACAGGAGAGTGATGTGGTCAGACGATGCTTTTCCAAAGTCTTCTTGGCAGCCAAATGAAGAGCAGATTGGAGAACGGAGAGACGCCGAGGCAGTTTGTAGGCGACTGCCAAAGTCCAGGCAAGAGGCGACAAAGGCCCAGACGGATTGGGGGTGTTTGGGGGGATTCTTGGCCATGCGTGGGATGGGTCAGGTGGCCCTCTGATGTTCTTTCCAGTTGGTCCTGGAATACTGGGATTTCTGGGGGAAGTCTCTTTTATAACCTGTTGTGCCCCCATGCGCTCCCCTCGGAGACTGTGGGGTTCCCACGTGCTGCCACTGGAGAAGATCAGAGTTAGAGGCTGGCTGTTTGGTAGTGCCCGGGATTGTGGGCAGTGTTACCCGCTCTCTCTGGGCTGTTCTGGCCCCAGCCACTGGCCCTTGCCCCACGTGCTCATAGGTGTCTCTATGGTGGCCACCTCTCTGGCTGGGCCTCATTGTACAGGCCGAGGAATCCTCACTCACTCATTTGGTCTTTCTAGAGTGGCTGGTGAGGCCAAGCGCCTTCAGGGGCTGAGTCCAGCATTCTCCTTGGTTTTTCTCCTCTGTCCCCCTGCTCTGGGAAATATCCAGCCCCCACACCAGAAAGAAGAGTGAGTGTAGCTGAGGCAAATCCTGGTTTTCCTACTGACCATGGACGAGGGGAACCCTCCTGGGCCCCTCCCCTTCTTTCCTTATTCCTTCCTTTTACAATAAGGGGGTCAGGCCAGATGGTCTTCCCAAGCTCTGAGCCCTGTGGAGAGGGAGGTGTGTGTGTGCAGAGTCTGATGGATGGAGCTGATGGGAGGCAGACAGGCATGTGACCAGTGCCAGTGTGTGTGTGTGTGTGTGTGTGTGTGTGTGTGTGTGTGTGTGTGTGTGTGTGTGTGTGTGTCTGTCTGTCTGTCTGTCTGTCTGTCTGGGGGGGGGGGCAGGCATCCACAGGTGGGTCACTAGGCAGCCTAACATTCTTTGACCTTTCTCAAGGAGAGGAGGAAATCCCCCAGGGTTTTTGGGGGCTTCAGGCTACCTAGGAGGTAGGTAATATCTGTGTTTGGGGATCCCCTCTCTTCTTCACATCCTGTCTTCAATCCCGTTCTACCTGACCCCTGACCTTAACCCTACTCCCCTTCCCAGAGCACAGTGGAGCTCAGGCTCAGAGAGCCTCTGGTGGGAGGGGGTGGGCATCCAGTGGACTGAGAGGAGGAGGGGCAGAGTCAGGGCTCTTCCTGGGGGTGGGGCCGACTCCAGGGTGAGAGAAGGGCTCAGGGGGGCCCGCCGGGGGCTAGGGAATGGTCAGGCCCTGTCCTAGACCTACCCCACCTCAGAGGACAGCTTTTAGCTCCAAAGCCAGTGGGGAAGAGGCTGAGGACTTGGGTTCGAATCATGCCTTTAGCTTCAAAGCTGGTGGGGAAAGGACTTGTTTCATCTGGGCAATGAGGGGCCTGGATCAGACTCCTCTCGGGTGCTTCCAGGGCCAAGCGACAACTTGCACATCTCTCTCCTCTGTCCTCGGCTTGCAGGCTTCTCTGTGATAATAACCCTGATGGTCTATTGCCCTGGCCCACAAGGCTCCCCAGAAGTCTCCCAGCCAGGGCCTGTTCTAGGAGGCTCCAGGGAACCACCCTCTCAGAACCAGTCTCCCTTTCCAAAACTGTTGTTGGAAGTGGAGAGAGCATCAGGGAGGAGGGGAGCTGGGAGAGGAGGTTCCAGGGTTCCACTTGGTGACCTCAGAGCTGAGGAGGAGGAGGGAGGGAGAGGGGAGGAGGAAAGGGGAAGAGGGGGAGGAGGAGGGAGGGAGAGAGGAGGGAGGAGGGGAGGATGGGAGAGAAGGATCCAGGCTTTCACTGGGTGACCCTAGAGCTGAAGAGGAGGTGAAGGAGGAGGGAGGAGGAAGGGGGGAGAAAACCTAACTCTTGCTGCCAATGCCCCTCCCCCAGCAGGTGCAGGGCATGGAGCCACGTGCCCTCCTCTGTCCCCTTCCCTCCCTTCAGAGCCCCTTGATACTCCCCTCAGCCTTCTGAGGGGCCCTGTTGCTTGTCCCCACCCCCAATTGCTGGCCAGTGATTAATGGGACCAATCAATCAGCCACAGGCCCCTGAATGCAGATGGGCCCTTGGGATGAAGCCAAGCCTGGCTCTGCCCCCAGCGGTCTTGGCCCCCTGCTGTGAGTAGCCCGTCCTGCCCAGGAAAGAACCAGCCTATTCAGGGGGTCCCCAGCCAGGCCGAGCCTTTCATATTGAAATGGAGAGGGGGGCTTTCGGTGGCTCATTGGCCAGAGCTCAGACAATTCGTGCAGCATGCAGCGTTGTGGCATGTCTAGACTCCACGTGCAGATGTAGCTGGGGTTCGTTACACAGACAGTACCCACCTCTATCCTTGCATACTCACATACATGTATACCCATGCTGCCCATGTAATAATATAGCCACCCATATGCAATGTGTACCCAGTGCATGCATCCAAGATGTGTGCACATGCATATGAGGCTAGGTCGACAATACATCTGTAAATCCATACACATACAGTTCAGATGTGGCTTGAAATCCCCGTGCATCTACACAAACATGTGTGCACAGGTGTTTAGGGTTCCACAACACACGCATATACACACAAGATACACACATGTAGCTAGGATCACCACGTGTATAATATGGGTTGGACCCACATGCAGGTGTTGTGAGGGTTTCCCATGACATGTACACACATGATAGGTGCCTATAGCTGGGGTTACACATGCCTGTATACACATGTAGCTGGTTCACCATGCATAGACACACATGTACACACATGTTGAGCTATCCGTGCAGGCACATGCACACATGTCCCAGGGGCTTTCTTGCCCTTCTGGGCACAGAACAAAGGAAGAGGCAGAAGGGTCAGGGGTCTGATGCCCCCCCGGGGCCTGCCTCAGCTAGATTCTCGGGGCCCAGGAGCTGGGCCCCCCCACTACCTTCCCAGGCCCTGGTCCCTGGCCAGGAGTTCTGCCGTTAGGGAAGGCCATTTTGGGCAGCTTCCCCAATGGACCATTTGGACCCCCAGAAGGCCTTTCTGATCCTACTTCCTGCAAACACACACACACACACACACACACACACATACACACACACACACATGAATGTATGGTGGAGTTACAATGTCATGGACAAGGTGTCATTCAGCCTTCACTTAAAGACCTCCGGTAATGGGGAGCTCACTACTTCATGAGATCCCAAAGGGGAAAGGGCTTCAGAGTAGAAAGTTCTGAACAAAAACAAAGGCAGAATTTAGAAGGGAAGAGTGAACCCCATGGGTATCTCACACTTGGAGGGGGCAGCCAGGAGAGCCCAAACCCTAGGCCACAAAGGACATTCAAATCAGAGACAAATATTTGAGGTTCAGAGCCCTGGCTTGGCCCTCATCCTCCCAGCCCTCATTTGGATATTAATTTCATTCTGTTTGGGAATTTGCATGCTTATCAATGAGGAGCCATCAGGCTAGGGAGTGGGGGGGGGCCGAAGCTGCTAGAAGTATAGGCAAATGAGTGGGTGGGGAAGAAAGGTGGGGGGGGGAGGCCAGAGAAGGAGGAAGGGAAGGTGAGGGGGAGGGGAGGCCAGAGAAGGTGAGGGCAGAAACCAAAGTGGCCTCTCTCAGCTCTTCCCTTGTCCAGGCAGAGCTGGCCTAGAGGGATCAGGAACCACTCTGGGCCCCTTCCCTTTCAGTGATGAGGCAGCAAGGGGAAGACTAGGGAGTGGGGGTGGGGGACAGGGTGAGTATTTTTAAAAGCAAGGCCTGGGATGGGGACAGTTCGGTGGCACAGTGTGAAAAGCAGCAGCCCTGGATTCAGGAGGACCTGAGTTCAAATCTGACCTCAGACACTTGACATTTACTAGCTGTGTGACCCTGGGCAAGTCACTTAACCCTCATTGCCCTGCAAAACAAAACAAAACCAAAAACAAAAAAGCAAGGCCTGGGGAGGGAATTGGCAAGCTGCACTAATGATGGAATCACAGGTGACCTGACAGGCCTGGGCAGGGTGGGAGGTGTTCCCCTCACAAGGCCCCCACCATTGGGGAGGTCTTTGCTAGTGTCCAGGGACTCAGAGTCTGGAAGTGGAGGACGAGGGCCTGCTGTCCAACAGGTGGGCCGGCAGCCCTCAGAGCTAGTTACTGCACACACTGGCTTTGCCCAGACTCTGGGCCCAACATTGAACAGCAGGCTGAGAGGGGCTGGAAGGGCAGTGTTGGGGAGCTGGGCCAGTGTTTCCAGTGGTTATCCCCTACATGGCTGCTGAGGCACCCCACAATCTGGCAGGGACCCCAAAAGGTGACAGAGAAGGGGGAGAAGGAGGGAAGCGTCGGAAGACTCTGGATGGGGGCAGGAGCCTGACTGTGGGTGGAGGCTGGGTTACATGGGTTGAAGTGCTTTAGTGCACTCACTGGAGAGACGTGGGCAGGAGGTGAATGCAGCCACAAAGACAAAAACTACTGAGCTGTTGGAACAGGCAACTGGGAAGGGGTCTCCAGGGGAGGGCCCCAGGGCTCTGTGCTAACAGGCATCTTTTTAAAAAATTATATTCCAGTTACATGTAGAGAGTTTTCTACATTTCTTTTATTTTTCTTCTATTATTATTGTTATTGTTATTGTTATTATTATTATTATTATTGCTGGGCAATGAGGTTTAAGTGACTTGCCCAGGGTCACACAGCTAGTAAGTATCAAATGTCTGAGACCAGATTTGAACTTGGGTCCTCCTGAATCCAGGGCCAGTGCTTTATACACTGTGCCACCTAGCTGCCCCACATTTGTTTTTTTCTTCCTTCCTTCCTTCCTTCCTTCCTTCCTTCCTTCCTTCCTTCCTTCCTTCCTTCCTTCCTTCCTTCCTTCCTTCCTTCCTTCCTTCCTTCCTTCCTTCCTTCCTTCCTTCCTTCCTTCCTTCCTTCCTTCCTTTCTTTCTTTCTTTCTTTCTTTCTTTCTTTCTTTCTTTCTTTCTTTCTTTCTTTTTTTTAGTGAGGCAATTGGGGTTAAGTGACTTGCCCAGGGTCACACAGCTAGTTAAGTATTAAGTGTCTGAGGCCGGATTTGAACTCAGGTATTCCTGACTCCAGGGCCGGTGTTCTATCCACTGTGCCATCTAGCTGCCCCCACATTTGTTTTTATAAGATTTCTAGTTTCAAATTTTTCTCCCTCCCCCCTCCCCAAGACAGCAAGCAATTTGATATAGGTTATATATATATATATACATATATATATATACACATATACATATACACATATACATATACATATATACACATATACATATACACATATATACATATACATATATATACAATCACATTAAATATATTTCTGCATTAGTCATGCTGTGAACGAAAAATTAGAGCAAAAAGGAAAAACCCCAAAAAGAAAACAAAAAAAATAGAGATAGTATGCTTCAATCTGCATCTAGATGCCACAGTTCTTTTTTTCTGGATGTGGAGAGCATTTTCCATCATGAGTCCTTTTGGAACTATCTTGGACCATTGTATTGCTGAGAAGAGCCAAGTCTATCACACTTGATAAACACATAATGTGGATGATCCTGTGTACAATGTTCTCCTGGTTCTGCTCATCTCACTTAGCATCAGTTCATGTAAGTCCTTCCAGGCTTCTCTGATGGGCATCTTTTAAATCAATATTCAGATAAAGGCATGTGCTTATTGAGTGGGCAGGAAGCTGAGAGGGATGGCCAACACTACAGATGGATGAGCCAGAAGTCAGGAACAACTGGAGTGGCTTGAGGATTGAGCTGGACCAAAGAGGAAAATTTAAAAGGACCAATGTAAAGTCATGTCTGTGTTAGAAAAATCAAATCTTAGATAGAGGAACACATCGAGAAAACAGTTTCTGTGAAAGAGATCTGAGGATCTGAGTGGAACACAAGCTCAGCCTGAGTCAGCCATGAAATGACATCCAGAAAGTCCAGTAGGACCTTGGTCTGCATTAGGAGGGACTCTGCCTCCAGGAATGGGGAGGCTGCTCTTTTCTACCCCAACTGGAAGGACTACTGTTTAACTGCCACTGTGTGTCAGGGATTAGAAAGGCCACTGATGAGCTAGGTAGCATCTAAAGGATGTGGGAAGGATTAGTGGAGGGAACCCAGCCTGTTGGTCCTGGAGGCAATAGAGTATCTTCAGCCATTTGTGAAGGGGGAGGAGGAGGACTCTGTGTGGGCCTGGTGGGCAGGGGAGGCCCAGAAGCCATGCTAGAGTCTTCAGGAAGGGAGATTGCAGGAGCCATTGGGAGGCAGCTCAGCTGGGAGCAGGCAGCCCCTGACACAGGCAACACCCGACCCCGGAGGATCAAGGAGCCTTGGTCTCCCTGGCCCCAAGGGTCCAAAGGGACCCTTGCCAGTTCCTAGCTTAACTGGCCCAAAGAATACTGTCCTCCAGCCAGGGAATGGGCTTCTCTGACCGGTGGTGAGCTCCTGGTCCCTCCAGGGTTCAAGCTCAGGGTGGATGCCCCCTACCATCAAGGGTCTGGATTCTAGTGTCTTGTGATTCTGGTCTATGACAAGGGGCAGGAGGCCAGATAGGGGTGCAAGGGGCAACCCCAAGACCCTGCCCAACTTCACTAGCTGGTGTTGATGAGTCTAACCTATTGTGTTGTCCTGAGGTGGCTGAAGAGGGGGCAGCTGGGGTGGCAGGCCCAGCCTTTTGGGAGCCTGTGCAGATGGTGGCTTCCTGCCCCTCCTCATATCCCACTCCCTTGCACACCTATCTCTAAGCCTTCATATAGATTAGGGGAACCTTTCACCATGGGTGTGGAGATTGGGCCCAAGGGGATTTGTAGGGTGCCCATCTGTTCCTCCCCCTCCTCCCTGTTGCCTTGCACGATCAAGGGTGGAAGAGATAGGATGGTGGAGAAGAGGTGGCCTCATTGACCAGGACGGAGATTACCTGGGCCTTTTGATGCAGGGGACCTTTGGCCTAGGCAGTCTACCTGAGCAGGGGGCCTGGGGAGCTGGGCCCCCCACTAGGGGCTGAGGGGCAGCTGCCCAGAGCAGGGCAGGGCCAGAGAACTCCTCCCAGGAGGGAAGCCTGACAGGTGGCTTCCTCTTTAGACCCTCCTGGGAAGGCATCACAGGGAAACAAGGATGTATGAGTGGCCTCCATTTCCTGCAAGTTCTAACCTCCCTCCCCCAACTTCGAGGGGGTGCCCCCATTTATCTTTAGCCTTCTTCATTGCCACCCTGGGACCCCCAGTGATTAGGAGATAGCACAGGGCAGAGGAAAGGCTGAATGGGGAATCCATGGTCCTGACTTCGAGGCCGGGCTCTGCCCCTCACTGCCCACCTGGTGATGTCTGGGCCTCAGATGCAGGATGAGGGGGCTGGACATCACGCTGTCTGACAGTGGGCAGGGTGGGGGCCCGTGAGGAGCCCTGACTTATTAACTGTGTGACTCTGGGCAAATTGAGTAACCTCAGGGTGGGGGCCCCACACCTAAGGGACAGGAAAAAAGTCTGGGTTGGGTTTTTATGATGAACTGGTCATGAAAATGCTGGAATTGGGGGGAGGAGGAGCTGGAGAGATGGGAGAGATCTAGATCTGAAAAGAAAATTCAATTTTAAAAAGGGCCCCAGCTTTATGTGACCAGGCAGCCCTGGAGGAGGGGGGCTAGGGGGAGCGGGCCCCTCCCTGCCTTGACCCCCCGCCATCCAGGCAGAAGGAGTCCAGGGGAAAGCTGTGTCTCCCGAGCCAGAGCCCTGAAGGAGGTGGGGGCGGGGTGACAGGGGCAGCTGAGAGCTGTGATGCTGATCTGGGGAGGCGGTGCCTTTTTCTCTAGCCTACAGATCCGTGGGGTTCTCCGCATGTGTCTCCCCTTCCTCATCATGTCTCTGGACCTCTTTGCCCGTCTGTTTAATAGAGACAGGATTCAGTGAGCATTCTCTAGGTACCTCCCAGCTCTAACCCGCTCCTCTGGCGATGCTCAGTTTACCCATCTGTAAAATGAAAGGTCAGCTAGACTCAACCGTCTCTAAAGCACTAGTGGGATGTTCTCACTGAGGCACCCCCTCCCCCCAGCCCTTCGAGCCTCTCCCAGGCTGGGCTACCCTGTGGGGGGAGGGGCCGGCTTGTGCCCTCTGTTTGGGCAGCTGCCATCCTTCCTGCCTGTAGACAAGCCCCGTGCCCCGCATTGCGCTCTTTGTCCCTGTGCCTGCCCCAGACTCTGCTTCTGTCCCTGCCTTCCTCCCCTCTCCCTTCTTTCTGGTTCCCTTCTCACTCAGCCCTCTCCCCTGTAGTTCCCACACGCCATTTCCTACCTGGTCTGCCAGCCCCCTCCCATGCCCTCCCTCAGCTTGCTGCTCCAGGCCTGGCCACGTTCTCTCCCCATCTTTCCCTCCCTCCCTCCGGCTGGTCAGGGTCAGGTTGGACTCGTTCAGGAGCTGGTCCTGCTGCCGGGGGCCCGGCCCGGGCCTCCCTCGGTTCCGGTAGCCTGTGCTTTCTGCTTCATTGCCTTTGAACAGCGCCTGCCACCCATCCTCCCTTCCACCCTCCCCCTGCCCCAGCCCCATCCCTTCTCCTCCTGCCCCCTGCCTGGGGCCGGGCTCTTGCTGGGACAGGGAGCAGCCCGGTGGGGAGGGTGGTGGGGCGGGTGAGGCCCCTCACCGCACACGTGCGCACACCCCAGAGGCAGGGGCAGGGAAGGGGCAGGAACAGGCTGGGGCAACGCCAGCCCAGGGGTTCCTCTCTTGAGGAAGGGTTCAGGATTCCCACACCGGCCATTAGCCCCTGGGCCAAAGAGATGCCTGGAGGACAGACACCCCGGCTGCTATGGCCACAGATTAGAGACAGAGGAGGGGGAGACATATCCCAGCCCGTTCCTGCTCCCTTTGCCAGGGGACTCCTCCCAGCAGCCCCTTGGGCACTGGGAGATACAGGGGAGCCGGGGGGGGCAGCCCATTTGTCCTTCAGGAGCACCTGGGCCACGGCCAAGCTCCTCTGGCCCCCACGGCTCTTCAGCACCCTTAGGACAGAGGGCACATCAGAGCGGGTACAGAAATGAGGCCTAGAGAGGGACACAGCCCCCAGTCCAGTGCAGACCCTCATCACCTCACTCCTGGGGATCCGCCTGCCCCAGCCCCGTCTCCTCCATTCCGCTGTCAAAGTGACCTTCCCAAAGGGCAGGTCTGACCCTCTCACCCCCTCCTCAATAAACGCTGGAGGCTCCTGACGCCCCCCACCCCAATACAAAATATTGTTTGGCCTTCGAAGCCCTTCAGACCCTCCCCCCTCCCCCCTTCCTCCCAGACAGGACACATTCTCTGTAAGCCAGTGCCCAGGACATCCCTCAGACAAGATGCTCTGACCATTCTCAGCCTGGAATGAGCTCCCTCCTCCCCTCCTGCTGACTGACCTCCCCATCATCCTCTAAGTCCCAGCCAACGTCCCACCTCCTCCAGCCCACCCCCCTCCTCCCCTCCCCCTCCTCTTCCTCCTTCCCTCCCCTCCCCCCTCCTCCCCCTGCCCTCCCCCCTCCTCCCCCCTCCTCCCCCTTGCCTCCTCCTCTTCTTCTTCCAGGCCCTCCTCCCACCTGGGTAAGCACCCAGGAAACCTGAGGGATTCCTTGGGTGCCCCCACTCCTCTATTCAGAGGGGTTTCCTTGGACCACGTACAGGTCTCTGTTCTCTGGAGCATCTTCCCGGGGCTGCTCACCCATAGCCCACCTTGGTACAGGAGGAACGAGAAGCAACACAGATCTGGAGTTGGGGTCCAGAGCATATGGAGCCCAATTCCCTGGTCTTACACCAGGGGAAACTGAGGCCCATGCAGAGGAAGGGCCTCACTCCCAAATCCAGGCTCTGCCCAGAGGCCCCAGTGGGTGCAGCCCATGGGCTTAGCCTCTAGCTCCTGGCCTGGCTTCTGTCCCCCCTCCTCCTCCAGGCTGCAGATTGGCCTCCTCCCAGCCTCACCCCTAAACCTCACATGACTCCTTGCTCTGGGCCACGGGCAAGAGCCCCTTCACAGGCTGGGAAGAGGGGAGCCTCCTGGGGTTGCTCCCTTCCTGTCTCCAGCCCACTTTAGAGACTAGCCCCAAACCTGAGGGAGGTAAGGAAGAAGGACAGAGGCTTTTGATGCCCCAGTTCTTCAAACGATGGCTGTTAACAGAGAAGGGAAGCAGCTCTGTCCAGACCCAGCTCCTGGGCTAGGGCACGAGGGGGTGGCCTGGTCATCTCCCCAATGCTGTGATGGGGGAGGGGGGACAGTAAGCTTCCCCTGCTGGTTGAGGGGCAGAAACCAGGACCCAGGAGCCGGCTGCAGCCCCAGGGGTCCTTGGTGGGCCCCAAAAGGGGAGGGGCCTGCATGCTCCAGTCAAGGTTCATCATTCTTCCCTTCTCAGGGATGAGTGCATGCTCTAACCCACAGCCCAGAACGCCTAATGGAGGGGCTCTCAGGCATAGGGACTCATGGGAGCTGGAACGGGCTTGGGATAATGCCCCAACCCAAGTGGAAGGTGCTGCTACAGGCCTATGTGTGGAAGACTAGCGGCCTCGGGGTGGGGACCCAGAGCACCTCCCAGCGTGGAGCTGAGTCAGACGGCCTCTGGGTTACTGTCATTGCTCGTTAATCCTCCCCAGCCTCAGCCGCCTTTGAAGTGCTCCAGGGAGGCTGCTGCCTCCCCTCCCATCTTCACCTGGAGGCTTGTCCAGGCTCAGTTGCCTCTTTGCCTCTGCCTGCACCACCAGCCTTCAGGCTGTCCGTGCGTGCGTGTTCACAAGCACATCCATGAGTGTGCATGTGTACGTGTGTGTATTCCTGAGTGTGTGCAGAGCTGTTGTGATGGCTGCCTCTGCCCCTCCCTCCTGTCTCTAGCTGGAAGCTGGCGGTGGGCGAGGGTGGGGGCGTAGGACTGGGAGTCAGGAAAACCAAAGTTCAAATCCTGCCCCAGACAGCTCTGTGATCCGTGTGATGGGAGATAGTTCTGGTCCACTGGGGACATGGGCACTGCTGGGAAAGGGACAGCGGGTCTGAGGTCCTGGGACTGCCTTAGGAAGCGCTGGCTTACTCCAAATGCGACCTTGGGATGAGGGGAGATGCTGGAGAGCAAGAGAGCGGGACTTCTCCCGGGCTGTCAGACAGGATTCTCTAATGTGCCAGCCTCCGGCACTGGGAGCATCACCTCGCACTGGGACCTATCTCTGCACTTACTATCTGTGGGACCTTCCCTCCCCAGGCCTCAGTTTCCTCTTCTGTTCTATTGATGAGAATAGAAGCGTCCTGAGAGCAGGGACCATGGATTTTTCACTGAATCCTCAGCTCTTTGCAAATGCTCAGCACACACCCAGCAGATACTTGGCTGTCTGAGAGATACCCTGTGACCGTAAGTCCAACTCTTTCTTTGAAAGCAAACCGGACATTAATCTATGGAGAGAAGCTCAGGTCTGAAAGGAAAAGAAGGGGAGTGTGTGTGTGTGTGTGTGTGTGTGTGTGTGTGTGTGTGTGTGTGAGTGTGTGCACACACACACTCTGAGCTCCCAGAGTGTCTCCATTGAGCCCCTGCGTCAATGTCCTCAGGTTTTTCCCTTCTACTCCCTTCCCTCCATCTTCTGTCACAACACTCAGACAGTGGAGGTACCTACTCATGGAATTAATGAATGAGGCAGCGAATGAATGAATGAATGAATGAATAAGTGACCTGCTGAATGAGTGAATGAAAGGATGGGGAATTCAATAAGTGAATGGATGAACTAGAGAACAATGAATGAATGAATGAAGGGAGGAGGGAGATGGGATGAAGAAGTGAATGAATGCCTGCCCAATAAAATTAATGGGGGATTGAATGAGTGAATGAGAGAATGAATGAAAGAAAGAATGAGGGAATAAACAAAGGAACAAAAGAACAAAGTAGGGCCAGGTGAGTTCTTGAATGGATGAGTGAGAAGAAGGCCCTGCCCACTCTGCCGGGGAAGCCCCCCCCCTTCCCAGCCCTGGCATCTGGGCCATCTAGTGCCTATCTGAGGTTTGAGGAGAGGCCCCACCCCTGCCCCCAGCCTCCTGCCTCATGTTTTATCCCCCCATTCCCCCTCAGTTGCCCCCTCCCAGTTCAGTTTAACCATTAACAAGCTGGCCGCCCCAGTGGGGACAATGCGATGTTTGTTCAGCTCCCCGGGCTAGAAAAGGGCCGCCTCTGGGGGCCCTGGCAGACTTATCAAAGCTCCCCGATTAGTTCTATTCGAGAAGGGATTTGTGTCAACAGAAGGACAGGTGCGCCTGGGGCTGCCCAGCTGGCGCTGAGGGGCAGCGAGTGGGGGGGGGCAGACCAATAAAGCTTCCAGGAAGGAGAATGCTTCCCCGGGAGGGACAGAGGGGGCAGCTGAGAAGGGGGGGGGTGAGCATCTTGGCTTTGCCCCCTTGGCCCCTCCCTCTTCAGGGCATGACCCAGCCCCGTGCCTGCAGCCTATGGGAGTATCCAGAGGAACGTGCGGGCTGATTCCCAGCTCCCCACCCCCCAGACCGATGGCGCCCCTCCAGATGCCAACTGCTGCTTGTGTGGCCCTCAGCAAGTCCCTTTTCCACCCTGGGCCTCAGTTTCCCATCTAAGTTTCCACTAAAGTCTCATTCTCTACAAGAAGCCTTTCCCAGGCCTCCCTAGTCTCTGTGCTTCCCCTCTCAGGGGGTCCCCACGTTTTCCTGTCTATAGCTTGTTTGTTGTCTCCTGTGAGAATATATCTATTTCTTGAAGGCAGGGACAGATTTTGCCTTCCTTTGCTTCCCTAGGGCTTAGCCGGGGCCTCACACACAGTAGGTGCCTAATAAATGCTTGCTGCCTCAACTCGTCCTGCCCTCAGCTGCTTACATGGTTCCCTTCTCTCCCACTAACCCTCTCTACCTGCCACGCCTCCAGTCTTGTCCATTCTGCCTTCACCCCCTTGCACCTGTACCCCACTGTCTACCACCACCTTGGTGCACTCCTAAGTCTGGAGCCTCTGTGTCTGGCCCTGTCTCCTGGTTGCTCATTTCTCTAATCTATCCTCTTGACCACCTCTGGACTGAAATCCTTATAGTGTAATTCTGAGGAGGTCACTCCATCCCCTGACCAAGAAACTTCATTGAGTCTCCATTGCCCCCCAGGAGCAAGTAAAAGCCCCTGCTGGGCCTCCATCTGACTTCTGTATCCTCCTCACACCCTCCATAGCCTGGCCAGAGTAGCCCACCCATTCCCTTTGGCGGCATCTCATTTCCCTCCTTTGGTCTTTGCACAGCCTGTGCCCAGGGCCTGAAGGTCCTCTCTCCTCATCTCTGTCTTTAGATCCCCAGCATGGTTCCAGACCCAGCTCCAACGCTGCTTCCCAAGCCAGGCCTCTGCTGTCCCCCCAGTTGGTTGTCACTGCACCTGCTCCGTATACATTTCGGATTTCTTCATCTCTGTAGAGTACACACTGTATCCCCCTGTAGAGGGCAGAAACCAGGTCACTGGTGTCTAGCTCCCCAGGGTGTCGCATGGCAGCTGAGACAGAGTAGGCGAATGGAGATTCTGGATAAATGAGAGACCGAACCCAGGGCCAAGGGGGCTTCTCTGAGCCTCCCCTGCCCTTCCCAGGCTGACTGTCCTCACACTGAGCCTCACCGAGGGTGAGCCTTAAAGAGGGGGGCTGTCAACTCTGGGCAAATCAGATCCGTTGTCAAGCACACAGAGAATTAACAGCGTAGAGCCTTTGTTCAGTGAGTCTCGATTTGCAGCAAGTGGGTTTTATGCTCTGTGGATGTGTGTTCTCACACCCTTAGGACCCCCTGATCCTTGTCCACAGTCCTCCCACTCTCCTTCCTAGTGGGAAGACCCGCCCCTGGGTGCTGGGGATGAGATCTGGATTGGAATCTGGCTCTTCCATTGCATCGATGTGTGCCCATGGACCCAGGGCTCCTTGTCTTTCTGCCTCCGGGCCCCCTCGGTAAACCTGGGGGTGTGGATGGGATGGTTTCCCAAGTCCCTTTCAGCACCGATGGTCCTTGGTCATCTGGCCAGTAAGTGCCAAAGGCTGGTTCTGAAGCTAGCTCTTCCTGTATGAAGTTGGCACCACATCACTGTGGCAGAACAAGCAAGGGGGAAGGTGACAGAGATGGTCGAGTTGGGAATATGCTGGGGACCATGAGAGAGAGCGGGGCATCCAGCAAGTAAAGGGGATGCACAGTTGGAGCCAAACAGGAGCTAGACTGGTGAGGACAGAGGCAGCTCAGTCTAACAAGGAGAGCAGAGCAGGGCCCTGGGGGGCTGCAGGGAAAACCCCCATATCTGGGAAGGGGCCTTCGATAACCCTGTGACTACTGAACTCTCTGGCTTCCTTTCCGTGCCAACTAAAATCCCACCCCCTACAGGAAGCCTTCCCAGCCCTCTGAGCCCCTTCCCTCTGGTCATTGTCTCCTCTTCTTCCTGTACGGAGCTTGCTTTGCATGTATTTGTTTGCACGTTGTCTCCCCGTTAGATTGTAAGCTCCTAGAGGACAGGCATCCCCGGTGCGTAGCAGGAGCCTGGTGCATAGTAGGAGCTTGTTAAATGTTTGTTGATTGATTTTTTACAATTCTCAGAATTACTAATAATTAGAGAAATGCAAATGAATGCAGCTCTGAGGTTCCCCCACACCTACCAGATTGGTGACGTTGACAAAAGAGGCAAATGGCTGGTGTTGGGAGGGAGAACAGGCACAGGGATGCATTGCCGGTGAGGTTGTAAACTGGTCCAGCCATTCAGAAAAACAACTTGGAACTCTGCCCCAAAGGCAATAAATGGTGGGTGTCACCCTCTTTGACCCTAGAGATACTACTCACAGGCCGGGGAAGATCAAAGAAAGAGGAAAAAGGCCCACATAAAAATATTTATTGCAGCTCTTTTCATGATAGCGAAGAACTGGAAACAGAGGGGGTGCCCATTCATTGGGGGATGACCGAAAAGTCATGGTACAGGAATGTTGTGCTACCAAGAAATGGCGAAAGGGACAGGTCCAGAGACACTTGGGAAAACTCACTGGAACTGATGCAGAGGGAAGTAAGTGAACCCTGGAGAAAAATTTCTACAATCCCAGTGTTGTGCAAATAATTCTGACCAACAGCGATGCCAGAGGCCAAACTGCCCACCAGTGAGCGTTGCTGGGAGAGGCTATGAGGGAGCTGGGGCTCAGAGTGCCCTTACTGGGCATGTGCTGCATGCAGTGTGTGTGTGTGTGTGTGTGTGTGTGTGTGTGTGTATTGTGAGTGTGTATGACTATGCGTGTATATGTGTGAGTGTATTGTGTGTGCATGTGTATATGTGTGTGTCTGTGTCTGTGTGTATTGTGAGAGTGTGTATGATTGTGTGTGTGAGTGTGTGTATGTGTATGTGACAGAGACAAAGACACAGACGAGGAGAGAAGCAGAAACAGACAGGGAAGCAGAGAAGAGGCAGAGACAGAGAGATAGAAGGTTGAACTCTTACAAATCACCATCCAGTGGGGACCAACACCCACAGGGCCAACTTTGAGAAACACCTGATTCCAGAATCTCTGAGCTAGAACAAGTCTTTGGGCATCCATTCTAGCCTGGAATTGACCAAGAATCACTCCCTTCCCCCACCCCCCACACCCAAGGTCTTGACTGAGGTCTGTAACTCAGCCTCTGCTTGGGAACCTAAGGAAGAGCTCTTAGAACACAACCCTTTGGCTACTAGCACGTCTTAAGGTTTACTAAGCTCTGTGTCTATCCACCTAGCCAGTTATCCACACCTTTCTCCATCCATCTGTCTCTCTGCCCTCCTCACAATTATCCACACTCTCTGTCTGTCTGTCTGTCTCTCTATTTAATCTAATCTAACTATATCTCTTGATCTGGTCCAGTCATTAGGAAGTTTTTCCAGACATCAATCCTCAATTTTCAGGCCTCCACTCTCCACCCCTCAGTCTAAGTCCCTCCCTTTGAAAACAGGCAGAACAAGTGGGATCCCTCCTCCACACAGCAGGCCTCAGTCACCAGGTACTCCCTGAGCCTTTTCCTCTAGTGGTTAACCATGCCCGTCTCCTTCAGCCAATCCTGATGAGACCCAGACTCCAGGCCCCTCTTCAGCCTGGCCTCTATATCACAGAGGGCCAAGAACCAAATGTGATGGCCCAGAGAGAAGAGAAGGAGGATCCCAGCCCCTGGCTCGGGTGCTCTCTCTTCCTGAAGGCAGTTCAAGAGCCCTTGAAGTTTTTATTTGGGGGTCGAGTGTGTGTGTGTGTGTATGTGGTGTGGACATCCGATTACTATTAAACTTGTTATCCACTAGGCTACTAGATCTCTTTCAGACAAATTGGTGCCTGGCCACACCTTCCCCACATTGTGCTTGAAGAGATGGGTTTTTTTCAACCCAAGTATAGAACTTTTCATTTTTCCCTGTTGCTTTTCTTTCTTTCTTTTTCTTTTCTTTTTTGAGGCAACTGGGGTTAAGTGACTTGCCCAGGGTCACACAGCTAGTAAGTGTCAAGTGTCTGAGGCCAGATTTGAACTCAGGTCCTCCTGAATCCAGGGCCAGTGCTCTATCCACTTCGCCACCTAGCTGCCCCTTGCACCACCTAGCTACTCCTCCTGTTGCTTTTCATCCTGCTTAATTTGGCTCCTCTTTCAGTCTCGTCGATATATTTTTGAACACTGTGTCATACGCTTTGCAGGTGTCCCAGTTTTGTGCCAGCCACTGTGACAAGAATGTCCACTGTACCTTGGTCCAGGTCATTGGTGAAAAAACCTTTAAAAAGCCTAAGGCCCGGAGCAGGGGCCTGGGCCACTTCAGGGGTTGAGCTGTCGATGATTTCTCTTTGCATTTGATCCTTCAACCAGGTTCAGTTCCAATTATCATCAGACCCAGGCGCCATGAGAAGGGGTCTCCTAAAGCCACAAGACAGCTCTTTCTCTCCATGCTTGCTCTCAGTGACTTCACACCATTTTCCCAGGGCTCGGGGCTGCCACTGGAAGAATGACTCCGATCCACAGGCCCAGCCTCAACTGGTCTCTGCAGCTCCAGTGTCAGTGCACCAAGGGGATCGTCCATCCCTGAAGCAGCGCCCTGGAGGCACACAATACCATTTACCAGACGCCTCCGTGTGTCAGGCACCATGCTAAGTGCGGGCTCCAGGCACCCCAAACAATAGGTCTGCTTGCTGGAGCAGACGCTGGGCTTCGCCCATGGAATGGACGTCGTAAGAGCTTCAGGAGCGATTGGGGACCGAATTTGTAAAATGCTTTGCTGAAATCCAAGTAAATACTTTCTACAGCTTTCCCCTGATCCATCAGCTGGGCCGTAGTGTACAAACAAAAATGTCACCTCTGCTCTGGGGCCACTATCCCGATGCCTGAGCCCACCTGAGTCCCAAGGTCCATCCCACTGACCCCTAGTGTGTGTAAACAGGAGGATGTGGGTGTGAATGAATATGTGCACTGCATGCAAGGATGCCTGTGAGCCCATTCTGGAGCCGAACTGGGAGAGATTGGAGGGAAATCGGGCAGAGGTCAAGGAGAGAGGCACTGTCGGGATCCCCCAGATGAAAGGCTTGTTGCTCCCTGGGACACCGTTTGTATTGCAGGGTGTGGCCTCTCGAAGGAACCTGGTGTCCTGGCCCTTCACCCTCCCAGCCTGGCAGAGGCCCCAGGCACCCCCAGGCACCCCCTAGTGACCCCAGGAGGGTCCCTGGGCCTCCCTGCGCTGGTTGCCCCTGTTGCATTCTGTTTATTGCCTGTCCTGGGTGCACTTGGGCAGAGGCACCCGAGGTCTTGGGTTTTGTGGCTGATTCCCTTCTTGGATGTTGTCTCCCAGGAGAAAACTCCAGCCATCCTCCTGTTTACACGCTCATCCTCAGAATGACCCTGACCTCTTGGGGAATGGCTGGACAAGTTGTGATATATGAATACAATGGAATACTATTGTGCTGTAAGAAACGATGAGAAGGAGGAGTTCAGAGAAACCTGGAGGGTCTTGCGTGAGCTGATGATGAGTGAGATGAGCAGAACCAGAAGAACATTGTGCACAGTATCATCAACATTGAGTGTTGATCTACTGTGATGGACTGGATTCTTCTCACCAATGCAGTGGTACAGAAGAGTTCCAGGGAACTCATGATAGAAGAGGATCTCCAAATCCAAGAAAAAATATAGAACTGTGGAGTATAGAAGCTGATTGAACCATACTATTTCTTTTGGTTTTGGTGCTGATGTTTTTCTATTTTGAGGTTTTTCGTCATTGTTCTGATTTTTCTCTTATAACATGACTAATGTAGAAATATGTTTAATGTTATTATGTGTATATATATATATGTATATATATATATATATATATATATATATATATATCCTATATCAGATTACCTGCTGTCTAGGGGAAGGGGGAGGGAGGGGAGGGAGGGAGAAAAATCTGAAATTGGAAAGCCTGTATAAACAAAAGTTGAGAACTATCTTTACATGTAACGGAAAGAAAAATAAAATACTTTATTAATTTAAAAAACAAAGAATGACCCTGACCTCGAATCTACCCAGAAGCCCACTTCCGTGTTCATACCCACACTCCCAAGCCCAACCAGGCTGGAGAAGGGCTTGAGGCTTTCGGGGGCCTCTGGGAAGCCGTCCTCGAAGACTGGAGTCTGGAGTGCTCTGGCCGTGGCTGCCCACGACCCCCTTGATACCCCCATCCTGCTCCTGGCTGCAGACTCTTTATCCACTTGGCCCCTTCAGTCCCTATCTCCTCATTTGCATAAGGCCCCAAGCCCCCATGTTCCTTTTCTTCTCTCCTGGGGCAGACCGAGGTGAGCAGGGCAGGGGCGGTCCTCAGCCCACACTATGGCTCTCATAGCAAATAGTAACTTGGAGAAAGGATGTGCCAGCTGCCGCAAATGAACCCCTCGGTGGGGAGGGAGCCTCTCAAAGCCCCACAGGGTCAGCTGATGGGATCGGAGTCAGAGATTCTGTAGGAGGAGTTGGAGGCCTGCGGGTCTCAGAAGAACCCCCTCCCAGGGGGCAGCTAGGTGGCACAGTGGATAAAGCACAGGCCCTGGATTCAGGAGGATCTGAGTTCAAATCTGCCCTCAGATACTTGACACTTACTAGCTGTGTGACCCTGGGCAAGTCACTTAACCCTCATTGCCCTGCCCCCCCCCAAAAAAAAAGAAAAAAAGAGAGAAGCTCCCCCTCCCAGCCCCACACCAGGTTCTTTCTGGCCTTCAGGGTCCAGCTTGAGGTTTTCTCTGGGTTGCGCCTCTGCCTCTCCTGGCCCAGGGCAGCCTCCTCTCCCCCCTCCAATTGTCTCTGTGTCCCCAGATCATAGGATTGGGGCCCTGGGGGCCCAAGAGCTTGTTGATGGAGGAATTGTTGGAACCTGCCATGGGAAAGGAACATGGTTTTCTGGGCTTCGAAGGGAATCTAAGTACCAGCCAGGGCCCACATCTACCTGCACTCCCCAAGGCCTGGCCTGTAGCATGTTCTGGGTTGGAGCCAGAGACCTCAGGGGGTCCCAAAACTCCAGGCTGGAGGAAACCCTAGGGATCCTCTGGCACCTCTTTGTGGTCGGGCCCCTGACCGGGAGAATCGTGACCAGCTGCCCACGAAAGGCGCCAGATTCCGACGGTGTCTTTCCCCCTCTGCCCCATAGCATCCCCAGTTCTAGGTGGGCACCATGTCTGCTCAGCAGCACGTGTGGAAGACTGGACTCAGTGGGCTCCCAGTGCCAGAAGGCCAGGGGGCACAGAGTGAGGCTCTGCATTAGAAATCTGGATGGAATATTCCGTGGTGCTAGGAGGACAGCGCTTCCCTCCCTGCCCTCAGGGCCCAGCTGGCTGCCTGGCATCTTGGTAGAGGACTTCAAATGGGGAGGAGACTGCTGGGGGCAGAACCAGCACCCCTGAAGGAGAGAAGGGGCAGGGAGAGTGAAGACGGCTTGACTTAGATTTGCTGGAGCCTCGGAGCAGAGGCTGGGTGACCACTTGACAAGGGAATCTTGGGGGTGGGATCAGGTTGCAGGCCACTGAGGCTCAGAGAGGGGAAGGGCCTTGCCCATGGGCATAGGCTGGAGGAAGAGGGGGATGGCTAGTCACGGGGCTCTCTGTCTCTTACTCCCTTTCTCCCCCATCTCTTCCACCATCTCTCCCTCATTCTGGTTTTGTCTCTGTCGTCATCGACCCCCACTCTCTCCCTCTCTCTCCCCGCCCCCCCCATCTTTCCCCGTGTCAGCCTCTTGCTCACTTTCACTCACCTTTCACCTCATTTTCTGCATCTCAGCATTCCTCATTCTTCTAATCCTTCTGTCCGTCCATCCGTCCGTCTGTTCTCTGTCTGTTGCTGACACTCTGTCTCCCTCTGTGCCTCCCCATGCCGGTGCGTGGATGAAATGCAGGGCTGGGGAGGAGGCTGCCTCCCCCCTCTCATTCTCTCCCATCCCCCGACCCTTCCCCCACACCCCTGTTCCTATACTGGGGAAGAAGGCGGCCCTGAAGCCCCTCGGGCTGAGGCCGTGGGATGGGCAGCCAGCCCAACCACTCTCAGTAACAAGTGTTTAGATAGCTTTGTTCCCCCAGGGACCTACTTTTTTTCTCTTCCTTTGAAAAGAGAAGACAAATACTTGTGAGGGGATCTCCCTCTCAACTGAAGGCTCAGTAAAAACTTTAGCCCCAGCCCCAGGGTGATGAGGGGAAGTGGGGCGGCTGGGCTGGGGCACTGGTGGGCTGGCACCCGAGTGTGTCATCTCTCCCCCTCAGCTGAGTGGGGCTGGAGAGGGCTGGCAGGAGCAGTGCCATGGCGGGGACGAGGGATGAGTCTGCCTGAGCCTGAGGGAATCTGAGGCTCAGAAAGGGCCAAATGTGACGCAGTGGCTTCGGTTCTAGCCCTGCCTCCCTTCCCCTCTTGGGCCACAGATGCCCCTCTGTAAAAGCTCTCACGCCCCTTTGAGCTTGGAGTTCTGTGGCCGGGATGCTATAGGCCCTGAGCCGGTGGCGTTTTCTACTCTGCCACTGGTGCTTCCCCAGCCCTCCGTCCCTCCCCGCCCCCCAAGCTCAGCATCCAGATCCCTGGATTTGGAGGGTTCTGGCACTTACTAACGGGGTGACTTGAGCAAGTCACTTGCAGAACCTCAGTATTCTCATCTGCAGAATGGGTTTGACAATACTTGGTGGGTGTAACCCATAGGTGTATCATGATGACGGTGTCTATACCACAGGGTGTTCTGAGCTAAGCAAACTTCGAAGCTACAGGAATGGGAGGATGCTATCAGAGAAGGGGTGTGTGTATGGGGGCTGGGAGTGGAGTTGAATAGCATGCAGGGATATAATTCTGTTAGAAGGTGAGAAATTAATGAGCACCTGTGGGCTAGCCTGGGACCTGAACATCCATGAGTAGTGCTTTCTCTTGTTAAAGTCATTCATCCATCCATCCATTCATTCATTCATTTTTTGGGGGGGGGGCAGAGCAATGAGGGTTAAGGGCCTTGCCCAGGGTCACACAGCTAGTAAGTGTCAAGTGTTTGAGGTCGGATTTGAATTCAGGTCCTCCTGAATCCAGGACCAGTGTTTTATCCACTGCGCCACCTCGCTGCTCCTCATTCATTCGTTCTAAAAAAAAATATTTGTAAGCACCTATCATGTACAGACCCCTGGGCTGGGGGCTGTACTAGGGCCAAAGATGGCACAGTTCTTGCCTCCCCAGAGCTGTGGAGACAGCACCCCGAGTGCCAGCAGGAGCAAACAGGAACACAGTTGTCTCTTCACAAGCATTAGTTCATCCCAACAGCTCCCCATTTTAAGGATGAGAAACAGAGATACAGCAAGAGGAGGGGACTCAGCCCAGGCCAGCCAGTGTTGGTGGCAAAGCTGGGCCTTGGGGCCTGGTCTTTGGACTCCGGAGTCCTCTCATCTGCAGGCTCCGTCCTCCTCTCCTCCACCTCCACTCTTCCCCCAGCCTGCACCCTCCTGATGGGTCGTTATCTTCCCTCCCCACCCACCTCCCCCAGACTTTGGGGGCCCGGGCCCCAGAGGCCGGGACAGAGGCAGTCACCTTAGCTTTAGGATGGGGTGAGGCCAGGGGCAGAGGCAAGGCTAAGAGCTGGGGGAGGGAGCTCCAGGGAGTGCAAATGAGGGGAGACAAGTCTGGGCCTGTAGGAGGTGGGAGGAATGGGATCACCTGGGTTCTTCAGGGGCTGGAAGAAGGAAGATGACATTCTAGGGGAGGAGAGACGACCCTGAGAGGCCCGACCTGGTGCAAGCTGATGCCAGGCACCCTGAGCCCTTTGAATTCCTTGGCTCCCCTCTCCCTGGTCCTTCTGAGCTCCCCGGTCTCCTGGACCACTGGGCCCTTGGTCTGTGGAGGCTAAACTTGGGAGGAGGGGATGAAGGTGGGAGCTTCCCTCCCCAGCCAGGTTGGGTGACCATAGCGAATGTACCTGATCAGGTTCCCTTCCCTCCCTCCCAGCCCCTCCCAGTTTCCTGGAAGAAAGAATTGCTTAATTGTCCAGTCTCATCTGGCCCAACATTGGGGCTCCCTGCCTTTGACGGCAGTGCCCCCTCCCCCAGGGGCAGTGGTGGGGAGGGGAGGGGAGGGGAGGGCCCTCCCACCCCCACAGCCCTGAGTCAGTCTCCTGATGCCTTGGGCAGGTCTCATCATGTCCACTCCCCAGATCTGTCCCATCAGCGTGGGCAGCCCGGACAAGCAGCTGTCCCTCCCCACCAGCCCAGGCCCAGTCGGCCTTGATACCTCTGCTGTGCTGGTTGTTCCAGCTGCCCAGGCTCACCTACCCAGGACAGAGGGGACCCCGGAGAGACTGGAGGCTGGCCTCTGCCACCCTGCGTCTCTCTGAGCCTGGATGCCGCCCGTGGTTTCTTCTCCCTCCTTTCCCCAGCTGTCTGGTCTCTGCCTCTTCTTTGTTCTTCTTTTGCTTTGCTTTTCCTGCCACCCTCCTGTCTGAGTTTCCCTGGCTCTGCAGCTTTCTCCTCTCCCTACTTTGTCTCTTCCTCAGGGAGGGTGCTCAGGTGGGAGGTGTTGGGGAGAGAGCCTCGATTTTTAGGAGGCTGGGGGAGGGAGGTATTTGGGAAGCAGGGCCCCAGGGAGGCCTGGCAGGGAACAGGCTGAGACTTGTGCCATGATCAGCTCTCTCCCTGGTAGCCCTTAGGAGGGGCTAGGCCTGGAATGTGAGGCCAAGCCAGGCTTGGCCATAATGGCTGAGTTCTTCACTGGACCAGGGTACAGCGACCAGACCCTGTCTATGGCCCGACTTTGGTGTGGGTCCCTACTATCTGGCACTGCTTCAGGGAAGCCCAGGGACCCTAGATTTGTGGGATGAGCCAAGGCTGAACCGGACTGACTGTCACACCAACCAAAGTGGAAGGCAATTCGAAGTAAGGGAGGCAGCTGGTGGCTCCGTGGATAGAACACCAGTCCTGGAGTCAGGAAGACCTGAATTCAAATCTGACCTCAGACATCTACCACTATGTGACCCTGGGCAGGTCACTTCACCCTGTTTGCCTCAGTTTCCTCGTCTGTAAAATGAGCTGGAAAAGGAAACGGCAAAGCCGTCCAGTTTCTCTATTAAGAAAACCCCAAATGGGGTCATGGAGAGTCAGAAATGACTGAACAACAAATCAGGCAAGCAGGTGCAATTGCACTGCGGGGGGGGGGGGGGGGATGCTTAAACTGCAGAAATTTTAACCTTGTTATTGTTGTTTGTTTTTTTAGATCATAAAACAATTTTATTGTGTACTTCACAGTATCATATTCAACCTGGATCTATAAAATAGTTATTCTTTTTTTTCCTAACAAATCACTTTTCTATTGCTAATATATTGAATTTTGTTAAAAGTTTTCCAACCCACTAGATTCTTCTCACCGATGCAATGGTACAGAAGAGTTCCAGGGGACTCATGATGGAAGAGGATCTCCAAATCCATGAAAAAAAAGAACTGTGGAGTATAGATGCTGAATGAACCATACTATTTCTTTTGTTTTTGGTGCTAATGTTTATCTGTTTTGAGGTTTGTCATCATTGCTGATTTTTTTCTTGTAACATGACTAATGCAGAAATATGTTTAATGTTATTATATACATATATATATATAACCTATATCAGATTGCCTGCTGTCTAGGGGAGGGGGGAGGGAGGGAGAAAAAATCTGAAATTGGAGAGCTTGTATAAACAAAAGTTGAGAACTATCTTTACATGCAATGGGAAAAAAAATAAAATACTTTATTAATAAAAAAAGTTTCCCAACCCCTTTTTGTTCCAGAGGGTTTGAAAGTATTTTAGAAAGAGCCCTTCATCAATTCTTTCAGTAGCTCTCCAGTGAGCAAGACTCATAAGATTATTAGCAGTGGCTTCATTTCTTCATCTGTCAAATGGGATCATCCGTTCAAAAAAAATCTAAAATTGGAGGAACCACTGTGGACATCTAATCCAACCCCCTCATATTTATAGATGAATAGACTGAGGACCAGGGAGTTAGTGACCTGCCCATCATCTCAAGGTAGTATTCTGGACTTCATTCAGTACCATTGTGAGAAAAGCACTTTGTAAACTGCTAAGTCGGTTTACATTTTACGGTATAAACATGTCATCTCATTATGCTTTCCCATGCTTTCTATACTGTACAGTTTGGAAGGAAAGATGTAATGGCATCATCAAAAAGTCAAGGCAGCTTTTGGTCTTCTCAGAAAACAAAAAAAGTGAAAAGAAACATAAACATGACAGCAATTTATTATCCAACAATTATATATTACTTTTGAAATTAAAATTAAAAATTTTTCCTTGTAATAAACGTTTTTTATTTGTAGTTGTGAGTTCCAGTTTTAATCCCTCCTTTCGTCCCTCCCCTCCCCCTTCCCTGAGTCGGTAAGCAATCAGATATGGGTTTTACATGTACGATTGTGTAAAACATGACCATATTAGTCATTTTGTATAAGAAAACTTGAATGAAAGAAAAAAATGAAAGAAAGTGACAAATAGCCTGCTCCAGTCTGTGTTCAATCAAAATCAGTTCTTTCTTTGGAGACGGATGGTGTGTTTCATCCATAGAGTCCTTTGGGATTGTCTTAGATCATTGTATTGCTGAGAATAGCTAAGTCATTCACAATTCTTCAGCAAACAATATTGCTGTCTCTGTGCACAAGGTTCTCTTGGTTCTGCTCACTTAGCTATACATCAGTTCATACAAGTCTTTCCAGGCCTATCTGAAATCATCCTACTTGTCATTTCTTAGAGCACAGTAAGATTCCATCACCATCATATACCACAGCTTGTTTGGTCATTCCCCAATTGATGAGCATCCCTTTGATTTCCAATTCTTAGCCACCCCAAAAAGAGCAGCTATAAATATTTTTGTACAAATAGGTCTTTTACTCCTTTGGGGGATGTCTTTGGGATACAGATCTAGCACTAGCATTGCTGGATCAAAAGGTATGCACAATTCTATAGTCCTTTGGGTATAGCTCCAAATTGCTCTCCAGAATGGTTGGATCAGTTCACAACTCCACCAACAGTGGATTAGCCAGCTGACTTTTATAGACCACTGAAAGGGTGCCACCCTGACAAGAGTTTTCATTCCCACCATCTGTCTCCTCCACTTGTCTTCACAAACTGCTCAGGGGAGCTGGAAGAAGGCTCCCCACCAAGCTAATCGGGTTGTCAGCTTCAGTGAGGCACTCACTGTCACAAGTAGTTAATTTTAGCATACTACTTTCCCAATTATTCTCTCTCTCTCCCTTATTCCAAACCTTCCCTTCCTTCTCCAAACAACCCATGCCACTCCCCCTCTTTCAGCATGGCACCTCACCTCTACTGAGCAAATGGAAACCATTTGGCATGAGTAGCCTCTTCTTCCATCATCACTCTTTCCTTCCCATCATCTCTGACAAAGAAGTAACCAAGGCCAAGACCTCCATGTGGGCCTTTGGCCTCCTGTCTTCTCCAGCAGACCTCAGCACCCATTATCCCCATCCCCATTGAGGTCTCTCATCATTCTCCATCACCTGAGTTCCCCAAACACACCTTAAACGTTCACCAGATGTTACTGGCTCCTTGAGCTCCTGCCCTCTTTCTCCACAGAGATGTCCCGTGAGTCAGTCAACATCTTGACAAAGTTCTTTTCACTGGACACTTCTGCTTCCTCTCCTCCCTTTCCAGCCAGCCCTTTGCAGTCTGACTTCTGTCCTCACCCCTCAATTGAAGCAGCTCCTTCCAAAGTTGCCAGTGATCTCTCAATGGCAAGATCTTTTCTCCTCCACCCTTCTCCACCTCTCTGATACATTGGACACTGTCGACTACCCTCTTCTCCCAGATACTCTTTTTTTGTTTTGTTTTGTTTTGTTTTTGGTGAGGCAATTGGGGTTAAGTGACTTGCCCAAGGTCACACAGCTAGTAAGTGTCAAGTGTCTGAGGCCAGATTTGAACTCAGGTCCTTCTGACTCCAGGGCGAGTGCTCTATCCACTGTGCCACCTTGCTGCCCCCAGATACTCTTGCTGCTTTGGTTTTGGGCTTCCTGGTTCTCCTCCTACCTCTCTGACCATCCCTTCTTCCGTGTTGGTTCATCATAGATATCGCCCATGGTTGGGTCCTGGGTCCTCGTCTCTTCTCCCTCTATTATCTCTCTTGGTGACCTCGGCAGCTCCCATGGGCTTAACCATCATCTCTATGCAGATGCCTGAGTCCCCAAGCTCCAGATTCTCCCCTGACCCTTAGTCTGTTGTCTATTGGACATTTCAAAATGGATGTCCCAGAAACATCTTAAAGCCAACTCTGTCTTTTCCAGTCTTCCAGGTTTTCCTCCTTCTCTCAAAGGCAGCATCATCCTTCCAGCCTCTCAGGTTTGTGATCTCATCATCATCCCGGGCTCCCCACTTCCCCTCCCCTCACATGGCCAATCATTTGCCAAATCAGATTCTTTCTGCTTCCTGGTGTCTCTGGTATCTGATCCCCTCTCTCCCCTCCCTCACCTGCCTCCTTGGCTCAGCCCCCGTCATCCCTCATCTGCCTCAAGCCTCTCCCCACTCCAGTCTGGCCTTCACACGGAGACCAAGGGATTTCCCTTCACTCCTGACCATGGGGCTTCCCTAGCCTACCTGCCCCAGGACTTTCTGGGGCTGCTTTTAAAACCTTTCCAATCCTGGCCCAGACCTAGCTTTCTAGCCTCATTGGACGGGATTCCTTCTGCTGCACTCTGAAGGGCATCTTCCTACCTTTGCACCCGCTGTTCCAGTGCCTGAAATGCACTCTCCCTCCTCCCTTCCCCCAGCATGAGATCCTGTAAAATGCAGCTCCTGCCCACCTTCGACAAGAACTCTTTGTATGGGATTACTTTTGTCTCACTTTGCTTCATTTTGCTGCTGCTTCTGGGGAGCGCCAAAGTGCACAGAGCACTGGGCCTGCTGGGTTCAGCCCTAGACGGTTAACTGGGTGACCCTGGGCAAGTCATTTCACCCTGTTTGCCTCAGTTTCCTCATCTGTAAAATGAGCTGGAGAAGGAAATAGCAAACCACTCCAGTGTCTCTGCTGAGAAAGCCCCAAATAAGGTCACAAAGAGTTGAACATGACTGAAAAACAACTGCACTACAAACAAATCATAATTGTTATTATTGTTATCATAGTACATATACAATATTATTAATTCTTTTGTTGGAAATGAATGAAGGTAGCTAGGTGGTGCAGTGGATGAAGCACCAACCCTAGATTCAGGAGGACCTGAGTTCAAATCCTGCCTCAGACACTTGACACTTACTAGCAGTGTGACCCTGGGCAAGTCACTTAACCCTCATTGCCCTGCAAAAGAAATTTTAAAAATAAAATGAATGATTGTAGCTAAAATGGCTTTCTCTGTGCTTGAATTTGTATCCCAAGCCCTTAGTACAGAGTCTAGCGCATGGGAAGCACTTAATGCTTGCCTCTTTCCTCCCTTCCTCCCTCTTTCCTTCCTTCCTCCCTCCCTCCCTCTTTCCTTCCTTCCTCTTCCTTCCCTCCCTCCCTCCCTTTCTCTCTCCTTTCTTTCCTTCCTCCCTCTTTCTCTCCTTCCTTCCTCCCTCTTTCCCTCCTTCCTTCCTTCCTTCCTCCTTCCCTCCCTCTCTCTCTCCTTTCCTTCCTTCCTTCCTTCCTTCCTTCCTTCCTTCCTTCCTTCCTTCCTTCCTTCCTTCCTTCCTTCCTTCCTTCCTTCCTTCCTTCCTTCCTTCCTTCCTTCCTTCCTTCCTTCCTTCCTTCCTTCCTTCCTTCCTTCCTTCCTTCCTTCCTCCCTCCTTCCCTCTCTCTCTCCTTTCCTTCCTCCCTCCCTCTTTCCTCCCTTCCTCCCTCTCTCTTTTCTTCCTTCCCTCCTTCCTTCCTTCCTCCTTCCCTTCCTCCCTCCCTCCCTCCTTCCCTCTCTCTCTCCTTTCCTTCCTCCCTCCCTCTTTCCTTCCTTCCTTCCTTTCTCTCTCCCTCTTTCCTTCCTTCCCTCCTTCCTTCCTTCCTTCCCTCCCTCCATCTCCTGACAGTCTCTATTACATGTTGCAAGGGCTCACTCTGATCTCTGAATTATGATCCAGTTTTCAGGCTGACCCACCTTGCTGCTGGATTTACCTTCCAGAGGAGCCGCGTGCCTTGACATGCTCTGCTCCCTGGAGGTCCTCCATCCTCTCTGGCTTTTGCCAGCTCTGCCCAGAGCCCAGGGGCCATTGGGTTGAGGAGAGGAGAGAGGCTTGGAGATCTCTGCCCTAGGGCCTCCATCTCCATTTCATCAATGATCCTGGTCTCCTCAGGGGGTCTGGTTCCTGGGAGGCCTCTTTGTTCTGGAATTTGTGTTGCCCAAGGGACTGCAGGTGTGAAAATCCGTGATTTTACACACATACACACACACACACACACACACACACACACACACAACTTTCCACAGCAAAGCTCCACCAGATTAATAGTTCCTGGAAGACTGTGGGATCCCATTGTGTTGGTGGGACTTTCTCTTCTCTTCTCTCCCTAGTCTCAGCCTGGCCCTCCCTGGGACAATGAAGGCAATCAAGGAGGGAAGAGACCCTTGTGCTTTGGCCAAATGCAGGGCCGCTGGGGGAGAAATTGTGGGAGGGGGCAGACTCACCCCAGCCAGAGGCCACATCCTAGGACGTTTCTTTTCCAGAAGTTTGCCTCCCAAGGGAAGAGTTGGCCCTCAGCCGCAGAGGCCTGCCCATTTGCTGGCTGGCTTCAGCGGCAGGGGGTTACCTGCTGACTAATTTTCAAGCAGAAAAACTGACGCATCACTCATTGGCATCTGGTGAGAAGGCAATCCTCCCTTCCCTTCCTTAGCCTCCCACGCCTGAGTGACTGGCATGGAAGCCTCACCAGACCTTGCTCTGGCATCTACTTGGCTCAAAGCGGAGCTTCTGGGCCAGGGCCCATGGTGTGGGTGGCAGCAGGGGCCATGGTGGTGGCAGTGCACGCAGCACTGGTGGTGGTAGTAGTGGTAGCAGGGTTGCTTCTAGCAGGCAGAGGAAGGAATAAGTCCTTCCTTTTCCTTCACTTTTGAATCATTCCCTGCCCCTGTGATTCCATCATGGGCTTGGGGCCCCTCTCCCAAGGAGCCTGCCCATTGCACTGGAAGCTGACCCCTAATGCTGGGGTGTCTCTGCTATGGCTCCCCACAGAACCTGGTGCCTGCTGACTTGTCAGGTGCTGAATTCCATGCAGAGCTATGGGCACAGCAGGGGGCTGAGTCGTGCTCCCCGGAAGGTCCACTGAAGGAATCGGGGCCTGTAGGCTGGGAGGGGATGGCTCTGGGAGACCGTTCTGTGGAGAGGGAGGGAATGAGCTCATCCTGCTTGGCCCCAGGGCCAGACCCAGGAGCAGTGAGAGAGGGGTTGGATTGTGGGGAACAGGAGCAGAGACCCCACTGGTCCTGCTCCCCCCCCACCAGCTCTTTGTCCTCAGTCATCTGGGGTCTGGGGCCAAGGGTCTCAGGAGGGCACCGAACAGCTTTCGTCATTTGGACACAAAGACTTCTAGAAAATACAGCTTGGCAAATGGACGAGCTGCGACTTGAGCGGGGGAGACCCTAGCTCGAATCTCACCCTTCACCTTGACTGGCTATGTGACCTGGGGCAAGGCACTGGTCCTCTTGAGCCTCAGTTTCCCCATCTGTCCCCTCATCCTCCCCATTCCCCAGATCTCTGGTGGGGAAGGGCCTTGGTAAACTGTGATTCTGACTTGGGAGCAAAGCCTGGTCTTACTGTAGGTCCCTGGCCCTGATCAGCCTCAGGCCTCCGCCTCGTCTCTCCAGAAAGCTCTGATGGTGCCTGGGAGGTCCTGGAGCAGAGGCTCGGGGAGCAGGCTGGGGTCCTGCACAGCAGGCGGGCCCCATTTGGACTCCCCTCCCCTCCCGCTGTGCCTCAGGATGAGGCACTGGGGGACGTCGGGTTCCCCCACTACCCAGCCCTGAGAGTTTGCGCTCTCCTCTCCTCTCCTATTCTGCCCTGCCCTGTCCTGGGCGGCCCCTTTGAAGTCTCTGAGTGTGGTGGAAGGTTTTCTCCCTGGCCTTAGAATCCTGCCGCATGTTGGCAGGGCTCCCCTTGTCCTCTTACCTCTTGTCTGGCCACAAGCCAGAAGGGAACTCAGAGAGGGTCCAGACTAGGTGCCACTCAGCCTGACTCCATGCCATCTTCCCTGGAAATGCCCTCACCAGGTGCCTCCAGGTCTCCGTGGTGGGGACAGGCTGGGGGCTCTTTGGACAGATAGGCAGGGATGCATGACTTTGGGGAAGACAGCAGGCATAATGACCTTGCCAGGGCCTCTGTGTCACTGTGTCAGTGTGGGACTCCTGGTCCTCCCTCAGGGCCTCCTCCCTCAGGAGTGCCTGGTGCTCTCCAGCTCAGACTGGCCCACCTGTCCATCATCTCATCTGGACCTGAGGGTTGCTGGGCAGGGCCGATTATTCTCATGTCACAGAGGAGGAAACTGAGTTCTGAAGAGGGAATGGCACAAGAGCGTGGTCCTATGAGGGTTGATAGAACAACCACTGACATTTCTAGGGAGGGTCACCTCCAACCTTTGAGGCAGGTTCTGGCCAATTTCATCACCCCTATTTACAGATGTGGAAACTGAGGCTTGTGGAGTTAAGCTGACGAGGATCCTTGGGCTAGAGATGCCTCCAAGCAGCAGCACTGGCTCTGTCCACATCCCTGTGTTCCTATTCATGTCCATGCAGTCTCCCCCATTAGTTAGAAGGTGAACTCCCTGAGGGAAGGGAGGGGCTTTGTGCCTTTCTCTGTGCCCCCAGCTCTAGCCCAGGGCCTGACACAAAACCCCCAAGGCCTTTAAGAAATGACTGCCTTACTGCGTCCAGAGACCTGGGTTCGAGTTCAGCCCCTTGCTGTCTGGGAGCCTTTGGGAAGTTGCTTCTTCTCTGAATCTGTAAAATGCCCACTCCCCTAGACTGCTGGGAGCAGAGCCAGGGTCGGCCCTTAAGCACTGAGAAATGGCTGTCTGAGCCAGCGGCTGGAGGGCTCCCCGAAGCAGACAGTTCCTCCAAGTGAGTTGGTTTGCATGCCTCCGACCAGGGGGTGACCCTGGCAGGGCTCCCCCTCCCCTCCATCTCCTCTGATGGCCTCGTTCCTGGGCCTTCAGGTCTCCCCCTCCCAGAAGAGGAGTTGAGGCAGTCGGGGATTGCCCCGCCCCTCCCCAGCCCTTATCAGAACTTGCCCCAGAAGATGGGAAGCCCCAGCACAGGCCCATTTCGCTTCCCCTGAACTAAGGCTAGAATTCCAGAAAGAACAATAGGGGAATAAAGCCAGCCCCCATCCAAACGGACTTATCTTTTTTACTTTGCTATAAAAATGTGAAATCTCAAAGGCAAGCGCCAATTTATGGCCCAACGACTGCCCAGATTTCCGGGCTGAGCCTCTGGGCCAAGGAGCAGGGCCAGGCGCAGCTTGTGTGTGTGTGTGGGGGGGGGTGCTGGCAGCCTTCCCCCCACCTCCCCCGGGGATCAGAGATCACAGACAGGGAGCTCTGAGGCCTCTGAGCCCAACCTTCTCATTTTACAGAGAAGGAAACCGAGGCCCAGAGGCCTAGGTGGTGACTGGATCAAGGTCCACAAGGGTGTGAGTCCTCAAAGGGAGGACTGGAACCCAGGTCTTCCAATGGAGTCCACACACGCTGGGCTGGGCAGGCTGCGAAGCTCCCTTCTGGAGGCAGCTCTGCCTTTCCTTGGCCGTGAGCTAGAGGGCTGAGGCGCCCAGTGAGTGAGTGGCACGTGGGGGCCTCCCCACAGCCCCTCCTGCCTGTCCCCTCCCAAACGAGCCAAACAGGTTAGGGCTTTCTGCTTTCTAGGCCCTGGGGCCAGAGGCGGGGCTGGGTGGGGTGGAGTGGTCCCCTTCTTCCTCTTGCCCAATGTGCCTGGGCCCGGGGTTTTCTGCTAGATTGGCCTGGGCTACCTCGGTGTCCCCTCCTGTCCCCTTCTGGCCCTTTCCTCCCCAGGCCTCTCCTGCAGGGTGGTGTCCAGGTGGGTCGGGCCCTATGGAATCTCCCCCCTCCCCATGCTCGCTTCTCTTTTGCCAAGACTGTGGCTCCCCTGGAGGGAGCTGAGTGTAGAAGGGGACTTTGCCCCTCGGCTTCTCCTGGGCCCCAGGGGCTGGGCTCAGGTGGCTCATGCCGAGGGCCAGCAGCCAGCAGCCCCTGGTCTCTAGGGACTTCACCCTCCGAGCCCCGATCAAATGCCACCTCCTCCACAGGCCCTCTTTGATTTCTCCGAGCACTGACGGGCCCTGCTTTCAGAGGCCTCAGACCTCCTGGTTTCTACCCCTCTCTTCCCCCCAGCTCCTGTCTGCAGATGCAGCATTCGGCTTTTCCTGCCCCCACCCCCACCCCCCTTGTGAGTCTCAGGCTGTGCACCCCATGAGGGCAGAGACTGGAATTAGCTGAACTTCACACCTTCCCCAGCACCCAGAAGGCTGCATGACTCCCACCTTCTCCCTGAGTACCCAGGTCTTCCCCCAGCCCAGGGCAGTGCCCCCACATCTCCTCCCCTCACCTCACCAAGCCTGTGGGGCCCTCCAGAGCTCCGACAAACACATCCATCCCCACAGACAAAGTCAGGACGGAAAAGCCAGCCCCATGTTAGTGTTTCCACAAGGGACAACAAAGTGCTGATCCCCGGTGGGATGTTAGCCACCATGATGGGCTCCCTTAAGGAGGAACAGAAAGGGGTCAATGATGGGGCAGTGATTCTGCCAGGAAATGAAATGCTAACAACAATAGCACCCATTTATAAAGGGTGGCTATGGCACAGCAGAGAGAACACTGGCCTGGGGGTCAGGAGAACCCGAGTTCAAATCCAGCCTCAGAGACTTCCTAGCTGGGTGACCCTGGGCAAGTCCCTCCCCACCCCCATCTACCCCAGTTTCCTCATCTGTAAAATGAGCTGGAGAAGGAAATGGCCAGCCCTCCAATGTCTCTTCCAAGAAAACCCCCAGTGGGGTCAGCTCAACAACATCTAGGCTAGCGTTTATGGAGTACTTGTAGGGTTTACAAAATCCTGTACAACTATGATCTCATTGGATCCTCCCAGCAACTCTAGAAGGTCATTTTACAGATGAGAAAAGTGAGGCAAACCAGGAAGAAGTGACTTGCCCAGGGTCATACAACTAGTACGTATCTGAGGTTGGATTTGAAATCAGGGCCTCCTCATTCCAGGCCCAGAAAGATGCCCTCTTCCCCATGTTACTGCCTCAGGCCATGGGATTAGACAGAATACAGGGGAGCTAATGTTAGGGTTGGCTGGATCACACGGGCATTGTCCAGAGTTCAGCCTCTGCCCACGGCTCACATTTCTAGGAGATTTGCAGGTTCACAAAATGCTTTCTCGCCCCTAGCCATTGAAGGGTGGCAGGATTAGGGACACTCTCCTTATTTTGGAGTGTCTCCCAACAAGGGTCACATGGGTGTGATTCCTAGACAGATGTGCCACAGAGACAGCCAGCATTGATGAAGCACCTCCTATGGGTCCAATGGGCTAAATGTGAAGATACAAAGAAAGACAAAGGCAGCCCTGCTCCCCAGCAACTTCCAGTCCAATGAGATCAGCCTTCAGATTATGGAGAGACCCAGACAGACCTGGGGCTGCCCAAGGGGCCTGCCCCTGCTGCCCAAGAAGTCTACTGCCAGCTCCAAGGATTCCCTGCCCAGGTGAGGCCCTCCTGCTGGTCCCAGAACAGCCCAGAATCTCCACCTCGTGGCAGCCCCAAGAACAGGCAGGAGCACCTGAGAGAAGGCACAGTATCTCTACCAGACTGTCGGATGCTGGGCTGTTGAGGGGTCATTAGCCTTTGGGGATGGACAACCCGCCTCCTGGAATCCCTTGATCCCTTCACCACTTGCTGATCCCCCAACTGGGATGAGGCCCCCAACATTCTTTGTCTATTTTTGTATATGCCCGTGGCCCCTCCCAGTGAAATGTGAGCTCCTCGAGGGCAGAGGCTGCCTTGTTTCTGTCTCTGTGTCCTCCACGCCTAGTGCCGAGCCTGGCATATAGTAAGTGCTTAATAATTGCATGTTGTTTGAAGCTCCGGAAGGGTGGGAGGGCTTCATTTTTGCCTCAGCATCTCCAGCCCCCGTTCTCAGCAGGAGCTTGTAATAATTGTTGATTGATTGTGGAGGAGCTGGGCCCAGAACTGGGCAGGACTTGGAAAGTCGGACTGTGCTTCAGTGACCAGCTCTTCAAGGGGCAGAATTTTGAACCACCTGGAGGTGGGGACGGGTGGAGGGAGACTTCGGGCAGCACGTGGACAATCTGGGGGTGGGGCTGGAGCCACAGCGTTTGGGGAGAAGCCACTAAGAACCCCTTTTGGGGGTGGGGAAGGTGCGAAATGGAGGAACAGGGGATTTCTGGCAATCAATCCCTGCTCTGATCTTCACTGGCTGTGTGACCCTGTGTGAGTCACTGAGTCTCCCCACTTCTTCAAAGGTAATAGGCATCATCTGGGCTACCAGTGGCTAGAGGGCTGGGGAAAGTGCCAGGTACCAGTTTGTGTCCTTAAAGAGACCAATGAAATAAGGACAAATGAAAAGGAAGTCCCGGGGGCTCTTTGGGGTTCGGTGCTCCCTTCTATAAAATGGGGGTGTTGGATTTAATGACCTTTAAGATCCCCTTTACCTTGAAATCCTATCATCTCATGAAATTTGTGCATTGTTTCCCAGACTTTATTAATACCCTTACCTTGACCTCCCCATCTCCTGTTCAGAAAAAGCTTTTCAAATATATGTATCAGAGCCAAGATGACAAGTAAAAAAAATACATTAGAGGGGACAGCTAGGTGGTGCAGTGGATAAAGCACTAGCCCTGTATTCTGGAGGACCTGAGTTGAAATCTGACCTTAGACATTTGAGACTTACTAGCTGTGTGACCCTGGGCAAGTCACTTAACCCTCATTGCCCCACCAAAAACCAAAAAAAATTTAAAAAAAATACATTAGCTTGTTTTCTTTTGAACTCTCAAGTCTGCTGACCTGTGTGTGTGTGTGTGTGTGTGTGTGTAGGGACAGGTGGAGATGAGTGAGTAGGTAGACAGGCTGGCATCCATTCTGTGATCTCAGGTCAGTGGTGAACGTTTTCCCCGGCCGTAGTCAGTCCTGAGGATGTGAGGGGGTCAGTATCCATCTCCCTTCTTTGCTTTGAATAACCTTTAAGCCCCTTTTACACACACACACACACACACACACACACACACACACACTCCCCACTGCCACAGCCTCCATCCATGCCCCTGCCTGGCTCTCTCTGACTTGAGCTTGCTAGGGGTGGTGCCTGGAAGGCCACTGGAGCATCCTCTTTCTGTCTCTCATACAAACACAGATTCTTTGTCTCTGTCTCCTTGTCTCCATCCTCTTTCTGTCTCTTTCTGTCTCTGTCTCTATCTCTGTGTCTGTCTGTCTCTATCTCTATCTCTGTCTTTCTGTCTCTTTGTCTCTGTCTCTGTCTCAGAGGCACACACACATTCTTTGTCTGTCTCTCTCTGCCTATCTCTGTCTCTGTCTTTCTCTCTTTCTCTTTCTCTGTCTCACAGGCACACATAGGTTCTTTGTCTCTCTGTTTCTGTCTCTTTCCTCAGGTCAGGGGGTTGGAGGTTGGGGAGTGTAGCAGGAGGCTGAGACTCTGAGGCACACAAGGAATGAGGAACTTGGCTCCTTCCCAGAGCCTTGAGGCCAGGTTGCTAGGGCCAGGAAGGGGACACCTTCCACCTCCTCTGTATTTATCTTTTGTTGTTTCCCTGTTAGAATAATTGTTCCTTAGGGTCAGGGACTATTCTTGCCTTTCCTTGTATCCCAAGATCTTAGCAGTGCTTGTCACACAGTAGGTGCCAAGGGGCTGCTAGGTGGCACAATGCACAGAGCACCAGGCTAGAATCAGAAGGACATGAGTTCAAATTTGGCTTCAGACACTTCCTAGCTGTGTGACCCTGGGCCAGTCACTTCACCCTGTTTGCTTCAGTTTCCTCCTCTGTAAAATGAAGTAGAGAAGGTCATGGAAAACACTCCAGTGTCTCTGCCAAGAAAACCCCAAATTGGGTCACTGAGTCGGACATGACTGAACAACAAGGTGCTTCATAAATCTTCATTGAAAGGTCAGTTGATTGAATGACTAACGCGAGCCTGGATGGTTTTCACAGGAGGCAGGGAGGCCAGGATCTTGCACAAGTTTGGTGCCTCAGTTTACTGGAGGTGGGGGTGGGGGACCCCTTCTGGGCTCAAAAAGATTAGGTCCAAGAACATCGAGCTTTGGACACTGACTCCTGGAGGCTAGAGTAAGATGCCAGAGTGGTGGGGCTTCACTTGCTGAGGCTGAAGGAAAAGGAGGACAAGGGACCGTCCCAGGAATTCGGGGAAAGGAGGCTTGTGGGATCCTTTGCCTGTGAGGTGTCTCACTGCCTTCCTTGGCTCCATCCCTGTCACATGGAAGCGTGGCCGTGAGTGTCTCCATGTGGTCTACATCCCTGGCCTGACTGTTATCTGATGGTCTGTGTGTCTGTGTTTCTCTGGTGGGACGTCTCTGGGCAGCAGGGAGAGCTTCTGAGGGATTGTCCATTGCAAATGCCCTGCAGTGACGGGATGGATCACATGGCCGTGTGGGGAGGAGCAGCATTGGCTGAGCAGATTAAGAGGGAGAAGAGAAAGGGAGAGGAGGGAAGAGAAAATGGGGGATGAGAAGAAAGAGGGAAGGAGAAAAGAAGAGAGAAATGGGGAGTGAGGAGGGGAGGAAAGAAGAGAGAGGGGAAGGGAGAGGAGGGGAGGAGAGGAGAGGGAAGGGAGGGGAGAAGCCATAGCCCCATCCATGCACCTGCCTGGCAGTCTACAAGGCTCCTGTCAGAAGATGCAGCGTAGTGGGCACTGAAGGGGGTCGGGCGGTGCAGGGGAACTTCAACAATCAGTAAACATTTATTAAGCCTCTGTTGTGTGCCAGGAACTCTGGTCAGCTCTGGGAAAGGCCACCAATGTGGAGGAGGGGTCCCGTCTTGCCTTGGACGTCCCTCCCTTCTCTAAGTCTGTGAGCAGAGAGAGGAGGGAATCGGTGGGGAGAGAAGAGGGGCCTCACAGCGCGCTGGGCTTTCCTCCCCCACTTCCCACCTGTCCTCCCCTTTGCCAGTGCTGGTTCAGAGCAGTCTGCGCCCCGGCCCTCCCCGGCCTCTCGCCCTTGCCTCGCCTCAGTCCCTGTCTCTGTTCCTGAGTAGGAACAGCTGGGCTTGTCCGCCATGCACCTGGGGAGAGCCGCGCCCTGGTGTGCGCCCGTGGGGAGAGGGCTGGGAGGGAGCTGGGCATCGGAGCAGATCCGTTGTGCTTCCCTGAACTGTGTCAGCTGGAGGGGCAGGGGGTGCTGGGAGGGGCGGCTGCTCCCCATCTCCCTCCCCCTCCTCCACTCCTGCCGGTGTCCCAAGGGGCTGGGGGACTGAGAGCCTGATGGGTGTGCACTTGGAGAGCCCTCAGGGCTTGCTCTCTCTCTACCAGCCTCTCAAGCTCACTCCCTTCTTTAGAAACTTGGGGGGGGGGGCCTCCCTGAGCTCCGCCTTCTCTACTACAGTGAGGGAGGGGCTGGCCTGGGTGTTGGCCGCAGTGATGGGGGACAGGTGTGCCTTTGTGCGCCTGTTTGTATAGATGTGCGTGTGGTAATTCTTTGGCTTTCTTGTGTGACTGTGAGGGGGCCTGTCTGGGTTTGCAGTTGTGTGCTTGTAGGCGTGCTGGGAGTGGGTGGGTTTGCCAGTGTGTCTGGGATTTGTGCACACGAGATTGCTCAGGGTGTTGGGGTGAGGGTAGAATCCCCATCTGGGGAGCACAGGGCAGGAGAGGCAGGGGCTCTGACCCCGAGGAGAGCTGGCTCTCCTCACCTCTGCCTCAGAAATCCCTAGTTTCAGTCAAAGCTCTGGCTTCAAATGTTGTCTCCATCACGTCCTTTCCCGGGCCTCAGTTTTCTTATCTATGATTGGGGAAGAATAATCCCTCTGCTCCCCCCTGCGCAGAGTGAGGAGAACACTTAGCAAACTTCCCAGGCTACAGAGATTTGTCCCCCTGCCCCCAGAATCCTGCATGTTGTTGGTGTTCTCCCCTCCTCAAATGTCCTTGTACCGGCCTGGAGAGGCAGGACCCTGTCCTCCCCAGTACCAGGCAGAGCAGCTATTCCCAAGGCCTGTGGAGCTGAATGGAGAAGCTGAGAAGAGGGATCACCTGGCATCCAGGCATCAGGGCTGTGTGGGGATCCTGGAAGGGAGGACTTCCAAGGGGCTGCCCAAGAACAATGCAGCATCTCTGCTTCTCCAGCTGCCTGGAGGAAGCCAAGGTATTCCTTCACTGGGTCCTTTAGTGTGTTCTGGGCCTGGAGAAGAAGAGCTGAGTTCAAATCTGACCTCCAACACTTACTAGCTGTGGGACTCTGGGCCCAGGGTCAATTCTGTCTGTCTCAGTTTCCTCAACTGTAAAATGGGAATTGTGCTAACAATGTGAGCTCACTTATTATTATTTGCTGGTACCAACTCCTCAGGATTTTTGTGAAGATCAAATTAGATAATAACATTGAGCTCAGCATTGTTAGCACAGGGCCCAGCACAGACAGGCCCTTATCTCCTTCCCCTTCCCCTTCTTCCTCTCTAGGAGAAGCCCAGAAAAGGGATGCTGTGATTTGGATCAGTCCCTGGGCCTGTGATCTCAGTCCTATGGATTCTCTGTGCACACGTGCAGAGACCCCTCCATGCCTACTGGTCCTTTGTAGCATTAATCCGATGACCTGTCAGAGCTCTAGGGACCTTACCTCACTCACCTCCTTTGTTAATCACACATCCTTGTGGTTAACTGCCCCATGTGGGTATTCTGCATACAGTGTTGCCAATCTCTTGCAGTCTTCTTAGGCCAAGCTCCGATGGATCACCCGCCCTGAGGACTCTTCAGCAAGCCTGAAGGATCTTCGAATAGTAAAGAGGCAGGTTTCCATGGTGGGTTTTTCTGAAAGCAGGGGCCCTCCCCAAATCCCCAGTGAGATGATTCAAATTCCAATCCCACATCATCAGTTGCTTGTTGGACATATCCCGGGCATCTCAAGCTCACTAAATCCAGAGCTGACCCCCTTCTCTTTCCATGAAAGCAACCCCCTCTCCTGTGGAGAGCCCTGTCTGCCTTTCACTCACCTCCGGGTCATCCCTCACATCCTATCAAGGGAAATCTTGTCACCTTTCTCTCCACAACATTGTCCCTTCCACCCACCTCCCTCCTCACCTATCTTATAGACCACTACAAAGCCTGAGAATCTCCCAGTCTTCCCTTTCCCCAATTCATCTTCTTCATACAATAGGTGCCAAAGTGATTTTCCCTTCTTTTTGCTTTGATCCGCAGCGTTTTGATGTGACTGAAACAGGCTTATTCTGGGAAAGAATATCATCTAGAACTCAAATTGCTAAGATGTGTCCAAGGATTGCCTAACACTTTTACCAGGAGATTGTGCAGAAGGGAATTGTTTTTTGTGGGGCAATGGGGGTTAAGTGGCTTGCCCAGGGTCACACAGCTAGTGTCAAGTGTCTGAGGCCGGATTTGAACTCAGGTCCTCCTGACTCCAGGGCTGCGCCCCAGAAGGGAACTATAAATTAAAACCACTTTGGGTTAGTTGGTCCTCCAAATTCTCCGACAGATGGGACAGCGTGGGTGACCAGGCCTAGTCACAGCAATATTCCCAAAGCACAGATGTTAGGAGGTCCCTCCTCGGCCCAAGCAGCTCAGGTGGCTCCTACTCGTTTGAACTTTACAGGCTATTGGCTCCAACGGCCTTTGCAGCCTTATTAAGACTCGCTGTGTTTTTGCCGGGCTAATGTGTGTCTCTCCTTCTATACAATGTTCAGTCCGGCTGACTCCTCCCCTCTGCCTCATGATATCATTCCAAGTGGCTCAAAGTGACACCTCCCTGGCTAAGAATGGAGAATCAAGGGAATGTCCATCAATTGAGGAATGATGGAAAAAGCTGTGTTATATGATTGTAGTGGAATGGTCTTGTGCTACAGGAAATGACAAACAGGATGATCCCAGAAAACCTGGAAAGACTCATGAACATCGATGTATAGTGAAGTGAGCAGAGCTGGGAGTGACAGCAGTATTGTTCAATGAGCAATTGTGAATGACTTAACTACTCTCAGCAGTGCCATGATCCAAAACAATCCCAAGGAACTAATGACGAAGCTTACTCTGCACCCCCATAAAAAGAACTGATAAAAAGAACACTTGTGGATTGTACATATATAAGCTGGTGATCTTGTAGAGGGGGGACAAAAGGGAGGGAGGGAGGGAGAAAACTTTGGAACTCTAAATCTTATGAAAATGAATGTTGAAAACTGCCCTTACATGTAACTGGAAAATAAAGTAAATGTTTGTTGCTGAAAAAAAAAAAAAAGCGATGCCTCCTTCAGGAAGCCTCTCTGATTGCCTCTCAAACTCTGACTTTGTATCCCAAGCATCTAGTGTGGCATCCAGCCCACAGTAGGTGCTTTCAACACGTGCTCTTTGACACTAATTGGATCAAATTGACTTGGATGGTCCCAGATGAATGGGGGTGACCCCAAAGGTAAGCGGGTCCCCTGGCCACCTCAGCCTGCTACCTTCCCTTCATTGGAGCTGGAGTCTTTCCAAATGGGACTGGGGCCAAACGCAGGGCAGAGGCGCCCCCTGGTGTCATTTTGATGCCACAGCTGGAAGCCAAGCAGCCTCGAGGGGGAGGGGAGAGGCTGTTCTCTTTCCATCTCTCCCGGGAGGTCCTCCAGCTCAGCCTCCTCTGCAGCCTACCCCATCCTCACAGGCTTGGGCAAGCTGGCGAGGAAGACCAGCCAGGTGGTGGGAGGCCCCTTCCAGCCTCCCCAGGCCTGCCGGATTCCCGCCCCCGAGACGGCCAGGGGGGCCTCTAGGTAAAGTGTGTGCTGGACAGAAGTCATCATCCTTGCCTCTGGGCCCCTGCTCATCCCCTGGTCATTGGGTGGTGGCTCCGGACATGGAGACGTGGGACTCATTACCATCCAAGGGGGTCGTGTGTCTCTCTAAGCTGGAGCTGGGGTTCACAAAGCTCCAGCCCTCAGATATCCCCAGTCAGAAGAACCAGCCCAGAAAGGCCCAGAGAAAGGGAGTTGTCCCTCCAAAGTAAGAGTCGGGGCCTCGGGGTTCTCATCCCAAAGTCAGCTTATTCCACTGAGCCACACTGCCCCAGGGCCTCTCTCCAACCCAGCCTTCCCCTCCTTTCCACCCCCTTCAAGCACCAATTAGTGTCAGTCTCATTCATTCTTACTGGGCCTCAGTGTCTCCATTTGTAAAGTGAAAGATCCAGATTAAATGTTTTCTAGACCCCTTCCAGCTCACTGATCCTAAGTACCATGAGTGTGAGAAAGGCAGGGGAGTGTGTATAAGTGTGAGTGTGTGTACATGTGTGAGTGTGAGTGAATGTGTGAGTGAATGCCTGAGTGTGTATGTGTGTGTACATGTGTGAGAGTGTATGCGTGTGTATGTGTGTGTGAATATGTGTGTGTGAGTGTGTATGTGTGTACATGTGTAAGTGTATGCATGTGTGTAAGTGTGAGAATATGTGTGAGTATGTGTGCATGCTCATAGTCTGGGTCTCCCAACTTCTTACCAGGACTATAACCCCCTGTTGGTCTCCTTGACTGTCTCTCCCTCCTCTGACTTGTCTTCCACACAGCCAGGATGCTGCTCTGACCATGCCACCCCTGTTTAAGACCCTTGGCTCCCCAAAACCTCTGGGAGAAAGCATCAGGGACACAGTGGGAAGGGGCCCCAGAGAGCGCCTTGTGCAGCTGCCTTGTTTTGCAGCGGCTTGAATGGGGAGGAGGTGGTGACTTACCCGGTCACAAGCAAGGGAGTGAGTGGCAGGGCCAGGATGGAGACCCGTCTTTCTGAATTCAAAGCCAAACCCAGTGCTCTGCATGCTGTGAATGCAGCCCCTCTAGTCCTCTCCCCCTCACTGGACTTCCTCCCACCAAGCTGGTCCCTGTGCTGCTGAGGTCAATACCCCTCATGCTATGCCTCCCCTGCCCTCTCCTCCAGCTGTCTGAGTCCTTCAGGACATCCACTAATCAGTCCTTTGGTGAACCTGCATTTATTAACCACCTACTGTGTCCTAGGCACTCTGCAGAAATAAAAATGAAACGACCCATGTCCTCTAGAAGTTTACATTCCATGAGGAGAGACCAGTGTGTACCTTCATAGGCTCACACAAAGTGCATATGAAATGAAGACAAGGGCACTAGTGGCTGGGCAGGGGTGGGGACAGACCAAGGTGGGCTTCATGCAGGAGGTGGTCCTTGAGTACAGTTTGGAAGGAAATGCACAATTCTAAGGGGGGAGGGGAAGAAGGAGGGCATTCCAGGCATGAGGGGCAGTCCGTGCAAAGGCCTGGAGGTGGGAGATTGGCATAGAGTGTGTGGGGAGCTGGGAGAAGAGCAGTGTGACTGGACTGTACAGGGGACAAGTACACACATACATATAGATATATTTATGTGTGTATGGATACACACACACACACACACACACACACATCAAGGCTGTAAAGGTGGGAAAGGCTCTAAACACCAAACAGGTGTTCATATTGGATCCTGCAGGAAAGAGCTGGCTCACATCTCCCGCTTCCATGGAACCCTGACCCTCTCCCCACCCTTCTCCCCTCCCAAATCCTCTGCCCTGGAAGCCCAAAGTCTGGCATGGCCCAACATTGGGAATCCTCGCCTGCCTTTGTCTCCCCAGTTGGCCCCTGGGAAGCTCAGAGGCAGAGATAGGTCAATCCCTGCCCCCTCCCCCGCCCCGGTTCTGCATTCAGTGCCCGGGGAGTTCTGCGGCACCCACATCCAAGGGCGACTGCACTTGGTCCTGCTTGGGGCGTGAGTGTGCCGCTTTGGGCCGGCCCCTTCCTCTTTGGTGGCCTCAGTTTCCCCCTCTGTAAAATGGGGGGGGAGGTCAGGCTAGCCGGTGTCTTATGTGCTCTCACTGCTCTGACACCCTAGAAATGAAAGGCTTGTGGGTACTAGGAGGCACGGCTCCATCCTGGCTCGGAGCCTCCTGGAGGGTGAGAGGATTCCAGCAGTAATTGGACAGTAGGGTCAGAGATGGGTGGGCTGGGTGGCAATGGGCACAAGGACGGCCCTCCCTCCCAGATGTTTGTAGAGTGCCTCTGAAGGCTGGCGGGGATGGCGGGCACCCAGGGACTCCTGCTTCCTATGCCCCACAGGCCCCCACGCCCAGAATCTCATCAAGCCCGTCACTGCTCTGTCAGGATTCTAGGTGAAGCCTGAACTGGCTGGCTCCTTATGGCTGAGTCTCGAATCCATCACCCGCCTTAGCCCAGCTAATGGAGCCGAGAGAGCTCAGTGACAGCCCCGTGAAGGGGGCTCCACCTCGTCTCTCAAGGGCCCTTAGCCAAGCCCCTCTGGCTTTGCCCAGCAGCCATGGGCCTGAGCAGGCGGGGGAAAGCCTGGCATCTTGGGGCCTCTGGTATAACTGGCATCTGAGCCCCCACCGGCTCCCTTGGGCCATCCTGGACCAGTCACTTGGATTCACCTCAGTTCCTCTCCTCTGCTCTTCCTGGGCCAATCCCTAACCACCTTTGAACCTGTTTCCTCTTCTGCAAAATTGGGGGTTGTCCTCGCTGAGCACGGAGATTTCCTCTCTCCTCCTTGGCCCCTGCCCCACAGGGAGGCTTAGGGAGCCAGGGCCACCTCCCCTCTTCAGACCAGACACAGGGAAGAGGCCCAGGGCCTGAGAGCTGGCCAGCACCTCTCTCACCCAGAACTCTGGGCTGGGCGATAGGCCAGGCACCGTCCAGCTGACGTCATCAGCTCTAGGCCTGGACCACCCGCCCACTGTGATTGCCTCTGCTGGATCCAGCAGGGAAAGGCTAGCAGCCTGGGGACCAGGACCCAGGGGACATTCTGTCCTGAGCCAGGTAAGCCCTGTGCTAGGCATGATGGGGAAGGCAAGCAGGGGGCAGGGAGAAGGAGGGGGTCAGGGAGGCACGGGGGGCAAACAGAAGCAGAAGCAGAGGCAGAGTCCAGGGAGGAGAAAGGGCAAGGGGGCAGAGGGCCCGGGACTTTGTAGACCTCAAAGGCCAGGAGCACCACAAGGGGGCAGGAGTTGCTTGTCCAATGTCCTCCCTGAACTGGGCATTGAGAGACAGGGGTCCAGTTTCCTCTCCACTCCCCAGCCCAGACCAAAGGCTTTTAGATCTCTGGTAAGCTCTGGGAGTCTCTGAAAGGGCGGGGGCGGGGGGGGGGGGCAGCAGTGAGGCCATGGTGGGGCAGAGGGGAGCTGGAGGTGGTGTGAGGAGGGGGCTGGTCATCTGGCCCCTGTAGCCCCTGGGAGCTGGTGGAGAGGACCTGAGTGGTTGGACTGTTGAGTTCTGAGGACCTTTCCTCCCACTATGATCCTGCAAGTCTGTGTTAGTCACTCTCCTGCTATAACGCCTTCCGTGTCTCCCCATTGTCAACTGGAGAAAGTCCAGACTTGCCTGATGGGCATCCCCACCCCGAGGGAAAGCCTTATCTCCCACTGCAAATTCAATGAGTATCTCCCTTGCACACACTCGGTTCCCTGCTCACTGCTTCTGTAAGCTTATTGAGGACAGGGACTGTTTCACTCTTCACCTAACAGAGTGTCTAGTGAGTGATGGGTGCTCACATAGAGTATGCAGCGTACTGCTTGGAGTTAGAAAGTGCCGGGTTCAAATCCTGCCTCATCCTCTCGACAGCTGTGTGACCCTGGGCAAGTCACTTCACCTCTGCCTCCTTATCTATCAAATGGGGATGACAGCACTGACGTCAGAAGCAGCTTCTCCCTCAAGAAGCAAAACCATAGATGACCAGATAAGAGGCCAGACCTATGGGGAATGGAGGGACTATTTAAGTTTAGCTTGGCCAACTAGACATCAGGACAGACACACCTAAGAAGCCGGGGGAGAGAACATTCTGCAGCAGGGAGGCCGCTTGGGTGCGGCTGCTGATGACCTCTGAGGTCAGGACCATCCTTCCTAAAGAAGTCCCCTCTGACTGTCAGGAATGACAGGCATCCAGGCTTTCCCCACCCCACCCCAAAGGAACTTTCCATTGTCAGGTGGGCAGCCCATCTATCCTCTACAAAAGCTCCGGCCTCCCTTCTGCTGGGGAGGAGAATGCTCGAGCCCTCCTTCCCTGGGGTGAAGTCTTTGACTTATCCACTTTCTCTAGAGCCAAATAAAAGACCATTTGAATCCTGATTGGCCTGTGAGTGAGAGTGTCTTTCTTCCCAGAGGGATACTTAAGGACCCCCGCCACCTTTTTTATCATCTCCCTCAAAGGGAAGATCGAATGAGATAATGTCTATGGAGTGCTTTTCAATCCTGAAAGTGCTATACAACGGGAGTTATTAATAATTATTATGATGATTAAGAGTAACAAACAATTACTAAACAAATAGCGGGGAATATTTGATAAATAAATAAGCAATACATGTCCCTTGGGCTTCCTCTCCTGCCAAGATCAGTGCACACTCTTCCTTTGGCCCGGGATGCCTCACTTTGTCATGTCTACCCCTAGGAAATTGTGGCTAGGCTTCAAGGCCCAGGGCACTGCCATCTTCACTGAAAACCCTTCCTGGTCTCCCGTCAGATCTGACCTCAGTCCACTCGGAGCTCTGTGCTTACCGCCCTCCCTACAGGCCCTGGCAGAGCCAGGCTTCTGCCTTGGAGCCCTTGACAAGGCTCACCCCTGGTCCGGTGGGTTTAACTGACTAACTCTAAGATAGAGACAGCCATGGCCCTGCCCACCTTCCCCATCCCCCTTCCTCCCCGGGCTCCTGGTCTCCCTGGAGACCAACATTGATGGGGGAGGGAGCTTCATTAGCTCCCGTCGGTGGCTAAGAGCAATTAGCCAGACCATCCAGACCTGGCTCATTAGGCGCCCCAGCACAATAGGTCTTTGTTAGGTTCCCGAGTGCTTAATGAGAAAAGGGGCCGGAGATTACCACGGGGGTGGGGGGGGGGGAGGAGGAGAGGGCCTGGGGCTGGGCTCAGCAGATATTAGAGGGGAAAGACAAACGGAGGGGCCCGTTTGAGCCTTGGGGTGCAGCCAATGGGCAGGCTCTGTCACTACCTTGCTGTGACCTTGGGTCCCCCTCTGGCCTCAGTTTCTCCACCTGGTGAATGTTAAGCTGACTGGGGGAAGGGGGGTGTTTCTTGCCTCTCCATCCCCAGCGCCTAGTGGGTCTAGGTGCTCCTGGGCCTTCAGCAAGCTCCTGCTGGCTTGTGTTGGAAACAAGAGTCCCCTCTGCGCTCCCCACTGGCCGTAGCTGGCAGGAGACGCCCAGCCTAGGAAGCAGCCTCAATGCTAATCAGGTTTAGAAGGGGGCTGGGTAGAGAAGATGGAGGGGGGAAGGAGGAGGGCTGGGAGAGCCCCTCCCCCAAGAAAGAAGCCCTTCTCCAGCCTCCCCAGCCAGGGTACACCCCAGGTCACGTCTCTGGATCTTAATGGCATCTGGGCTCATGTAGCTGCAGCCAGGTGAGGAGGAGGGGGATGGTGACAAGGAGGATGTGCATCAGGACACAGAGGATGCATCAGCCCCGTGTCGCTTATCGGAGGGAGGCCAGAGCCTGCTCTCTGGAGGGGGCTGTTTGCTTTGCAGGCGTGTGGCCGGAAGATAGAGACACTGGTCTGTTTGTCAGCTGCTCCCCACCCCCTCTGTAAACACCTCAAGGCCTCTGCACTCCCATGGGGAGTCACATGGAGCTTCAGTAGACTTGGGAAGAAGGGAAGAATGGAGAAGGGACCTTCCTTTTATGGAAGGGGTCTTCACTTTGCAAAGAGCCTGCTAGAGGATGCTCTGTGTCTACTTGTGAAGTTGAATTCTATTTACAGAGCCTGGTTTCCAATCCTGGCTCCTACTGCTATGACTTCAGCAGAAGCAGAACTAGGGAGGAGAGACCAGGACTCTGGCCCCAAAGGCTCGTTTTACTTTTGTCTCCCGCAGTTTAGAAGCAGCTGAGATTAGTAAGAACAATTGGTTGAAGGGGAAGCACACGTTGTACTGCCTGCCCAGGCGGGGCATTATACTGCTTGGCTTGGGCACAGACCAGCCCCTGGGTAAGCCCCTCTTCTCTGTCAGATCTCAGGGAACTCCCGGGTTAAAGATGGGGTCGGAGTAGAGGGGCTTCCTATGATTTCACAGTCTGCTTTTCAGGACCATCATGACATTGAGACGCAGTTGTGGGAGAAGGGACCAGCTTTGAGCAAAGAGAGGACAAGTAAGGGGAGAAGAGGGAGTCAAGGATGGCTAGGTAGGCTGGGCTGAGAGAGGGGAGGGTGGGGAAAGCCAGGCTTGGGACTCTAGCCTGTGGCCAATGAGGAGCTATGGGAAGCCCTGAACAGGAGAGGGATGAGATCGGGCCAGGACATTGAGAAGACTAGTCAGCTGTGTGGAGGCTGGCTTAGGGGGAGGGGGCTGGAAGCAGGGAAACCAAGGGGTTCAGGGGAAAGGCGAAAGGGGCCTGAACCTGGGGAGCGGCCATTTGGGTGCAGAGAAGGACGGGCACTGGAGAGTGGGCCGGATGGCGCCTGCCTGGACAAAGTGAGAACAGCCACTGCCCTCCAAGCCTGCCCTGTGCCCAGGCTTGTGCTCATTCCTGATGTGGGGGCTGGGGAGAGGAAAGGAAGGAGCGGTGGCCAGCGACCAGTGCTCAGTGAGGGCTGTGTCCCCAGGGAGATATCCCTTATTTCACCGGATCCTCGGCAAGCCACGGCTGGAGGCCAAGTTACTGGAGACACACAAGGACCCTTCATTTTTCAGGCAGTGTGGTGTAGTGGATAGAGTGCTGGATCGAATCAGTAAGACCTGGGTTCAGTTCCAGCTTCTGACACCAGCTGTGTGACCTCAGGCAAATCACTTAACCTTTCTGAGCCTTAGCACCATATAAACGTCAGCTATTAGGAAGATGATTAAATCCAGCTTTGGGTTGAGCCCCTCCAGCTGGGAGTTTCTGGGGTTCTGAAATCCTGCGGCTGCTGTCCCTTCCCTCTCCTTCTTTCCTGAGATGGCTGCGGAGGCAGATCCAATTTCTCCCTAATTTGCTCCCAGCAGCGCCAAGCATAGAGCCTGATGCTTTTACTAACAGCAGTTCTCCGGGCTCGGTTCTATTGTCCCTCCATCAGGAAGCTCTGGGTCTTGCTGGCCCAGCCTCCTCTGTGGCTGGAGCCCATGATCGGCCAATTCCATCTCTAGCTAATTGGCTCCTGTTCTTCTGGATGGGAGAGGATGGGAGAGGTGACGTGCCTGGGGCAGGATGCTGGAGCCTCAGCCCCTCAGCCTCCCAGACACCAGGCCCACCCACACTTCTCCTCTCCCGCAGACCACCCCAGCTCCCAGGAAGGAGGCTAGATGCTCGTCAGCCCCTCAGGGCTGGCAGCTTGGTGGGATGGATGAACATCTGCCCCCCACACTGGTGGGGCATCTGGCAAGGCAGTGTTCCTCTCACCTGCATCACAGGCTTCAGGCACATGCAACAGCACACGTGAGCACGCATGCAGACACGTACATCTTCAGGAGGCCAAATGTCCCATCTGGCAGAACTCTGGCTTTGGAGCTGAAGTCCTTGGGTGCAAATCCTGCCTTTGAAATTTCCTAGTCAATCAACCAACCAACCAATCAATTAATCAATCAATACCCATTAAGCGCATACTGTGTGTTCTCTGTAGGTTACGAAGGAGACCAGAGACAGACAGTCCCTGACCTCGAGGAACTCCCAATCTAATGGGGGAGACAACATGCAAAAAAATCTCTACTAGACAAGCTGTTTACAGGACAAACAGGAGATAATGAACAGGGGAAGGCACTGGAATTCAGAGGAGCTGGGGAGATTTGGGTTGGGACCTAAAGCATGCTGGGGACGTCAGGAGTTGGGGGAGGAGGGAGAGAAGGTCTTGTTCATGGAACAGCAGGAAGATCGCAGTCACTGGATCCGAGAGAACACATGTCAAGTGTAAAAAGGACTGACAAAGTCACGCAGGGCTTTGAAGGCCACGCAGAACAAGGGAGGTCCATTCCCCTTTCTAAACCTCAGTTTCCTCTTCTGTAAATCAGGGAGAATAAGGCTCACCTGCCCAGGGACGGAGTGAGGGAATTTTTCTAGTCCTGCCCTAGGACTGGAGTGGGCGGAGGGTGGGGCAGCAGCCTAGACTCTGGGGAGCTGGCCTTGGTCCTTACCCATTCATTCACACTCCTCTTGTGGTCTCGGCTGCAATCCACAGCCACTTCCTGGCCTCTCTTCAGACCAGCCGTGGCCCCAAACCCTCTCCCGTGGAGGACGAGGTGCTACAAGATTTCTCTATTCTTATTTTACAGACAAGGAAACTGAGACTCAGAGAATCGATTACAGAAATGTCAGAGGTGGGATTCGAATCCAGTTCTCTTCTGAGTCCAAGCCCAGATGCCAGCTGCTTCACTCTATGGTTCTCTGATATTTAGGGTTTGCTAAGATCTTTCTTTTCTTTTTGACTTTCAGGCATAATGAGTGCTGACCTCAAAACTCCCCTGAAGGTAAGTGACAAGGTAAAGAGCCTGAGGTTCTAAGAGAAGAGGTGAATGGGCAGTGGCCCCCAGCTGTTCCCTCACTGCTGGATCAGAGCTCCCCCTTACCCCAGCCCCAAATCCCCCTGGGGCTAACATAGACCTAGCAACAAGCTGACTCTTGGGGAAGTGGTTTGGATACAGGAAGGGCAAAGTCCCCAGTCCCAAATCTAAAGATTCAACATAGTAGTAGAATTGACCAAAACCTGGACCCCTCTGGCCCAGATTCAAGGCTGACAGCTGCTACATCTCGTTTGTGTGTGTGTGTGTGTGGGGGGAGGTTCCTGAGCTAGATTCAACCCCTGCATAGCTCATCTCCCCGGTGCCTAGGCCTGTGTGAGACCATACTCTGTGTAGAGAAGTCTAGGCAGGGCCCAGGCCAGGGACAGGGGAAGCCAGAGGAGCCCCCGTGGGGCTTTAGCTAAGTGGTAAACCTGGGCAGGCTGGGGGGGGGGGGGAGAGACAGGATAGCTTATTAAAAACACTCCACATCAAAGCAGGTCAGAAGGGAGTGTAACATGAGCCAGTCCTCGCCCCTGAAAGGAATCGAAGATCAGATAATCTTTGTCTAAATATCAGAGGCCACGCTGGGGCAGCCGGCTTCGGTCTGGAAATGTCAGCAGCCTCCCGCCGGCTCTCTGGCCATTATCATAAGGCGCTTATGTGGGGTGGATTCCACCCTCAGCCTCCCCTCTCTGCTGAGCTGAAGGCCTGAGTCTACGTCCTTTCCTGCCCCCTCCCAACACAGATTTAGCAGGGTCGGAGAGCAGAGTGTGTGTGTGTGTGTGTGTGTGTGTGTGTGTGTGTGTGTGTGTGTGTGTTGGGGGGGGGGGGCCAGAGCGGACTGTGCCAGCACAGGGAGGGGCGGGGGATGAGCAGCAAGGTCTTCATTAAGCTAATGAGCCGTGGGATTGATCACTTGTCAGCAGTTTCCCAGGATGTCCAGAACCCCCCACCTGTCAGAGGTGGGGTTCAAACTCGGGTGCTCCTGACTTCCCAGTCAGCACTCCTGCCTCACACGTGGCCCAGAAGAGTGCCAGTCCCTTAACACAGAGCCTGTATTGGGCACAGCTGCTCACTGGGAAGAATGAGGGAATCAGCAATGCCTCAGCCTCCTCCCCAACTCCTGGCACGGATTATCTCGGCCTGACCTCTTGCCTCCAGCACCAGAGCCTTAGACCCCGAGCTCGGCCGACTGGGACCCAAGCTCTCCTGGGCCTCAACACCCCTGGAGCAGAGTTCAGAACATAGCAGGAGCTTACAAAATGCTTCAGGACTCATCAGATGGTTCTGACTGTGTTAACCACAACACCCCAAGGCTGAGATCTATGCTGAAGGGGAACTCACCGAAGCCCAAACCTTGAGAGGTGGAAGGGAGGGAGGGACCTCAGTGAGTCTAGCCCAGATCAGTCAGGGCCCCAGCTGCCAAGTCTCCTGAGGATCCAGCCTGGAGGGCTGGGGGCTGCCTTCCATCAGCACCAAAATGGGAAGGATGGGAGCCCCTGCCAAGTGGTCCTTCCCACCTCCTCTCCTCCTGACCCCAGGGATGCACAGTCATTGACTTCCTTTGATACCACTCCTCAGGCCTTCCCTTCAGTCCCTGTGGGCTCCCTGGCCTCCTCTCCTCTCCTCTTCTCTCCTCTCCTCGCCTCGCTTCCCCTTGACTCCCCCCCCCCCGCCTCCCCTCCCCTCCCCTCCCCCTCCCCTCCCCTCCCCTCCTCTCTCTCTCTCTCTCTCTCTCTCTCTCTCTCTCTCTCTCTCTCTCTCTCTCTCTCACAGGACAATGAGGGTTAAGTGGCTTGCCCAAGGGTCACACAGCTAGTGGCAAGTGTCTGAGGTCGGATTTGAACTCAGGTCCTCCTGAATCCAGGGCCAGTGTTTTATCCACTGCACCACCTAGCTGCCCCCTCTCCTCTTCTCTTGAGCCCTCTGCAGCCTGCGGGCACAAGATTCCTTTTATCTCAGACTTCCTGTTATGACCTTTCCTGAGTCTACTCCTAGAAACTTGGCTCCCCCGACTTCAACCACAAACAGGGAACCAGCCTAGTATCATAGATCATGAATTGGAAAGAACCTCAGATGTCATCTAGTCCAGCCCATGTGCTATTTTACAGATGAGAAAACTGAGGCTCAAAGAACTTGCCCAAGGGATCAGACTAGAACTCAGGTGCCAGGACTACAACTTCTGGGTGCTTTCCATAGTTTTACCCTGCCTCTGGTGGCCATACCCTTCCTTGTCCTGACCACCAGCCATAACTGTTCACTCCTATGACCCACAAGTCTAAGATTCCTGCAAGTGACCCTATCTTGCTCTCCCCCCATGTCTGCCCCACACCCATCTTCCTGTGGTGTCCACACCACAGCCTCCAGTTCCTTCTACCCCTCCCTCTTCTTTCAGATCATCCCCCCTGGTCTGACCTCACTTTCCTCTCTTTGAAACTCTGACCCATAATGATAATAAAACAACTCAGCTGTGGACTATCTCCTTTCCAATCCCTCGTCCCCTCGTTCTATCACTGCCCAGGCTTGTCTTGACAAATCCAGCAAACAAGCCAGTTTGGCTGGAACATACGATGCTCGAGGGGAAGACATGTCTCACTGGAAGAAAGCTAGGACAGAGCCCCATATTACAGTGGCCCCTAAGACCTCTCAGCAGTGATGGGGGGCCAGCAACATGGTCAGACCCATGCTTTAGGAAGGGCCCTGGCTGCAGGGAGGACAGATTGGAGAGGAAAGAAAGTGGTGCAGGCCACCAAGTGGGGTACTGTCATCATCAACCATGTGGTGGCCATGTCAGCAGAAAAGAGGGACACAACTGGAGATGTGGTGGAGGGAGAATCCATAGCACTTGGCAGATGTCTGGGGAAAGGGCTGAGTGCAAGTGAGGAGTCCAGGAGAACTCTGAGGCTGCAAACTTCAGCGGCTGGCAAGGCTCTGCTAGCTAGCCCTGTGGTACCTCAGCAGGAATACGGAAGCTTGAAAGAGGGGCAGGTTTGGGCAAAAGCCAATAAGCTGTTCTGGACATACTAAGCTGGACATAGCTCCTGGACATCTGGGTGGAGGCATCCAGAAGGCTGCCTGGACGTGGGACTGAAACTCAGGAGAGGGGTGAGGACTGTAGGTGGGGGTTGGGGAATCACTGACATGAAATGGATCATTGAATGAATGCCTGGAGGAGAGCTGATGAAATCATGGAGAGAAGGGAAGAGGCCCAAGGGCAGATCCTCAGGGGAGACCCCTGCATGAGGGGAAGGTGTGGATGATTCTAGCGACTGAGACGGAGAAAGAATGGTCAGAGAGGTAGCAGGGAATAATCTGAAAACCAGTGGAGGAGGGTCTGTCTAAGAGAAGAGGAGGATGGTCAAAAAGGACCTGTAGCACAGAGAGCAAGAGGGTGTGGATGAGAAAAGACCTTGCGTCTGGTCCTTGGCAGAGCATGCAGGGCAATCAGGTGGGGCCATCAGCTATCATACTTAAGGGATGGGCAAGTGGGCAGAATGGGAGGAAGTAGAAGACAGGTGTAGACAAGTTGTGTGTGTGCTCTCTCCCTCAAGCTCTCATCCAGCCCGTGATGATTCCCTCAGTACATTGGAGAGCTCCCAAAGAATGGGGCATACTTTTGTCTGCAAGTCTGTCTGCCCAGGACTCAGCCTCACTGCGGATTATTAATAAATGTTTGTTGGGCTGTGTTGATTTCTGCTCCACCAGCCACAAAAGCCCAGAGCTGAGAGGCATCTCAGGAGCCTCCAAACAAAGCACAGACACCTGCACCCCCACAACATGTGGCCATCCAAACTCTACTTGAAGATACCTACAGATGCGGAGCTCATTACCTTCTATCCTCATTAAGGGGGAGAGTCAGGGAGAGGCATCCCTGGTCCCAGGACTTGTCTAAAGTCAAGCCCAGAAAAGAGCTCTTGGAGGCTGGAAGAATGAGCCAAGAGCTGGAGGGACCCAAGGGTTCTCATTCCCAGGCCAAAGAGTAGGTAGGAGGGTGTGTTCTGCTCTTCCCATGTGATGAAACCACCTGTTGAAAACTTTATTTCCTGTAGCTTCCAGGAAGGAAAAAAGTCTCACCTCAAAATGTGGTTAATTCAAACATATAAACGTAGGGGGCAGCTAGGTGGCACAGTGGATAAAGCACCGGCCCTGGATTCAAGAGGATCTGAGTTCAAATCCAGCCTCAGACACGACACTTACTAGCTGTGTGATCCTGGGCAACCCTCATTGCCCTGCAAAAACAAACAACATATAATTGCAGCAAAACTAAGAAAGCTATACACTTCCAGGGACAGTGACAGAATGGTATGTGTGCATGTGGGGAGCGAGCACTAGGGAATGCTTGGATAACATATTCCTTCCCATTGTAAAGCAAGTTCAGCCTCTTTCTTCCCTCCTTCTTCCCTTCCCTTCCTTTCCTTCCATCCTTCCTTTCATTTTTACTGAATACGTACTATGTGCTGGATACTGAGGAACACATGGCCCCTACCTTTGAGGAATCTATCTCTGGGAACAAAACTAAAACACCCAAAATAATCAGAGGAAAATGTACTTTGTGACCTTGAGCAAGTCATTTCCCCTCCCTGGGCCTCAGCTTCCCTATCAGTAAAATAAGGGTCTTGTACTGGGTGACTCCGAGATTCCTTCCACTTCTCTGCACTATGACCCCTCTGGGCCTCTGTTTTTCCACCGGTCATGGAATGAGGTTGGATGAAATGGTCTCTGGGAGGTCCTTGTAGCTTTGCGAGCCTGTGAGGTATCCGAGGCTGGGAAGGAAGGAGCTCTGAGTGGACAGGGAGGGGGTGGGACTAGAGCTGGATTCTCTAGAACGGGTGAACCCTGGGGACACAGAGAGCAGGGTGAAGGGCCTTCCAGGTGGGGATTTAGGCACACGAGGGGAAGCAACCGGGGTGTGAGCAGAGGACAGAGAAGAGAGTGGGATGCACTGGACCAGCTGAGGGAGGAGGCTGGGCACAACTCTAGGGGGTCTTCAGTGCCAGGTAGAGAAGTCTGGCTCCGATCCTAGGGGGCAGTGGGAAGGCACTGCATGTTTTCCTAGTACCTCCCAGCCCCAGGCCACCAACCTCAGCCTCTGTCTGTGTCTCTGTTTGAACTCCTAAGCACCCAATTATCGTTAAGTGCGTTTCAATCGATAGAGAGGAAATCAGCCTTCTGGATTCTGAGCTGTCCACAGGTTTGTCAATGTCGCCCTTCTTGCCTGTCCATCTCCTGGCCCTCATTAGTGGTAGTTGTGGTGACCTTTCTTCTCCCCCTCAATAGTGCTGGCAGCAATGACTGGGGGTGGGGCGGGGGCGGAAAGGCTCTGACTTTGTTTCATATTCGAACAGACTTTGTTCTTTCAGGCAGTTTTTTAGTTGATTTTTTAGGAGTCTCTAAGTATACCATCATATCATCTGCAAAGAGTGAAAGTTTTGTTTCCTCCTTGCCTATTCTAATTCCTTTAATTCCTTTTCCTTCACTTATTGCTATAGCTAACATTTCTAGTACAATATTAAATAATGGAGGTAATAATGGACATCCCTGTTTCAGCCCTGTTCTTATTGGGAGTGCCTCTAACTTATCCCCATCACATATGATGTTTGCTGATAGTTTTAGGTAGATACTGCTTATTATTTTAAGGAAAACTCCACCTATTCCTATGTTCTCTAGTGTTTTTATTTTTTCCTAATTAATAAAGTATTTTATTTTTTTCCCATTACATGTAAAGATAGTTCTCAAATTTTGTTTATACAAGCTTTCCAATTTCAGATTTTTCTCCCTCCCTCCCCTCCCTCCTCCATCCCCTAGACAGCAGGTAATCTGAGATAGATAGATAGATAGATAGATAGATAGATAGATAGATAGATAGATAGATAGATAGATAGATAGATAATAACATTAAACATATTTCTGCATTAGTCATGTTATAAGAGAAAAATCAGAGAAATGACAAAAAACCTCAAAATAGAAAAACATCAGCACCAAAAACAAAAGAAAAAGTATGGTTCATTCAGCATCTATACTCCACAGTTTTTTTTTTTCCTGGATTTGGAGATCTTCTTCTATCATGAGTTCCCTGGAACTCTTCTGCACCATTGCATTGGTGAGAAGAATCTAGTCCATCACAGTAGATCAACACTCAATGTTGATGATACTGTGTACAATGTTCTTCTGGTTCTGCTCATCTCACTCATCATCAGCCCATGCAAGACCCTCCAGGTTTCTCTGAACTCCTCCTGCTCATCGTTTCTTACAGCACAATAGTATTCCATTGTATTCATATACCACAACTTGTCCAGCCGTTCCCCAATTGATGGGCATCCCCTCAACCTCTAGTGTTCTTATTAGGAATGGGTGCTGTATTTTGTCAAAAGCTTTCTCTGCATCTATTGAGATAATCATATGATTTTGGTTAGCTTTGTTATTGATGTGGTTGATTGTGTTCATGGTTTTTTTAATGTTGAACCAACCCTGCATTCCTGGTATAAATCCCACCTGGTTACAGTGTATTATCCTAGTGACCACTTGCTGTAATCTCCTTGCTAATATTTTATTTAAGATTTTTGCATCCATATTCATTAGGGAAATTGGTCTATAATTTTCTTTCTCTGTTTTGGCTCTGCCTGGTTTAGGTATCAACACCATATTTGTGTCATAAAAGGAATTTGGTAGAACTCCTTCTTCACCTATTTTTCCAAATAGTTTATATAGTATTAGAATGAATTGTTCTTTAAATGTTTGGTAGAATTCACTTGTAAACCCATCTGACCCTGGAGATTTTTTCTTAGGGAGTTCATTAATGGTTTGTTCAATTTCTTTTTCTAAAATGGACCTATTTAAGGATTTTATTTCCTCTTCAGTTAACCTGGGCAATTTGGTGGGTTTTTTTTAATATTCATACATTTCATTTAGATTATCAAATTTATTGACATACAGTCGGGCAAAATAATTCCTAATTATTGCTTTAATTTCTACTTAATTGGTGGTGAAATCACCCCTTTCATTTTTTTTTTTTTGCTTTGCAGAGCAATGAGGGTTAAGTGACTTACCCAGGGTCACACAGCTAGTAAGTGTCAAGTGTCTGAGGCCAGATTTGAACTCAGGTCCTCCTGAATCCATGACTGGTGCTTTATCCTCTGTGACACCTAGCTGATCCTCCCCTTTCATTTTTGATACCGGTAATTTGGTTTTCTTTCTTTTTTAAAAAATCAAATTAACCAAAGGTTTATCTATTTTATTTTTTTCATAAAACAGCTTAGTTTTATTGATTAATTGTATAGTTTTCTTGCTTTCAATTTTATTAATTTCTTCTTTGATTTTCAAGATTTACAATTTAGTATTTAGTTGGGGATTTTTAATTTGTTCTTTTTCTAGCTTTTTTAGTTGCATGCCCAATTCATTGATCTTCTCTTTCTCTTTTTTATTCACATAAGCATTTAAAGATATAAAATTTCCCTTAAGCACTGCTTTGGCTGTATCCCATAGGTTTTGGTATGTTGTCTCCTTATTGTCATTCTCTTGGATGAAGTTATTGATTGTTTCTATGATTTGTTGTTTGACCCACTCATTCTTTAGGATGAGATTGTTTAGTTTCCAATTAATTTTCAGTCTACCTTTCCGTGGCTCTTTATTACATGTAATTTTATTGCCTCATGATCTGAGAAGGATGCATTTCCTATTTCTGCCTTTCTACTTTTGACTATGAGGTTTTTGTGCCCAAATACATGTTCAATCTTTGAGTATGTGCCATGTACCACTGAGAAAAAGGTATATTCCTTTCTATCCTCATTCAGTTTTCTCCAGATATCTATCATATCTAATATTCTATTCACCTCTTTAACTTCTTTATTATTTATTTTGTGGTTAGATTTATCTAATTCTGAGAGGGAAAGGCTCAGATCCCCCACTAGTATAGTTTTGCTATCTATTTCCTCTTGTAACTCATTTAGCTTCTCCCCTAAGAATCTGGATGCTTTACCACTTGGTGCATACATGTTTAGTATTGATATTACTTCATTATCTATCATACCTTTTAGCAAGATATAGTTTCCTTCCTTATCTCTTTTGATGAGATCTATTTTTGCCTGCGCTTTGCCTGAGATAAGGATTGCTACCCCTGCTTTTTTTACTTTAGCTGAAGCATAATATATTATGCTCCAGCCTTTTACCTTTACTCTGTGTGTATCTCTCTGCTTCAAATGTGTTTCTTGTAAACAACATAATGTAGGATTCTGATTTTTAATTCACTCTGCTATTTGCTTCCATTTTATGGGAGAGTTCCTCCCATTCACATTCACAGTTAAGATTATTAACTGTTTATTTCCCTCCATCCTCTTTTCCCCTTGGTTTATACTCTATTTTCCCTTCTTTCACCCTATTCCTCTTGACCAGTGTTTTGCTTCTGACCACTGCCTCCCTCAATCTGCCCTCCCTTTTATCAGCTGTCCTTCTTTTTCTTGCACCTTCCTTCCCAAATGCTTCTACCCTCCCTTCTATCAATACCACCCTTTCCCCCTTCCCCTTTTGTTTACTCAAAAAGTAAGCTAAGGGGGCAGCTAGGTGGTGCAGTGGATAGAGCACTGGCCCTGGAGTCAGGGGGACCTGAATTCAAATCCAGCCTCAGACACTTAACACTTACTAGCTCTGTGACCTTAGGCAAGTCACTTAACCCCAATTGCCTCACTAAAAAAAAGTAAGCTAAGGGGGGCAGCTAGGTGGCACAGTGGATAAAGCACTGGCCTTGGATTCAGGAGGACCTAAGTTCAAATCCAGCCTCAGACACTTGACACTTAGCTACCTGTGCGACCCTGGACAAGTCACTTCATTGCCCTGCCCCCCCCAAAGTAAGCTAAGTTCATTTATACAAATGGGAGTGTATTTTATTCCCTTCCTGAACCAAATCTGACGAGAGTAAGGTTGAAACAACGCTCACCCCTCCCTTTTTTCCCTCTATTGTAATGAGTTCTTTTTGTGTCTCTTCATATGATGTAATTAGCCCCATTCCACCTCCCCCTTCCTCTCCTCTCCTAGTCTTTTATTCTGCCTCTTGTTTTTTTTATATCATCACATCAAAGTTGGTTTAATAACAATATCTTAACAGAGATACAGATCCCAAGAGTTAAAAATATTAACCTCCCTCATGGGGATGCAAGCATTTAAAAATCATTGAACAGGGGCAGCTAGATGGTGCAGTGGTTAAAGCACCAGCCCTGGATTCAGGAGTACCTGAGTTCAAATCTGGCCTTAGACACTTGACACTTACTAGCTGTGTGACCGTGGGCAAGTCACTTAACCCCCATTGCCCCACAAAAAAAAATCATTGAACAACCTCCCCCACCTTGTTTACCTCTTTATATTTCTCTTGAGTCTTGTATTTGTGATCCTTTAATGTTGAAGCTACCAGGTCCTGTGCAATCCTGACTGTGGCTCCATGATATTTAAATGGTTTCTTTCTGGCTGATTGGAGCATTTTCTCCTTCACCTGATAATTTTGAAGTTTGGCTACAATATTGCTTGAAGTTTTCCTTTTGGGGTCTCTTTCAGGAGGTGATCTGTGGATTCTTTCAATGATGATTTTATCCTCTGGTTCTGCAGCAAGAGATAGAAAGAGAAATTTCATTTAAAGTAATGGTAGATAATATAAAATACTTGGGAGTCTACATACCAAGACAAACTCAGGAACTCTATGAACACAAATACAAAACACTTTTCACACAAATAAAATCAGATCTATGTAACTGGAAAAATATCAATTGCCCATGGAGAGGCCAAGCTAATATAATAAAAATGACAATTCTACCTAAATTAATTTGCCTATTCAGTGTCATACCAATCAGACTACCAAAAATTATTTTATAGAGTTAGAAAATATAATAACAAAATTCATCTGGAAAAACAAAAAGTCAAGAATATCAAGGGAACTATTGAAAAAAATGCACAGGAAGGTGGGCTAGCCGTACCAAATTTGAAGCTATATTGTAAAGCAGAAGTCATCAAAACTATTTGGTACTGGCTAAGAAATAGAGTCATGGATCAATGAAATAGCTTAGGCACAGGAGACACAGTAGTAAATGACTTTAGTAATCTACTGTTTGATAAACCCAAAGACTCCTGCTTCTGGGATAGGAACTCAGTATTTGACAAAAACTGCTGGGAAAACTGGAAGATAGTATAGCAGAAACTAGGCATAGACCAACATCTTACACCTTATACAAAAATAAGGTCAAAATGGGTTCAAGATTTAGGGTGATACCATAGATAAATTAGAAGAGGAAGGAATAGTTTACCTCTCAGATCTATGGAGAGAAAAACAATTTATGTCAAAACAAGAGATAGATAACATTGCGAAATGCAAGTTGGAAGACTTTGATTACATTAAATTAAAAAGGTTTTGTACAAACAGAAGCAATGCAGCCAAAATTAGAAGGCAGGCAGAAAACTGAGAAACAATTTTTATAGCCAGCATTTCTGATAAAGGCCTCATTTTTAAACTATATCGGCAACTAAATCAAATTTATAAGAAACCAAATCATTCCCCAATTGAGAAATGGCCAAAGGATATGAATAGGCAGTTTTCTGATGAAGAAGTCAAAGCTATCTATTGCCATATGGAAACATGCTCTAAATCACTATTGATCAGAGAAATGCAAATTAAAACAACTCTGAGGTACCACCTCACACCTATCAGATTGGCTAATATGACAAAAAAGGAAAATAATAAATGTTGGAGAAGCTGTGGAAAATTGGAACACTAATGTATTGTTGGTGGAGCTGTGAACTGATCCAACCATTCTGGAGAACAATTTGGAATTATGCCCAAAGGGCTATGGGACTGTTCATATCTTTTGACCCAGTGGTACCACTGCTAGGTCTGTATCCCAAAGAGACCATAGAAAAGGGAAAAAGACCTACATGTACAAAAATATTTATAGCAGCTCTCTTTGTAGTGGCAAAGAATTGGAAATCGAGAGAATGCTCATCAGTAGGGGAACGGCTAAACAAGTTGTGGTATGTGAATGTAGTGGAATACTATTGTGCTGGAAGAAATGATGAGCAGAAGCAGCAGTTACCGTGAGAATGGCATGTACAGCTGTGGCAGCCACCTGACTCGGCTTGGCCTATGGGGCATAGGAACTATGCAGGCCCAGGGCTACAACTTGGAATTCCATCAGTTCAGCAGCAGCCCTGTTGAGGATGTCAGCGTCAGTGTCGGTGCCATTCAGGATGCTGGTGGGGCCCTCGGCAAGAGGGAGAAGACTGAGGAGGACAGGTACTTCCGAGAGAAGAGCCTTGAGCAACTGGCGTCCCTGAGGAAACACCATCAGGAAGAAATTGTGCACCATGAGAAGGAGATACAATGCCTGCAGAAAGAAATTGATCATCATAAGAACAAGATTAAAAAGCTGAAAGCTGATCATGATGATTAAGCTGATTTTCTTGTTCAGTGGTCATCCTTGATCTATATATGTAATCATTGTCCACTACTTTGTTCCCAATGTGACATACTCTCTAGCCTGATATACTTTTTGCAACTAAATGGTAGTAAAATGTGATCACTGGAAAAAAAAAGAAAGAAATGATGAGCAGGAGGAGTTCAGAGAAACCTGGAAGGACTTACATGAACTGATGCTGACTGAGAGGAGCAGAGCCAGGAGAACATTGTACACAGTAACGGCAACATTGTGTGATGAACAATGGGGATAGACTTGGCTCTTCTCAGCAGTGCAATGATCCAAAACAGTTTCAAAGAACTCATGATAGAAAATGTTCTCAACATCCAGAAAAAAGAATTGTGAATTATGAATGCAGATTGAACCAGACTGTTTCTACTTTTGGGCTGTTTTTTCCCTTCTTTTTTGAGGTTTTCCCTTGTGCTCTGATTCTTCTTTCACAAGATGACTAATGTAGAAATATGTTTAATGTGATTGTACATATACAACCTATATCAGACTGCTTTCCATCTTGGGGAAGAGGGAGGAAAGGGAGCGTGGGAGAAAAAAAATTTGAAACTAAAAATCCTGTGAAAACAAATGTTGAAAACTGTCCTTATATATAACTGGAAAATAATACAATACTTTAAAAAAAAAGAAATCATGTGACTGGAGGAGAGGCATGTACTAAATGTGGAGGGAGACGAGGACCACACCTGGGCTTGCCCATTCATTCATTCATTCATTCATTCATTCATTCATTCATTCACTAAGCACATATTAGGCACTTACTACCACCTCTCCTAGTTATCTCAGTCAGTCAATATGGATTTATTAAATGCCTACTATGTGATTCCAAAGGTTTGTCATGCCGGGGTAGGAGTGGGGATAAGCTCCCACTCTCTATAAAATGCTCCAATGGCGTGTGTCTCAAATAGCCTCTGACAACTGAAGCCCAACTCCTGGCCTTCTCACGGTGGAACTGTTTCCACTAACAGGAGAAGGGGCAAAGGCACTCGCTGGCGCCTTAAAACCAGTCGCTTCGGGCAGGTGGAGCTCGTTAGCCTTGGCAGGCAACCCGCCTAGGGGAAGGAACCCTGATTTGAAACCTCTGCTGCCTTGAGGCTATACCCATATATGGGAAAGGTTTCGGGAGTTAACCCCGAGGAAAAATCAGGAGTCAGAGTCCCTTAGGCAGTTGGATGTTGGACATCACATCCCTCTGGCAACTCCTGTAGTAGCACTGGTGCCAAACTGTATTGGCTCTGCCTCTCCTTTGGATCCACCAGTGTCACGGAGAGGAAAAACCTGCTGCATGGGCTCTTCAAGGCGCTGATCCATGGTCGTCCGAGACTGGTGGAGGCCTACTACTATGTGCCAGGCACTGCATGGTAAGCTCTGATCTCATCAGTTCCCACATATTTGATTGCAATTACCCTGAAAACAACTCCCAGACCTCTAGCTCCTAACCATCTCTCTCCTGAGTTCCAGGCCTAATGTCCAGCTGTCTGCTGGACAGCCTTATCTGATACCTTTAGGCATCTCAAGCTCAAAATGTCAAAAATAGAATGCATTCTCTTCCCCCATGCCTGCCCTGCCCTGCCCAAACCCATGTTTGGCAATTTCCTGTTTCCAGGAATTGGGGGTGGGGGGATATTCGCAACAAAATTTTTTTCTGATAAAGATCTCACATCCAAGATATATAAGGAACAAATTCAAATTTATGAGAACATGAGCCATTCCTTCCCTCATCAATAAATGGTTAAGCAATATAAATAGGAAATTTCCACAGGAAGTTATGCAAGCTACTGGTAACTATCTAAGATGCTCCAAATAACTGATTGCCAGAGAAAGGCAAATTCAAACAACTCTGAAGCTCCACCTCCTTCCTGTAGGATTGACAAAATTAACAAAAAAGGAAAATGACAGATGCTGTCAAGCTTTGAGGAAACTAAGCATGCTGCTGGGAATGCTGGGAATTGGTCTGGCCACTCTCAAAAAGCCATTTGAACTATGTCCAGACAGTTCCTAAACTGAATTCTCTTAGACCATTCCTATGTGGTTACATCCCATCATAATGCTACTAGGCCCATGTCCTGAAGGGAAAAAAGAGAAAGGAAAGGTCCTTGTGTACAAAAATATTTCCAACAGCTCTTTTTGTTATAGAAAAGAAATGGAGTCTAAAAGAATGCCCAGTCATTGAGGAACAAGTGTACAAGTTCTGGTATATGATTGTGATGGAATACTATTGGACTGTAAGAGAGGATGAAGTGGAGGGTTTCAGAGAAGTCTGGGAAGACTTGTATGAACTGATGCAGAGGGAAGGGAGCAGAACCAGGAGAACAATGTGTACAGTAACAGCAACAATGTAAAGATAACCAACTTTTAAGACTTAGCAAGGGGGGCAGCTAGGTGGTGCAGTGGATAAAGCACTGGCCTTGGATTCAGGAGGACCTGAGTTCAAATCCAGCCTCAGGCACTTGACATGTAACTAGCTGTGTGACCCTGGGCAAGTCACTTAACCCTCATTGCCCAGCAAAAAAAAAAAAAAAAGACTTGGCAAGTGGGGGCAGCTAGGTGGCACAGTGGATGAAGCACCGACCCTAGATTCAGGAGGACCTGAGTTCAAATCAGGCCTCAGACACTTGACACTTACTAGCTGTGTGACCTTAGGCAAGTCACTTAACACCAATTGCCTCACTAAAAAAAAGTAAGCTAAGGGGGGCAGCTAGGTGGCACAGTGGATAAAGCACTGGCCTTGGATTCAGGAGGACCTAAGTTCAAATCCAGCCTCAGACACTTGACACTTAGCTACTTGTGCGACCCTGGACAAGTCACTTCATTGCCCTGCCCCCCCAAAAGTAAGCTAAGTTCATTTATACAAATGGGAGTGTATTTTATTCCCTTCCTGAACCAAATCTGACGAGAGTAAGGTTGAAACAACGCTCACCCCTCCCTTTTTTCCCTCTATTGTAATGAGTTCTTTTTGTGTCTCTTCATATGATGTAATTAGCCCCATTCCACCTCCCCCTTCCTCTCCTCTCCTAGTCTTTTATTCTGCCTCTTGTTTTTTTTATATCATCACATCAAAGTTGGTTTAATAACAATATCTTAACAGAGATACAGATCCCAAGAGTTAAAAATATTAACCTCCCTCATGGGGATGCAAGCATTTAAAAATCATTGAACAGGGGCAGCTAGATGGTGCAGTGGTTAAAGCACCAGCCCTGGATTCAGGAGTACCTGAGTTCAAATCTGGCCTCAGACACTTGACACTTACTAGCTGTGTGACCCTGTGTCACTTAACCTTCATCGTCCCGCCCCTCCAAAGACTTAGCAAGCCTGCAATTACTCAATGCAATCATGTACCATGATTCCAAAGGACTGATGATGAAGAAGCATTCTACCTGCTGACTAACAGAGGGCTGGGACTCAGGATGGAGAGGGAGACAGCCATTTTTGGGCAAGGCCAATGTGGAAACCTGCGACTATGCTTGAAAATGTATATTTGTGACATGTCCTTTTTTTTTTTCAAATGAAAGACGAGAGAGAGCTAGGGAAAGAATAGCCCTCCCCCCCAAGTGTCAGTAGAGCATAATTTGAAATGCCCAAATCAGAAGGCCGACCAGAAAGACTTGGGGCCAAGCAGGCTTGTTGCTTCTCAGCCCCTGGAGGCAGAATTCCCATGTATAATGATAAAGAAAAGCAGACAGTGTGTCCCAGAAGCGTGTGATGTCCTGACCAAGCCTCCTTTTCTCTTCTCTGTAAATGGAAACGCCCGTGTTGTCTGGTGTTTGCAGAGTTCAGGATTCTTTCAGTATGATCTATTAACAAGTTTTGGTCAAGGATATCAGGTCTACAACCTCAGAATCATCCTTCATTCTTCTCTCTCCCTCATGCTCCCCACCCCCATTGGCTGCCAATTCTGGATAATTCTGTATCCATACCGTCCTTCCTCTCCCCCAGCACTCCTGCTGGGGGTGCAGGCCTTCATAGACTCTTGTCCTTGCTGCCTCCAGACTCGCCCCTCTCCAACCCATACTCCATCCAGCTTCCAAGATCATTTTCCTAAGACACAAGTTTGGCCATTTTATAAAACTCCAATGGATTCAGAGGAGGAGGAAGAGACAGCAGTATTGGAACTGGACTGGCACAAAAAGTATGGGCAGGCGCTGAATCGATGAAGTAGAGAGAAGAAGTGGGCTCCAGGCACAAAGCAGCATGAGCTGGTCTCACAGAGCTGTGTCCTACACAGAGGTGAGGAAAAAGGGGCCTGCTGGGGGGCCAAAGTCCTACCACCTGTCTGGACGGCTGCATACTTGGAGAGAACTAGTGTGAGAGATGACTGGCAAGGCCAAATGGACTTTTGTCAGGGTCGTTTTTTAAGGGAGGGCCACTAAAGACTATAGCTGAGCCCCCACAGCCATGTCTGTGCTCAGGGGAGACTGGTCTGATGGCAGAATGAAGGGGGGGCTGGAGAGCAGAGAGGTTTGGAGAGGTAAGGGAGAGGTGTTGGATGAGAAGGGTGGGGGAGGGTCCCTTCCCAAGGCCTCTGCCAGGAGCCCAAACTCAGGCTCCAAGTCGATGCCACACATCTAAGTGGCAGCTGGGGGCGGGCCGACCATGGCCCTTGGTGACGCTCCCTTGGCAGTGGGCCCACTCAGGGCAGGAAGCTGAGGAGGAGGCGGCCTGTCATTACAGGCTATTAAGCCCTTTGTGGCATCTCTTGGGCGCTGAATGGGGCTGTTGAGAGAGAAAAACCACCTTGGGTTGAGCTGTCTAAACTGGGGCTAATTACCCCAACTGGCAGTCTGTAATTATTCAAAAACACAGGAAGAGGAGAATGGAAGAAGGGGAGAGGGAGGCAAAGGGACAGAGAGTGACAGATGAGGCAGAGATAGGGGAGACAGAGACAGGGAGGCAAGAAAGTGGAGGAGGGGAGGAGAGAAGGAAGGGGAAGAGAGGGAGAGGAGGGAGGAGAGGAAGAGGAGGGAGAAGAGGGACAAGAGGGACAAGGGACCTATGCAGCCAGACATATACAGAGTAGGAGGGGAAGGAAACAGGAGAATAGGAAGAAAGACAGACAGAGGTCACAGAAGAAGAACAGAGGAAAGAGAGAGACAGATGGATACAAAGAACCAGAGGAAACAGAGAGAAGAAGGGGGGGCAGGGAGAGAAAAGAGAAAGAAGAGAGAGCCGTAAGTGAGAGATAGACAGAGACAGAGGCAGAGAGACAGAAAAAGAGGGTATGCAGGGAGAGGGACGGGAAGGGAGACAGAGATCGATGGGGTAAGGGATGGAGAAAGAGAGTGTGAAGTCAGCCTGCTATGTGGAGAGGAAGGGATAAAGAGAGGAGAGAGAGACAGAGACAGAGAGACAGAGACAGAGACAGAGAGAGACAGAGAGTGATGGGGAGAGGAATAGAGACACAGAGATAGGTTTGGGGGTGACTTTGGTACCAGTTAGAAAGCAGAAACTAAAGAGGTTAGTCTAGCATAAAGTCCTTGAGAAAGGAACATTTTGGAATTTCCCTTTTCTGGGGGATGGGAGAATCTGCACCCTCAGCACGAGGCATACAGTAGGTGCTTAATAACTGCTCATCAGAGGTTCACATCTCAGTGGGCCTCCTGTAGGAAGAGTGTTAGGTAGCTGGGATGTCCAAGGAGCCAAGAGCCTCTTAAGGTCATGGCCCCATGAGGAGAAACTGATTGGCCTGAGAAGACAGGCAGGCCGTCCTATGTGGGGGACAGAGGAACCTTTTTCACTTGGCCCCAGAGAACAAAAACCAGGAGTTGTGGGAGGAGTGGCAGAGGCAGCTGGAGGCTGCATGTCAGGAAGGACTTCCTAATGGGAATGTTCAGTTAGAAGCCTGGAGGGCTTTCCCCATGCTAGAGGGTCCCTAAGGCCCTCCCTATTCGGCGGTACTAGGAGATGCTCCCACAAAGATGAACAGAGACACACATGCCCAGACCCCCAAAGCTGTCCCACGCACATACCCCTCTCCCCCACCCCCTACACACACACACACACACACACACACACACACACACACACACACACACACACACGCACGCACGCACGCTGAGCTCACATTTCAAGCTGACACTGGGCAGATCCCAGGAAGGATAGACATTTCCTAGAATCGCAGCGCTCAGGGCTGGAAGGTGCTCTGAGGGCATGGCAAGAAGGGGGTGGGAGCACAGTGTGGGCGAAGGCTGGAGGGGGGGGGACACACTGTGGTGGAGTAGGGGCAGCACTCGACATGGCAGGGGGGGGGTCACAAGATCCCAGTTCGAATTCCGCTTCTAATATTTCTAGCTAGGTGATCCTGGACAAGTCCCTTCCCCATGAGCCTCATTTTCCTTCTCTGCAAAATGGAGAGAATGCTTCCTTCACTACTTTGTCCCAGGTGGCTGTGAGGAGAGCTCTGGGTAAACCTGTGTGACTCGAGTGAGCGCAAGGGGCCATAGAGAGGCCAAGGCATCTGGCCTCAGGGGCTGCTTCCCAGCAGATCTCAAGTCCGGGAGGATGTAGCTCTAGACCCACTCATCCTTTCTGGGTCCACCTCCCTGCTCTCCAGGAGCAGGCAGAGGGGGCGGCTGGGAGACCTGCTTCTGGGGGGTGGAGGGGAGAGGGCATCACAGAGGGGAGCTAGCTTTCTCAAAGCCATCCAGCTTGTGATGGTGGAGCCTGGTCTTTTCGTGCCACATATAGGGATTTTCCATGTCACTGCCCTGCCTCTCCCCCAAGGACATGAGCTACCTTCTGGGGTACGGTACGTCTCTACTGTCTGCCCAGTTCTATCTTCTCCTTCCTGTTTCTTCCCACTCCTCTCCCCATCTTTGATTCTGGAGTCTTCCCCCCTCCCCTTTCTTTTGTCACCTCCTTCTGATTTGTTTTTGTCTCTGCTTCTGCCTCCATTCTTTTATCTGTGTGTCTGTCTGTCCCTCTGTCTCTAGGTCTGTCCATCTCTCTCTCCCTCTCTCTCTCTCTCTCTCTCTCTCTCTCTCTCTCTCTCTCTCTCTCTCTCCCCCCACCCCTACTTTCTCCCATTAGGACAGAGGTTTTTTAAAGTTGTTATTGATGTTTCCCTTTTCTTATACCACAATAGTAACCCACACGTCCCTTCCCTGACCCTACAAAAAAGTTATTCCAAGTGACAGGTTCTATTTTCTTAGAGAAGAAAAAAAAGGCAGCCCAGCTGATGGAGACAATTAGTCCAACCAACAATCCCCACTGCCCCCCTCCCCCCCGTCTCCGTAGGGGGGGTCTTCTCATCTCATCGTTTGAGTCTTGTTTGATCTTTAGAATTCTGCCCCTTTTCCAACACTGCAGGTGCCATTGCTCTTCCATGTACATTGTCATCCCTGTGCAAATGGCATCAGTGCATACAGATCTCTGTGGGATTCTCTGTGTCCAGCACACTAAGTCAGGCTGCAGACCTCCCTCGCTGCCTGCTCTGAGAAGCCTTCCCCTATCCCTCTTCACTCCAGGGCCTCTTCTCTGGCAATAATCCATCCTGTAGAGAACTTGCTTTCTGCGTCCTTGTTCACAGGTCGTCTCCCCCATTAGAGTGGAAGCTCCTGGAGGGCAGGGACTGTCTTTTGCCTCTTTTGTATCCCCAGTACTTAGCCCAGTGCCTGGCACATAGTAGATGCTTAATAAATGTTGATTGATTGATTGACTTCTATTCCATTGCATTTAGGTACTACAATTTGCTGAGTCATTTTCTAATTGATGGGCATCTACTTTGTTTCCGATTCCTAGTTATCACAAAACAAGTTGCTATAAATATTTTGGAGTATACGGTGGGGACTTTTTTCTTATCAATGGCTTCCTGGGGGTGGGGACAGGTTTTATAAGCCCAGTAATGGAATCTCTGGTTCAAAGGGTATGGAAATTTTAGCCTTTTTTGCATAATTTTAAATAGTTTTCCAAAATGGTTGTAGCATTTCACAATTCTACCAACAATGCATTAGTATTCCTATCTTTTCACAAGTCCTCTGATATCAACTGTTGCCATTTTGGGGGTCATTTTTTTTCTTATCAAAGAAATTTGGGGGGGGGCAATGAGGGTTAAGTGATTTGCACAGGGTCACACAGTTAGTAAGTGTCAAGTGTCTGAGGCCGCATTTGAACTCTGGTCCTCCTGAATCCAGGGCTGGTACTTTAAAGAAATTTATTTGCAAGTAAATAAACAGGTTCTTTTGCAATGTTTTGGTGTTTTTTTAAACAAACCCACAAAACTGATTTTTGTCTACTTTCAAAAAAAAAAAAAGGAAAACCCCAAAGTATTTCCGTAATTGCACAAACCAAAGTCAAATTTAAAAACATTCTTTTTATGATGATTTTAAAAAGACCCACCCCTGCTCCTGGTGCACATTTCTGAACTCAAGGACTGTACAAGTTCAGTTGCTATACTTTAGCATAATTTCCATCCTGGCTTTTGATGTTAACTGCCCCCCTCTTGGGGGTCATTTTTGCCAGTTTGCAGAGTATGAAGTGAAACCTCAGGGTTGCTTTGGTTTTCATGCCTTTTATTAGTGATTTGGAGCACTCTTCTTATGTGTCTGAATACTTTTGAAGTCCTTTTGATAGCTGTTTCTTCGTATTTTTTTTACCATTCATGTATTGAGGAATGGCTATTAGTTATTTTATGTATATATATATATATATATATATATATATATATATATATATATATATATATATATATATATATATATATATACACACACACACACACATATATATGGATATGTATATAGATCTTGGGTACCGAACTGTTATTGGATAAATTTGATACATTTTTTCCCATTCAACAACTTCCCTTTTTATTCTAGGTACATTCATGTCATCTGTATAAAAACTTTACCATTTCAAGTAATCAAAGTTCTATATTTTATCTTTTTGAATAGCCTCTATATCTTGTTTGTTTAAAAATATATCTCCTACCCATAGCTGTGAAAAGTACATCATCTGTTTCTCTTCTAATTTTTTTTTATAGTATGAGCTTTAATATTAAGGTCATGTATCCACTAAGAATATGTTATGAAAAAAAAGAATATATTATGGGGGTAGCTAGGTGGCGCAGTGGATAGAGCAACAGCCCTGGATTCAGGAGGACCTGAGTTCAAATCCAGCCTCAGACACTTAACACTTACTAGCTGTGTGACCCTGGGCAAGTCACTTAACCCTCATTGCCCCCCCCAATATATATAGATATAGATATAGATATAGATATAGATATAGATATAGATATAGATATAGATATAGATATAGATATAGATATAGATATAGATATAGATATAGATATAGATATAGATATAGATATAGATATAGATATAGATATAGATATAGATATAGATATAGATATAGATATATATGATGGAGTGTGGTAAGATGTTGGTCTAAGCCCAGTTTCTCCCAGAGTGCTTTCCAGTTTCCTAGCAGTTTTTGTCCAGTGGGGAGTTCTTTCTTAAGAAGTACATTTTTCACTTTATCAAACACTGGTTATTGAGTTCTATTGTTTCTAAATCTTGTCTAGTCTATTCTACAATTGCACCCCCCCCCAACAGAACTTTGAAGGAAAGGACCAGGAGCTGGTGGGAAAGGGAGGTTGCTCCCCATCCCCGACCCCCTTTCCTTTGGGTTGGGTATGGGTCTGCCTCAGCCTCTCCCTCCCTCCTCCCTCCCTTCTTTTTCTCCCTCCCTTTTTGACTCCTTTAACCCTCTCTCTTCCTTCCTTTCTCTTTCCTTCCTTCCTTCTTTCTTTCCTTCCTTCCTCCCTCCCTCTCTTCCTTTTTCTTTCTTTCTCTCTTACTCCCTCTGTCCCTTCTTCCCTTCCTTCCTCCATCTTTCCCTCCCTCCCTCAAGGACTCTCTTCCTTCCCTTGCCATATTTCCCACTTCACAGCTTCCTCAGACCCTTGCACTGGAGGGATTTTGGAAGCCTCTGCCAAGGTCTTAATCTGAGCAAGAATCCACTCGAAAACCTCCTGGATGTGATTCCCACCTTTTCTTTCTCATCCTAAGATTAAGAAGGCTTCCTGGAGGTCGTCAGCTTCGGAGGAGGTTGGCAAGAGAGTTAGAATTTGAACCCAGGACTCTCTTGGCTCCACGTGGAACTCTTTCCACCACATCCCTTCAGACAGGGCACCTTGTGGTGGAGAGGAAAGAAGTACTCACTAATCCTTACTAAGTGGGGACAGGAGGGAGGGAGAAAAAATTCAAACTAGAAATCCTATAAAAACTAATCCCTACTAAGTGCCAGGCACTGCTACACTCTGCAAATATTCTCCTTTGATCCTCATGACATCCCTGTGAAGTAGGTGCCATTATTACCCCCATTTTATAGACGAGGAGACCGAGGCAGGCAGAGGTGAAGTGCCACATTTGCCCAGGGTTACATGGGTAGCAAGGATCCCTTTGGCCTTGGATCCAGCGCTCTGTGCACCATGGCGCCCCTAAGCGGCCTCGCCTACTGGGCAGTGATGGGCATTCTCAAGGTCCTCTGGGGGTCTCCTCAGCCCCACTAGGCACCGGTGGGCACCGCTCAGGGGAGGCATTTGGGAAGCTTATCTCCCTAAGCTGCCTCCTCCCGCCAGCACTCGGGCTCAGTCTGAGAAATGACTAAAAACAACATTTATCTCCATGGAAGGCATTTGGCAAAAGGTTAAATCCACAGCCCGCTGCTGTCTGCCGGCCCCGCGGCATTTCCACAGCCCAGTATTTAGGAGATATTACCAACAGCACTGGGGCTGAACAAACCGCTTAGCAGGACCGGGGATCGCTAGGGCGGGGGCTGGCCACAGCATCCACGCCCTCACCCCCACCCCAGCTTCCTCCTAATCCTGCCAATAGCCTAAAGACTCTCTGAGCTGGAGGGTCCCTGAGGGACCACCTCCCCCAACCCATAGTCTTGCTGCCTGGGCTCCTTCAGTGTGTGCAGACCCAGGACGAGTACCTGGCTCCGGGCTTCCAGGGCCTGCCTTTTGTGCGCTTTCTCTCCCTCTCCTCTCTGTCTCTCTCTCTCTCTCTGTCTCTCTCTCTCTCCTCTCTCTCTCTCTCTGTCTCTCTGTCTCCCTCCTCTCTCTCTGTCTCTCCTCTCTCTCTCTCTCTCTGTCTTTCTGTCTCCCTCCTCTCTCTCTGTCTCTGTCTCTCCTCTCTCTCTGTCTCTCTCTGTCTGTCTCTCTCTGTCTGTCTCTCTCTGTCTGTCTCTCTCTCCCTTCTCTCTCTCTCTCCCTCCTCTCTCTGTCTCTCTGTCTTTGTCTCTGTCTCTCTCTCTCCTCTCTGTCTCTCTGTCTCTCTCTGTCTCTCTGTCTCTCTCTGTCTCTCTCTCTCTCCTCTCTCTCTCTCTCTCTCTCTCTGTCTCTGTCTCCCTCCTCTCTCTCTGTCTCTCCTCTCTCTCTCTCTCTCTCTCTGTCTTTCTGTCTCCCTCCTCTCTCTCTGTCTCTGTCTCTCCTCTCTCTCTCTCTGTCTGTCTGTCTCTCTCTCCCTTCTCTCTCTCTCTCTCCCTCCTCTCTCTCTGTCTCTCTGTCTTTGTCTCTGTCTCTCTCTCCTCTCTTCTGTCTCTCTGTTTCTGTCTCTGTCTCTGTCTCCTCTCTCTCTCTCTCTCTCTCCCTCCCTCCCCCCCCCTCTCTCTCCTCTCTCTCTCTCCCTCCTCTCTCTCTGTCTCTCTCTGTCTCTCTCTCCCTCCTCTCTCTCTCTCCCTCCTCTCTCTCTCTCTGTCTCTCTCTTTCTCTCCCTGTCTCTCTCTGTCTCTCTGTCTCTCTCCTCTCTGTCTCTCTCTGTCTCTCTGTCTCTCCTCTCTCTGTATCTCTCTCTGTCTCTCCCTCCTCTCTCTGTCTCTCCCTCCTCTCTCTCTGTCTCTCTCTCTCCCTCCTCTCTCTCTGTCTCTCTCCTGTCTCTCTCCTGTCTCTCTCTGTCTCTCTCCTCTCTCTCTCTCTCTCTCTCTCTCTCTCTCTCTCTCTCTCTCTCCTCTCTTCTGTCTCTCTGTTTCTGTCTCTGTCTCTGTCTCCTCTCTCTCTCTCTCTCTCTCTCTCTCTCTCTGTCTCTCTCTCTGTCTTTCTGTCTCTCTGTCTCTCCTCTCTCTCTGTCTCTGTCTCTGTCTCTGTCTCTCTCTCCCTCCTCTCTGTCTCTCTGTCTCTCTCTCTCTCACACACACACACAAATAAAAATGACACAGGACAAAAGGTTCACAGAAAGTCAGAGCCAGGAGGATGCTTAGAGATCATTGATTCCAAGCTCTTAATCTGATAGAAGAAACAGACCCAGAAAGGAGCAGAAACATGACTGCGGCACGGCCGGGGTCAGGGCAAAGCCCACACTCACGCCCAGCTCCCCAGACCGCCGGCCACGTGCCTCATCCTCTCCCTTGCTTGAGCTCTTCCGCTCGGCAGACCGGCGCTTTCCATGTAACTGGCATTTCATCGATAGCCTCGGGTTGCTGGGAAGGATGACGGCTTCCCCTTGGCTGGGGGCTCATCCGGGAAGGTGCAATGCCCGCGACCTCGGTCCAACACCTCCTGTGCTCACAGGTGCTCTTTAGGGCCAGGATGGGATGGAAACAGCGCGTTTGTCAGGGAGGCGGGAAGAGCGGTCCTGCTGCGCGCCGCTCCCCAGGGTCCCCCTGGGCCCGGGGCAAGTTTTGGGGGCCTTTGTGTTCTGTTTGAGACCCCTCCCAGCCCTCCCATTGCCTGGCCCTGGTCTGTGAATGGTGCTTCAAGGGAAGACACACAGCCAGCAGAGGGAGAGGAAACCTTCTGGAAGGTCCCAGTGATGCTGACCCGGTATGGGCCAGTGCTCCCCGAGGTGCGGTCACCCCCTCACTCGCTCTCATATTTCTGAGCTGAATCCCATTCAATGCCCCAGTGAGTTCCTTGCAGCCAGTGGCTTCAGGTGGACCTTCCCCACATAGGCAGGCAGGAAGGGAGGGAGAGCCCATAGAGTGTGTGGGATTCTGGTACATAAGGGCTGGAGAAGGATGGAGATGAACACAAGTTGTAGGCGCCCGTGGGCACCATCCCATTTCAGTAGAGGGGGACTGAGCCCAGAGAGACAGCCCCGGGAAGGGGAGGGTAGGAATCCTCAGCCTCCTTTGGAAGGGTGTGGTCTTGCTCAGTGTCACAGGGCAGGTGAGAGGAAGAGCTAAGACAGGAACCCAGACCTTGTCACTTCCAGCACTGGCCGTTTCTCCCCCTGCCATGAGGGGAGTCTTGGGGATTCTACACGGTGCCGTGGGAGAGCCTTGGCACGGGCTGGAAACTCAGTAGCTGTGTGACCCTGGGGAAGTCACCTGGCATCTCTGAGTTAGTCTAGAATACGGGAATAACTAATAACTTTTCTCTTTCCTACCTGGCAGGGCCCTGGTGAGAAAGGGGCTCTGGGAAAGGGAGCATATGTCCTCATTGGACCCTTGTCTTGGAGAGGGGGGCATTGGTGATGGGAAGCCCTTCTCTGAGCCAGGAGGGAAGGGGGTTAAGAGAAGGTAACTGAGGCCCAGAGTGTCTAAACTCAAGATCCCAATGTCTAAAAGGGTCTGCAGAGATGCCTCCACCCTTCCCTTCTGGGGGAAGCAGCACCTATCCTGTTGGCCCAGGTACCAGGCCTCCAGTATCTGGTCCCGAGCCTGCCCAAGAACAGAAGCTCAAGCCCTATCTCTCTGGGACCCTGGGTAGAGGAGAGACACTGCCACCCACCCACAGGCAGGCAACTTGGGCAGGTGGGAGCCAGAGGTTGAAGTTCAAAGCCCTGTTCCCCCACCCTGGCTCATTCAGCTTTCTCCAGGGCAAGGGGATGATTCAGAGGCGATGGTAGAGAAGCGCAGCTAACTCGTTTTCCAAAGGCGAGTGTCTGCAATCTTGGGAGCAATTAGATTTAATAGAACAGAAGCCTCTTCTCATCTCCTCTGGCCCCCTCCTTCCTCCCTCCCTCCTCTGTTCCCTGGCCCCCTCCTCCTTCCTCCCTCAGGCAGTGCAGAGCCAGAGAGCCGGAGAGGGAGGGGGCAGAGGTGGCGCTGGGGGGAGCCAGTGGGGGATCTGAAAGGGGCTTTGACGTCATCCCTGCCTATAAGAGGCTGTCCGGGAGAGGGGAGTCAACAACAGAGACCCCGGCCGAGAGACAGACAACTCCTCTGGCAGGATGCCCACTCCAAACACAGCCACACCTTCAGCCAAGGGCTTCCGCAGGGCAGTGTCCGAGCTGGATTCCAAACAGGCAGAGGCCATTATGGTAAGGGGAATAACCCAGCTCCTGGGGGAGGGTCCCTATCTCCTGGGGGCTCTGGTCCCTGACCCATCCCTCCCTGGCGAAAAGATGCTGAGCCCTGAGGCTGAGGGTCCAAAGGATGTCTGAATGCACGGCCTCTCTTTCCACCTGCTGCATCTAGGACCCTCTCCTAGGGGCCCCTAGCCATGTAAGAGGATACAGGTGGGAGAGAGGGTGTCTCTTTGGGCCTGGGTGTGTCTGTGATTGTGTGTACTGTGGTAAGGGAAGAGCCCAGGGATCTGGGATCTGTGCCTCTGTCATATCTCGTGTGTGTGTGTGTGTGTGTGTGTGTGTGTGTGCGCGTGCGCGCGCGCGCGCTCTCGTGCGAGCACCCAAAGAATCCCAGACTATATAGCTGAGCTAGAAGGGACCTTAGAGATTGAGTCATTTGAGCTTCCCCCCCCCGATTTTACAGAGAAGGAAACTGAGGCCCAGACAGGAGAAGGGAATGACTCAAAGTTATACCCTGAGCTAGAGGCAGTGCAGGGGCTAGAAGCCATGTCCCAAATGCCAGCCCTTGGATCCTGGCTGCGGATGCAAAGGACTTGGGGTCCTTCCGGGGGGGGGGGAGTTGGATGGCATAGTGGGCAGAGCCCTGATGCTCCTGAACTTCCCAGGGCTGGCATCATTTGTGAGGGCTTCAGCAAGTCCCCTCCTCTCTGTGGGCCTCAGTTTCTATGTCTGCCAAATGGGGGGAGATTTTTGGACCACTAGCTCCTAGAGGTCTGGGGAGTGAGGAAGAGCTTTTCAAGCTTGTGGCAAGGAACAGGAGAGGTGGCCACTCTTCTTGTATTCCAGGCCTGGGGTCTGAAATGGATAAGGTCTTGGGGTGCCCAGCAGCCAGCCTGGCCTGGCACACAACAGGCACATAAGTCCTTACTGTGCTGAATTCAGGGATTTTCGTCCCCAAAGTGATGGGAAGCTCTGGAGCCCAGGGTTTTTCTGCCCTGCTGCCCCTGACCAGGACCCCCTCTGCCATCCCTAAGGGGGCTTCTCCTGGGGCATGGGGGCCCCTGAGACCAAGACCTGGCAGACTCTTCCCAGCCAGACTGCTCCCTACTGGTCAGGAAGACACCTAGGGCTCTGGCAATCTTTGGGCATTGCTGGGCTCCTCACATGGCTGTCCCTTGTTCCATGCACTGACTAATATTATCATCATGGAAGAAATGAGTGAGAACTCATCTGCTTCTCACTGCATAAATGGGGAAACTGAGTCTCCAAGAAGACAAATGAGTGAGTGCCTGTGTGGATGCCATGGAGGGGTACTTGGAGCTGAGGAGGCTCCTTAGCTCCCCTGAGAGATCCCACAGCTGGAATCTTGGAGACTAACAAAACAGCAGACACAGGTCTCTGGGGGCAGGTTGGGCTGTCCCCCCATAAACCCCAGGACCCCAGAACATCCAGTCTGCAAGGGCCTTCACCCCCGTGCCTGACCTCCTTTGACAGATGGGGGCTGGAGATCGAGAGATGGGAAGGATAAGTCATCTCTGGCTGGAATCAGACATGTACTCCCATGGTTTAGGAGCCTGATTCTGGGCTGGGGCTGCCCCATCAGGGCCTAGGGCCAGCTTCTCACAGGCCAGGTGGAGGCACTTCCAAGGGAGCCCAGAGCAGGTAGAGGCCAGAGGGCAGCACCCTGGGCATGTGAACCCTCAGGGGCCGCTGCCAAATGTTCAGAGAGGAGACCCCCAGAGGGATGCCATGACTGTCTTTCCAAGCCTTTCTTCAGAAGCTGGTGGCTAATGTAAGGCTGAGCACTCCCTTCCTGGTCAGGTTAGGGCAGCCCCTGGAGGGCTTCCTGGGGGAGGAGTCAGCGGCCAGGGGCCAGCCACACTGCCCTTGCTAGGGCCATCGTAGGGCAGTCCCAGAGAGATCCGTGGGCTGGAAGCCAACCTTCTACTCTTCCATCTCCCCTTCCCATCTAATGCAGTTAGGGACAGGCTGAGGGATGGGCCTGAGATGTTTTATCTGAGGGGGGCACTCAAGAGCTGCTCATGTTCCTGGTCTCCAGCTGGTTACAGAAACAAGGGGAAACTCAATCCCTCCCCTCCCGCCCCGAGTCCGACTTCTGAACTCATTCTTCTGAGCTTCTCCAGCCGTCTGGGCGAGATCTGCCAGGGCCTGTGACCGAAGCAGGCTTCCAGAGCCCGGGGAAGGAGGGGAGGGAAGCTCTCATGTGCGGGTTAATCAGTTAAGTGGGGAGGGCAGGGAAGGCATCCCACACCGGGTAGATTAGCAGGTTGAGGCACCGGGCAGAGAGGAGAGAGCCCTTTGAAGTGGCTGGGTGACCCTGGGCAAGGCTTGGACACTCTCCGCCTCAGCTGTCTGCAGTGTCCAGAGAAGTCGCGTCATAGGGAGCCCTTCCAGGGGCCCAGAATTCACCTCCATAGGGAGGGGGCTCCGCAGGATAGGACGAGGATCCTCGGAGGACCAAGCTGTGCACAGCTGAGGGGAGAACTGGGCAGCTCTCCCCTTTCTGACTGGGTGCCCTTGTTTGCTCATCTGCAAAATGGGGGGAGGGGGCCAGATGGCCTCCCAGGCCCCTCCTGCCCTGGGATCCTTTCATCCCAGAACACAGCAGAGGTCCAGGGGCCCCCTGCCTCTTCAGACCTCTTTAGACAGCCTCGGGTGAGCTGAGTGGATCAGAGGCTAGTGGGCCAAGGCAGGGAATGAAGGGTTATAAGGCTTTGAGTTTGAGGAGAAGGGTCACCCAGCACACAATCACACCCTGTACGCAGGCCCACCTGGGTCCCCCAGACCCTCTGCTTCCCCCAACACAGTGTCTGGGAAGCCCAAAGTGAGTTCTAACTCACCACCTGGCTGGTTTGGCCAGTGTAGATGGCCCAACTAGACTTTGCAGACCCCAAAACTGATTTTTTTGGCCTGAAATTTCCAGTTTGGGTCACTAGGGCAGCTGATTCCTCCTGTATTGCCAGGGGTGGAGGGTCTGGGACCCAACCCTTCCTCAGGGTGGCCCTGGGGAGCTCTGACTACAGGATCCAAGGCTGAAGGCACACCCAGGTATCACTGGGCGGGGCAGAAGATCCCACTCTCTTCCCTACATGCCCTTGCCCACTGAGATGGTGAGTTCGACCCCCTGTTCCAGAGCCCCCTCCCCTGGGACAGAGCAGCCCACTGGGTACTGACCCCAGCCCACCTCTGGTCCAGTCCCCAAGGTTCATTGGCCGGCGGCAGAGCCTCATTGAAGATGCTCGAAAGGAAAGAGAGGCGGCCGTAGCAGCTGCAGCGGGGGAGGCCTCCGGGGACCCCCTAGACACCATTGTCTTTGAAGAGAAGGATGGGAAGGCCCTCCTCAACCTCTTCTTCACCCTGAAGGCAGCCAAGTCCACATCCTTGTCCCGGGCCCTGAAAGTGTTCGAGGTGAGAGATCAGGGGCTCTCACTGGCCCAGTGGGAACTGGGCATAGGTGGCTATGTGGTGGTGTGGTAAGCTCGGGCCAGCCTGGGAGGGGCCTGGTCTGTGCGAGGTCTGTGATCACAGCCAAGGTCAGGCCATGGTCAGGTGAGTGACCTCCCTAAGCGAAGGCTATCAGACCAAAGGATGGTCAGTTTAGGCATGGGAGGGACTTGGCAGGTCATCTAAAGCATCTCCTTCCTCTCAGGCACTTGAGGCCCAGAGTGAGAATAAGGAATCAATCTGACCAAAGTTACACATCCATAAATAGATCTGGGATTCGAACTAGGCTCCTCTGAGTCTCAGCCTCCTTTGGTTGAGGCTTCTCCCTGGGAGGTCGGGGCCTTCGGGCTCTGATGTCCTGGGAACTGTGGGCCTGGGAAGAAAGGGCTTTGTGGGAATTGCACACGGGTTTCACGGAGCTGCTGGTAAGTGGACATGACAGCGCCCACACCTACCCCTCCCTCCTGCTCCAGCCCCCAGGGCTGGCTGGACAAACATCCAGCCTCTGAGTCCACTCACGGTCTGAGTAATGTCATGGGACTGGGGCTGAAGCAGGGTTGGGGGGAGGCTGGGAAGCAAAGAAAGGTGTGTGTATGTGAGTGAGTGTGTGAGTGAATGTATGTGAGTGTGTGAGTGAATGTATGTGAGTGTGTGTGAGTGAGTGTGTGTGAGTGTATGTGTGTGCGCGCTCATGAGTGGGTATGAGAGAGAGCACGTGTGTGTCTGGATGAGGGGCAGGGCGGGCAGCAGCAGCAGCCAGGGATCGATCCTTCAGCCTGGGGCTGTGCAGGTGGCAGAGTCCAGTGGACAAATGAGCTCCCTGTAATGACATTGGCCATCAGCCGCAGGCCCGTGTGTGGCCAGAGCAGCTAATGGTTTAGTGGCTGTCAAATTAACCAGGGATGAATGTGATGACTGCAGGCAGATGGGAGGAAGGGGGCTCTGTGCTCGCTCTGCCCCACCCTCCTGGGGCAGCCCCCAGCCCCTTCAGAACCACCACTATGTCTGGTCCGGCCTTAGAGAGTCCCCGAGCTCTCAAATGGCAGGTCTGGAAGCACCCACAGAGATCGTCACAACCAATCTGCTCATTTTACAGAGAGGGAGACCGAGGCCTGGGGGTTGGGGAGGGAGCCTGCCAGAGTCGAACAGAAGCAGAGATGGAGCTCAAACACAGGCCTCTTGCATCTATTCCACTGCTGCTGCACCTTGCTGGAGAGGGCAGTGCCTCCAGGGATAGTCCCCTGTGGCAGGAAGGGCCCGATCCCAGAATGAGCAGAGACCCAGGTGTGGGCTCTGGCTCTGACAGCCACCTCTGAGTCTGTTCCATGAAGTCTGTACTCCCTCCTTCCCTGGGCATCTTCAGGGAGGGCAATGGGGCTGGGGTAGCTATTAGTCTCTGCATCCATTGTCCTCCAGAGGCTCTGCACACCGGGAGGTGGGGGTGGGGTGGGGGGAAGGGTGAAATCACCATCCCTCAGAGGCGGCTGACACTTTGTGGTTCTGTTCCTGTGCAGGGACTTAGAGTCAGGAGGACCTGAGTTCAAATCTAGTTTTGGACAGTATGTCCCTGGCCAAACCACTGAACTTATCCCAGTCTCAGTTTCCTTATCTGTAAAGTGGGGCTAAAAAAAGCACCTATCTCCCTGAATTGTTATGGAGATCAAATGATAGAATATTTTTGGAGCCCCTGGGAATCCTTAACACCCCTTAAAAAGGCTGGCTATTGGTGTCATTTTATGGGAAGGTCTCTTCCCCTTTTAGGGCCTCAGTTTACTCTCCAATAAAATGATGGGGTGGCCTCACTCGCTCTCCATCTCTACATCCAGTAGCACTTCGAAGGGGCCGGAGGCAAGCTAGGTCTCTTATAGAGAGCAGAAAACTGAGGTCTGGACACCCTGGGACTCGGTGTCCTGGCCGCCCCACCCCCAGGCCAGCTGAGAGGACAATTCTGTGAGCTCTTCCTCCTCTGTCTTCTTCCATGAGACGTTCGAAGCCAAAATCCACCACCTGGAGACCAGGGCCAACAGGAAGCCAAAGGAGGGCACCTCGGAGCTCGAATACTTTGTTCGTTGTGAAGTCCACAGCAGCGACCTGGGCACCTTGCTCAGCTCCATCAGGAGGGTCTCCGACGAGGTGCGCAGCACCAAGGAGGACAAATGTGAGTCAGGTGCCCCCCACCTGCCCAGGGGAGCTCACCAGTCCTTTGAGTCTGTTGGCGCTTGCCTAGGAGGCTGAGCCCCTTCTAGAAGGTAGACCCACAGCTGTTTAATGAATAAGCCCACCTCCCATTTCAACATTGCTCTGGGAGGGAACGCAGTGCAGGTGGGGAAACTGAGGCTCAGGAGGAACAGCAGGCCTCTTATGTGCCCCTGGCCCTCAGGCTGAGATGCAGGTGGGGTCAAGAAGGGAGGCCCCGGGGCCAGCTGAACAAGGAGAGGATGACGTCCCCTGACTCCCATGGGGCTGCTGACAGCCCCCCTAGACATGGGAGCAGTGGGAGCAGCTGTCGTCCTGATCGTTCTGGATGGGGCGGGGGGAGGGGGGTGGGTGCCCCTGACCCACGTGCCTGACAGGGATGGGGAGAGCACCTGCAGAGGCCAGTGGCATCTGTAGAACTAATTGAGCCTCTTGTCTGTGAAGTTCACTGGTTTCCCAGAAAGATCTCCGAACTGGACAAATGTCACCACCTGGTCACCAAGTTTGACCCAGACCTGGACCTGGACCACCCGGTGAGTCAGCTCCTTGGTGGAGGAGGGGGTGGGTCCAGTGGCGGGGGAGGGGGGAGGGGAGCAGTCCTGGCCAACGGCCCCGGGGCTCAGGGCCAGGCTGGCTCCCTGATCAGCTCGCTCCATCTCGGCCCCTTTGCAGGGATTTTCTGACCAGACCTATCGCCAGCGAAGGAAGATGATAGCAGAAATCGCCTTCCAGTACAAGCAGTAAGCCAGGCCGGCTCCCCTAACCACCCCCATCGCCACCCCTGGAGGCCAGAGTCGTGGCAGGGGCCCCGGCCAAGCGGCCAGCCTGGGGTCTAGGAGAGGCTGGCCTCAGATGCACACGGAGCCCGAGACCCTGCAGGACGCAGGGCATTTGAATGGCCACCGCTCACTGAACAAGGCCACCAGAGCCCTTGGTGGCTGGCCATGGGCAAGGCGCCGGGATTTCCTGCCTGGCATATAGGGAGGCCGGGGAGGGGTCACACAGTTGGGACGTTCTGTACACGACACAGGCCCTGCCTTTGCTAATCGGAGGACGAGGGAACCAGGGTCTTAGAGGCCAGTTAGTGCAACTGGGGGTGCTGACTTTGGGGGACCTTGGGGGGGTGTTGTGGAGCAGACCAGACTAACCCTGGGCTCTTTCAGTGGAGAGCCCATCCCCCGCGTGGAGTACACAGCAGAGGAGATCGCCACCTGGTAAGGAGGAGACAGGCGGCCCATGGGGGGGGCCAAGGAAGAGGAGGGGAAGCGGTCTGGAGAAAAACCCAGCTGGGAGGAGAGGCCCCCCGGGGAGGGATTCGGGGCTGATGGTCTCTCAGTCATTGTCTCTAGGAGCTAGAGGGAGCTTTATGGGGAGATGGAAGTCACAATCAGCAAGCTGTCAGCATTTATTGCAGGCTTAGCGGGCGCCCAACACCAGGACCTACAAGGGGTCCGAGACAAGGCAGGTTCCCTGCCTGGGGGAGCCTGATAGCAAAGACCGTTACATTCTCTGCAGTGGACAGGAGGAGTCTGATGAGCAAACACAAAACAGACACAGTCATTTGGGGTGGGGTGGGAGGACTCGAGCAACTTGGGGGGATCAGGAAGGGCCCCAAGGACTGTGCTCTGGGAGGCCAGAAGGCAGTGTTCAAGGGGACAGGGGAGATCAGAGAAAGCTTCCTGGAGGAGGTGAAACTTGAACTGGGCCTTGAGGGATGGCTTAGAAGAGGGTGGGAAGCGATAAGGAAGTGGCTGGGGCAGGGGAGGAGCAGGATCTCCTGGTGACAAAGTGCTTGGCTAATGAATGAATGAATGAATGAATGAATGAATGAATGAAGGAATGAATGAATGAATGAATGAATGAATGAATGAATGAATGAATGAATGAATGGATGGATGGATGGATGAATGGATGGATGGATGGATAAATGGATGGATGGGTGGGTGGATGGGTGGATGGATGGATGGATGGGTGGGTGGGAGAATGGATGGATGGGTGGGAGGGTGGATGGATGGGTGGGTGGGTGGGTGAGGAGAGCTGAATTAACCATTCTTGCTTCCTGTCTTATCATTATTGTCCCTCTTTCCCTCTCCTTCCACAAGAAAAGTTGGTGTTCATTGAGAATTAGAACCTCACTGTAAATGAATGAGGCGCACCCACAGTGCAGATACAGACTCCTTTATTCTGTTCTCTATACCATGGGTCTGTATCAAGCGGGCTCCTTGGGGCTCCTCCGGCTCATGCCCCTCTCTCCCTGCCCCTCCCCCAGGAGAGAGGTCTACACCACCCTGAAGAGCCTGTACCCAACCCATGCTTGCCGAGAGCACCTGGAGGCCTTCCAACTGTTAGAGAGGTTCAGTGGTTACAGCGAGAACAGTATCCCTCAGCTCGAGGATGTGTCCCGCTTTCTGAAGGGTAGGGGCAGACCCCCCCAGGGGGCAGTTTGGGGGGGCAGAACCCCAGAGGCAGTTGGGGGGCAGTCTATATTGGGGACATGAAGGAGGAGCTGGGTCCAGGTGGGCAGAGAGGGAAGGGTCTTCTGGCCTGAGAATGAGCAATGCATCCCCTTCTGTCAGGGCCAGTCTGTCTTCTGGGGCCCCTTGCAGACCTTGGCCCATGAGAGGGAGGTAAAATGTCCAGGGGCAGGAACAGAGTTTCCAGGGGGCCGGGGGAAGATCAGAGTCACAGCATTTCCAAGAAGGGAAAGGTCAGTGTGAGCTGGAGTAATCCACCCAGGTGGGTGTCAGGGAGAGAAGGAGTGCAGAGAGGGCACGGCAGGGCACTCCGGGGCTCAGGGACACGAGAAAGGCTTGAAGGGGGGAAAAACACTGATCCAGAGAAGACAGCGAGGGGAGCAGTCCTGCTGGGGCAGGGGAGAGAAGACCACAGCTCCTCATTGGTCCAGCTTCTAGAGGAGACTCTAAGACTCAGGCCATGATGAAAACCTTGGAGCCCAGGTGTCCCTGGGTCTGGACCAGCTTTGCCTGAGCCCTCAGCCCAGCCCTCCCTGATGTTTCAGAGAGGACCGGCTTCCAGCTGCGGCCAGTGGCCGGCCTGCTCTCTGCCCGAGACTTCCTGTCCAGCCTGGCCTTCAGGGTGTTCCAGTGCACCCAATATATCCGCCACGCCTCCTCACCCATGCATTCCCCAGAGCCGTGAGTAGTGGGTGGCATGGCCCCCTCTGCACTCCTCCCACCCCAGCTGCCATCAGAAGTCTGTCTCCAACATCCCTGTCTCTCACGTCCCCATCATCTATCTCTGTCCCCGTCATCTGTCTCTTTCCCTGTCGTCCCTGTCCCTGTCATCTCTGTCTCTCTCGTCCCCATCATCTGCCTCTGTCCCTGTCATCCCTGTCTTCGCTGTTTCTGTCTCTGTATCCCAGAGCATTCTCCCTGACCCCATCCTCTCTGGCCCCAGGGTGCCCCAGCCTCCAGGAGCTCTCTAAGGCCCAGGGAGGGACCTGCATTCCCAGGCTGTAGATTAATGCCTCATTTCATACTCTCCACCCAAACCATCATCTCCTCAGCTCTATGTGACAGAAGGGGAAACTGAGGCCCAGAGAGCTAACACATTTTTCTCACAGTCACCTCGTGAATACTTTCCTTTGGTCTAGTGCAGAATAGGACCGGTTTAACAATTTAATTGAGTTTTGTCCAACCAACATTGTTTAAGCACTGGGGTTGCTGGGGGAAGGAGGAGTGTAGGTGAGCCCAGCATCCAGTGGGGATGGGGTAAGACCCCCCCCCCAAGTAGCAGAAGCTCCACCTCCCATGGCAAGTGCCCCAGGGAGGCAGGCCCCCAACCTCTGAGGGGGACACTTGTCACAGACCCATGGGGTCAAGGAAGGCTTCCTGAAGAAAGTGGCCAGCGTGTTGGGCTTCCATGGAGGTCAGCAGTGCTCAGGGAGAGAGGAGGTGCTCTGGACACAGGGAGCCAATGAGAGAGGGCTGGGAAGGCAAGGCCAATGTGGAGAGCCCTGAATGCCAGGCAAAGCCTCCAGGCAACAGGGAGGCATAAGGAGGGGGTCAGGTGGTGGGAGGGAGAGGACCCCAGAAGGGGCTAAGATTGTGGGAGTGTCCATGGCCAGGGCCAGTCTGCAAAAGAAGGCAGAGGGTGTGTGCCGGGGCAGGATGGCTGTGCCCGCAGTCCTCTCAGCTGCAATGTCCACTCCTTTTCTCCTGCCTCCCCTGCGTCCAGGGATTGCTGTCATGAGCTGCTGGGGCACGTGCCCATGCTGGCAGATCGGACTTTTGCCCAGTTCTCCCAGGTGAGTCCTCCCCTCTTGGCTGTTCCACCCACAGCACCAGCACCGCCCGGCCACCTTCTCCAAGGGCAGGGATGTTTGGGGGGAGGGGAGAAGCAGGCGGTGACCCTGACACATCAGACCTGACTTGGCCCCGAGTCACCCTCTGCTTCCCCCTTGGCAGGATATCGGCCTCGCCTCCCTTGGTGCCACCGATGAGGAGATTGAGAAGTTGGCCACGGTAGGTCTGCCCGACCAGGAGCAGGGGCTGGGGTGTGTCCTGGAGATTGATGTTCAGAGGCTTGGGGGGGGGGGGGCAGTAATTTCAGCTAGAATCTCTTTCCATTTGACCAAGTGGAATTCATAGAAAAGCTAAATCCCTATCTACACTCCCGGAGTGAGAAAACCAGCCCTGTCTGTCTCAGACTGGACAGCTCTGGGACAGGGCTGCTCCTCCCCCTCCTCTCTAGCATAAGAAGTCAAAGATGTGGCTACACAGGATGCACTTACAAGGGCTTCCATTCTGGGAGTAAAGGAGGAAGGGGGAAACAGGCCCTTACCTACAGGGAGCCTGGAGTCTGAAGGCAGAGAAACAGTGGGGGAAGGGGGGTCCTCAAGGGCTGGAGAGCAGGCGCCCAACAGGTGTGGGGGATCCCATGGGCTGGAGAGAAGGCACCCAACAGGTGTGGGGGGGGTCCTCAAGGGCTGGAGAGCAGGCGCCCAACAACTATCTTGGCCGGGGTGGGGGGGGGGTTCTCCTTCCCCAGCTCTACTGGTTCACTGTGGAATTCGGGCTCTGCAAACAGAACGGAGAGGTCAAAGCCTACGGGGCCGGCCTCCTGTCCTCCTATGGGGAGCTCATCGTAAGCCTGCCCCTTCCCAGGCCCTCGGCTTTCTTCCCTTCCCTAAGCCCTCCTCACCTTGTCTCGGGCCTCAGGGCTCGGGCCTCCCAGGGAGCTGGGGCTTGGGGTCACTTGGGATTGTCCAGGAGCAGGGGCTGAGGGAGGAGCCAGACCTGCCTTCCTGGAGGAGGCTGAGCAGTGTCACGGCAGGAAGGAGGCCCTGTGGTAGACCCCTCCTCCCCCCTCCCCTCCTTCTGCTAAGCTCAGGGCTAAACACGTTCTTGAAGTATGAATCCCACTTCCCAAATTGGGCCTCACCCCGGGGCAGAGACTCCCCGGACCCCATCAGCCAGCTCCGCCGTCTACAGTCAGTGCTGGGCAAACGGATCCTTTATACTTGGGGAAGGTCCTTGCCCCGAGTGGAGAGTGATGGGTAGAGCAGACAGCCCTCTCCCAGTCCCATCATGGGGAGAGGGGGGGGGGGGCGGGGAGGGCTTAGTCGTGGCTGGTGCTTTCCTTCAAGCGGGGCTTCCCTGTGTGGCAGACAGGGCTGGAAAGAGCTTTAAGGGCACCGTGTCATTAATCATGGAAGCCGGCCCAACCCTTTGAGAAGGGGCCCTTCCCCTCCCTGGGGCCCCCAGCCCACCACCTAAGAGGGGCACTTCTTCCCCGAGTCCTCCATGATGGTCTGGGAGGCCCTTGAGGAGATGCCGAAGGACAGAGCCAGGGGCCCACGGAACTAGCCCGGGACCCCAGGCCAGCCATCTCCCCTCTTGGTCTCGGTTTCGCCATCCACACGGTGAACTGCTGAGCCTTGAAGGCTGCCCTCAGCCCCTCGGTCCCCGGCTTTCTGGAGCCCAAGGTCGCCCCAGTCAGGGGGCGGGGTGACAGCTGGGGATCCTCTGCTCAGCACTCCCTGTCGGAAGAGCCGGAGATCCGGGACTTTGACCCCGACGCCGCGGCAGTGCAGCCGTACCAGGACCAAAGCTACCAATCTGTCTACTTTGTGTCGGAGAGCTTTAGCGATGCCAAAGACAAGCTCCGGTAGGCGGGAACAGGCACCGAGATGGGGAGGGGGAGGAGGAGGGAGCTGGGGGGCAGAAGGCGAACGCTGCGGGGGGGGGGGGGAATAAGTCAGGACGCCAGGGCGGGGCCACGTAAGCAATCGGGGCACAGAGGCAGTAAATCTGGACACGAAGCCCTGGCCATTAAGGATCCTTTCCTTTGACCCGGACAGGATCATCCAGAGTAGCCCCTGTCTCGGATCAGGTTGTGCCTCGCTCTTCTCCATAGGCATAGAGGCTCTAGGCTCGGTGGCTGCAGCACCAGGCCAGGAGTCAGAGGTTTGAGTTCAAATCCAGCCTCAGATGCTTACTGGCTGGGTGTCTCACTGCCTCCCTCAGTTTCCTCATCGATAAAATGGGGACAAGGGATCTGGCTACTCCCCGTCCTGCCCGGGCTCTGCTCTGGGCCCCTGTGAAGCCCTTGCCTGCCCCTCTGCTGACCCGTGCGCCTGGGTCTCTTTTCTCCCTCTTTGTGTTCCCAGGAGCTACGCAACTCGCATCCGCCGCCCCTTCTCCGTGAAGTTTGACCCCTACACTCTGGGCATCGAGGTCCTGGACAGCCCCCAGAAGATCCGGCACTCCCTGGAAGGCGTCCAGGATGAGCTTCACCTGCTGGCCCATGCGCTCAATGCCATGAGCTAGTGCCCAGGGCCCCCAGCCCCCTCAGCCTCCTCACCCCACCTGTCTCTCTCCTACCTCTGCCCAGAACCTGGTGTGTCGCTTTGTCTCCCCAGCCCCCATCTCTGAATCCCACGTGGATCCCCGGGTTTGGCATCTAGTAAACGGAGGCAGGGAGTCTGCTGCCTGTCCCACCTCAGAATTCAACCTGGCGTAGAGAACCCTGGACTTTCACTCTGCAGAGCGGCATTTAAATCCCTGCCCCGACCCTCAGGGGCAAGTCACTTCCCTTTCCTGGGCCTGTTTGCTCATCTGGAAAATGGGGACAATTGCACTTGCACTGCCTACCTCCCAGGCGGTTCCCTGGGGACGGAGGATTCAGAGCTGGGCAGGCCATCTTAGGGCCCGCTCCAGTTCTTGTGCTCAGGAGAAACCGAGAGACGAGAGGGGATTTAACCCGAGGGTCCAGGGGGAGATGGGAGCCAAATGCGCTTTCCACTGAATTAGGCTGAGCACAAACTCTGGCTGGCTTCCTGCCCCCAGCCTCATTAAAAGCAAGCAAACAAACCAAACCAAACCAAACCCGAGAAAGGGGTGTTAGTGGGCCTGGTCTCCAGAAGCCGCCGGGGATATTAAAGAATCCCTGCCTTCGGGGCTCAGCAGGAGCCAGCCCTTCTTCCCTCCCCCCTGGGCCTCTGGAGCGCTCTCCGCCATTAGCCGATCGGAAATCCCACGCCAGCGTCCAGATCCAGGCCTCCCACGGTCCGTCCCCTCACTGCCCCCTTCGCTTTCTCCTCCCTCTGTCCAAACTGAGGGGCTGAGGTGGAGCCCTGACTCGTTAGGGTTCCTGGGTGCATCCCTGAGGGCTCTGCTGCCGCTGCTGTGTGTGGGTGTGCGCGCATTCTCTTCGCTGACTCCCCTTGGGTCCGTAGGGCCCCGCTTAAGTAGTTCCTGGGGTCTAGAGCTGCTGCCGCTTGGGGGGATGGGGTGGGGGGTGGGGGCTCCTGCATGACCGGCTGAGACCGTGACAATAAAGGACAAAATCCATTTCTTGACACGCACCCTGGCTCGAAAGCGTTCTTTGTTCTGGGGCCGCCGCCGATAAGGGAGGGCAGCGGAGGCATCCCTAGCCTCGCCCCAGAGATGTGCCCCCGGTACTCGATGCACCCGCAAGCCCTGGCGACCCCTCGTCCCGGGCTCTCCCTCTGAGCGCCGGTGAACACGAGAAGGGCGAGAACGCTCGAGGATCCGCGGCTCCCGATGGCTTCCTCCAGCTTACCCCAGCACCACACCATCCCTCCCTGGCCCACCGCGCCCTCCAGTGGCCAGTTCTAGAACCCCAGCCTCCCAGGTCCTTCCTTTGCAGGCCCTTCTGCATGAGAGCCCCACCCTCACCCCCCAGCTTCTGCTAGAATCCCTGCAGAGACAGGGAGCTCCCTACCTTTCAAGGCAACCCTGACCATTATGACTGCACAGTTCAGAACTGGAAGGAGACTTAGAAATCACGTGAATCCAGCCCTTAATTTTTTCAGACGGGGAAACTGAGGCCTAGAAAAACACGGATCTAGTCAGTGGCACAACTAGGGTTCTAGCCAAGTTAAGATGGGTCACCCCGGACGGACAGATGGCATAGAGGGTAGACCGGCGGGACCTGGAGTCAGGAAGACCCGAGCTGGAATCCTGTCTCAGACACCGTAGCTTGGTCACCCTGAACCTCTCTGGATCAAGTCAATTAGCAGTTATTAAATGCCTACTGTGTGCCAGGCAGTCCGTTAGACACTGGGGCACAAAGAAAAGTGAAACAAATTCCCTGCCCCTGCCCAGTCTAAGCGGTGCTGTGCAAACCCCATTGGATTCAGACAGGATGGATCAGCCTCAGCCTCAGAGAGGCCCGGAGATCGAGCCGTCTTGGGAGAGGCTTCTTGCAGAAGATGGGGTCTGAGCTGGGGCTGGAAGGAAGCCGGGGAGGCCAGGAGGCAGAGCTAGCCTCACTGAGCACATAGCTCCCTGGGCCCTGTCGCTGTCCTCACGGTGCTGATGAGAGCAGAACCCGGACCTGCCTCCCGGGTCACTGGTCCCCAGCCTTTACTCCGCTCCCCCTTTCATCCCTCGGTCGTTGTTGGCGCTAGTTCTCTGGCCTGGGGGGGGGGGGGCGGGGCTCAAGAGGGACTGAAGTGGCCAGGCCCTGGAGGCAGAGGTAGGCCGGAAAGGGGCTCCATGGTCTGCCAGTTCCGACCCCCTGCAGTTCCCTGGACAGTCAGCAGGGGGAGCTGCAGCTCTACCTTGTGAGCCCAGCACTAGGCCGGCGAGCCACAGGCAGAGGAGGGGAGCCACCCCATTTCCATGACGGGCGGGGGGGGGTCCTCTCCTTCCTCCAAAGCATCAAAGGCCCAGGGGGAGGAAGCAGGGCTATCCTCAGCTGCTCTTCCATCACTCTCAGGGGGTCACTAACAGGAACAAGAGAGTTCCTGATGGGGCCCCCAGGGGCAGTGCCCTCACCCTCCTCCAGAGGGGTCAGAGCCCCCTGGATGAGGCTGAGCAAGCAGCTTCTCCCTCTGGCCTCAGTGGGGCCCCATGGCAGTTCCTGAGGTCTATGCTCTGCTCCCCTGGTCTTGGCTCTCTGACTCCACACCCTTTGTCAGCAACAACTTCAGGGAAGCTCGCCAGGAGAGGGGTCTGTGCAACTCCTATTAACCCTAATTTTAGGTCTCCATTGAGCGTTGTCAGGAGGGAAAGCTTACCCATCATCCGCTGCCCACCAGCCCCTCATTAGTCCTGCTCATTAACAGCCACTTCACCGGCCTCTCAGGGCCCCTGCTAAGCCAGGTACCTCGTCAGGTATTGTCAAGAGCCAGGAAATGATCCGGAAACGCCAAATTGGGCCTCGGACCATCTGGTGACCCTCCCCCAAGTCGCCTCCCTCCAGGGTCCTAATGAGCCCACTTAGCAGAAGTTGGGGCGCTGGCCCGGCCAGGGGAAGAGAGTCAGCACCTAGCCCCTCTTGGAAGGGGGAGGGTATAACCATTTAAAAGCTGGGACCGCCCAGGAGCAGTCAGCAGCCTTGGACCACAGCCCCAGGCTCATCTCTCACCTGTCTTCTCTGAGTAAGTCTGCTGGGCACTGGGGAGATAGATGGCCAACGTCTGTCCATAGGGCCCAGCATCCCTGGAGGGCTGGGGGCGGCTGGGGCAGCAGGCAGAGCGGGTGTAACCAGCATTAGCAGCCGAGTCCCCCACCTCATCTAGCTCCTCTGTTTCCTAAGCAGCTGCTTGAGCCTGGGGTCAGCTGAGGCGGCTGGGCCGGCTTGGTATCAAGTCCCAGGTCCTTCCTATGTTGGGCCCATCCAGGCTCTCCACCCATCTCTAGAAGTAGGAGTTCAGGGTGTGGTTTGCGCCTGCAGGGGAAGAAATTTCTCTCTCTTGCCTTCTAAGTGTATTAGTGATACCCGGCCTAGAAGGGACTTGAGTGACATCTGAGTTCAAGTCCCATCTCTCTCACTGAAGACCCTGAGGCCCAGAGAGGTGAGGCATTTACCCAAGGTCACACAGTAAGATTGGCTGACCTGCTGCTCCTCCCAGAAAGCTGGGGCCCAAGGAGGCAGCATCTGCAAGTAAAAGAGACCTCTTTCTGACTCAGAAAGTGGGGCTCCCTTCCCTGTCCCATAGCCTGCTCCCTCCCTCTGTGACTTTAGCAAGTACTGCCCCCTTCTCTCCACACCACTTTCATCCCATGTAGAATGTAGAGGCTGGGTGTCTCTGGCCCCAAGGTCTTTGTGTGGGGGGGGGGAAGGGTTGGGGAGACAGGGTCAGGGAGGCCTTCCCCCCGCCCCCCCCCCCGAGATCCTCTCTCTGCCCACTTCAGCCCTCCCCTCTATCCCCAGGTCTTGGCCATGGCTCCCTGGATAGCTTCCCTGTCTCTGACGGCCCTGCTGGTCCTGTCTACCCCACCAGCCGGCAAGGCCCTTGTCAACCAGCACCTGTGTGGCTCCCACCTGGTGGAGGCCTTGTACCTGGTGTGTGGGGAGAGGGGCTTCTTCTACACCCCCAAAGCACGCCGGGATGTGGAGCAGCCTCTGGGTGAGCATTCTGGCCGTCACCCCTGTCCATCCCTGCCCCTCAGGGCTTGAGGTCCTGTAGGCATCAGAAAATTGGGGTGCCACTACGGTCATCCACCAGCGTCTGTCGGCCCCGTGTCCCAGGTTCCTGTCCCCAACTCTGTCCTCCCAGGCCTAGGGTGACCCAGACCCCCGGAGCCCCTTCCATTCCCAGGATCTCATTAATTAGCTCCAATGTAATGATGGGGAAGCTTTCCCAGGGTCAGTAGTGAGACTCCAGGGCCCCACCACCTAATTGAGCCCCCTTAGAGAACTCTTACTCCTTGCCTATTCCCTCCCCCCTCCTCCCTGCAGCCAATCATTTGCAGGGGCTAACTCCTCTGTGTGAGAACAAGCCCAGAAGACACAGGGGTGGGGGTCTCATCGTCCCTCCGTCTTCTCCTGCCTCCTTGAGTCCGGAGGCCAGGGACACCCCCAGCCTCAGTTTCTCCCTTTCAAGGGCTGCTGGGGGGCATCTGGCGGCCCCCCCTCAGCCTGCTCCTCTTCTCTCCTGACAGTGGGTGAAGCCGGAGGGGAAGAGCTGCCCTTCCCGCCCGAGTACCAACTACAGAAACGAGGCATCGTTGAGCAATGCTGCAACAGCATCTGCTCCCTCTACCAGCTGGAGACCTACTGCAATTAGCGACCCCCCACCCCCACCCCGGGACTGTGCGCTCTAGAAGGCGCCTCCTGCCCGTAGAGCTTTGCAACAACTGAATAAAAATGAGAGAAACGCTTCTGGGGGAGTGCGTGCTTCTGGTCCCCGCCGCCCACGGCTCAGACAGGGAGGGAGCCAGACTCTGTCTGGGGCTCTGGGGCTTCCTCCTGCGGGCCCAGTCCTGGGCTTGCCTACGCTGTGGGGGACGTCCAGGAAGGGCAGACTCCTCTGGGGCAGGGGGAGAGCGGATCACCCATGCCCTGGGCTCCGGAGTTCCCAGCCTGGCTAGGGAGGGGCCGCTTACCCGCATGAATGACACACGGCCCAGCCTGTGAGCACTGTGTGCCAGGCACTGGCCCTCCTTATATTCTAACCCCGAAGGAGCGCCCCCGAGAAATCAGGAGTGGGACCCAAAACATCACGGGCTGGGCCACAAAAGAGCGAGTGTAGGTAGAGAGAGAGCGGCTCATCTCCAGGAGGATTCCAGCAGGAGTTTGGGTGGAGCCTGGACCCCCTGCAGTGGATAGAGTGCTGGGCTGGGACTCAGAAAGACCCAAGTTCAACTACGACCACTTCCTAGCTGTGAGACCCTGAGCAAGTCATTTAACCCCTGCCTCCCTCGGTTTCCTCAGCTGTAAAAAATGAGGATAATAATAGCATCCACCTCCCAGGGTTGTTGTGAGGATCAAGTGAGATTAAGATTCATAGAGCGCTTGGCACAGAACCTGGCGCATAGTGTGTGACAAATGTCGGCTCCCTTTCCTCTCCCCTCAGACAGGGCCCTGAGGGTGATGGGGCATCGTGCCCCACTTTACTCCTCCCCATCCCTGCGTCAGAGGGTGATAAGGAGCAGGGGCAGGTCTGGCCACCAGGGTGAGAGGCTGAGGAAGCCCCTGGGACGAGACATTCCCCGAACGAGGACACTCCAGAGAATGCCCAGCCAGCACATTTGTGGCCCCCGAGCCAGAAGAGGCCGGTCATGGACCAAAGTCTGCCGACCTGAACTCTGGCCTGGTGACCTTTATCCCCTCCTCCCAAGGTGGCAGGACCAGGACCAGCTCAGGTCCCAGCCTGGCTCTCACTGCCCAGACAACTGGCACCTGGGCTGCAGGGAGGGACAGGTGGGCACCAGGAGGGGGAGCGGGGGAACTGGATGCCTCTAGATCCTCGGCTCTTCGAGGTGGATGTTACGTCAGAAGTGGCTGAGCGTGGGGAGAGCTGAGAGCAAAGACCTGGGGAAGGGCATGGGAGGAGAGTCCCGAGTCAGTTGAGTCTTGTCTCTCTGACCTCTGAAGAGCAGAGCATCACTGTGTGCCAGCCTAGAGAGAAGGGACTGGAGTGGGGTGAAGGCCAGGAGGGAGGCTGCTGGGGACCCAAGGGCTTGGACAACGTGGGAGCTTCTGTGGCTGTGGCCTGGGGTGCGATGGGGAGCCGTGGGCCCTGAGGAGGACCCCCAGGGTGTCTGAAGCTGTCTCACTGTCCTGGAGGTGGCCCCCACAACTGAGGGCAGTGGGAGGGGCTGGCAAGTACTTAGCAAGGACCCCAGAATCATGGCAGCCGGGCTTGGCAGGGAACGCCCTTCAAGGTCCCCATTTCCCAGATGGAGCAGCTGAGGCCTGAAGCCATCGAGTAACTTGCCCAAGATTACTAAACAGAATTCAGTAACACAGAGAAGACGGCCCCGCTCTGCCCTCACCCAACCGCCTCTCCTCATGTGACAGCATGCGCAGGCCTCCTGAGTCCAGCCAGTGACCCTCCCAGCTTCAGGCCAGGGCAGCCCGGCCAGGTCATTCAGCTGAAGCTAATCTCCTCTCTTTCCTGGAAGCCCCGCCCGGACTCGGGGTTGCGGTCTTGGGCAGGGTTGGGAATCCAGAGACTGCCCAGTGCTTGCCTTCATCCCTTCTGTCTCCCCTCCTGCCCACCCTGCTTTGGCCCCCGTCGAAGGGAAGAAGACTGTCCCAGATCTAACAAAACCTTTGCTGCTCCTTCCAGAGGCCCCAGCGAGGGGAAGAGGGGGGAGAGATGGACAGATGGACGGATGTTGGTCCTGAAACAAGAAGAAGGTGGTCCTGGGAACAGCTGCAGGGACCCCCCAAGGCAGAGGGAAGAAGAGGGGAGGAGACCTCAGCAGAGATGGAGCAGAAGGTCTTTGGGGGGAGGCAACTGAGGAGGCAAGGGGCGGCCGCCGGGGGGAGCAGAGTTCCTGAGCATCCCCCCCCCAGTTACTGCCAGCTGGCCCCAAGGGGTCCCGGTGGGCGTCCCGAGAAGGCTGGGTAGCCAGGCCCACAGGCCTCTCGGCAGATGGGAAGGCTCTTATGGGTAAGGGATGCTTAGGGCTGGCCATGGGGAAAACTTCGGTGGCTCAGGCCCGGAAGGTGTGTCTACAGCTGACCCAGGGAGCCCTCCCTGCCCCCCTGCCCTGGCTGACAAGCCCCCTCAGTCACTTACAGAGTGCCTACTGTGTGCAAGGCCCCGTGCTGGGGCTGGGATTACAAAGACAGAAAGGAAATAGGCCCCGGCCTCGACAAGCTTCTATCTAGTCTACCAGAGGACACAAGGAGATGCAAGGTAAGGTGAGGGCCAGGGGAGCCCTGACACACTTGGGGAGGGAGGATCAGTGAAGGCCTCCTGGAGGAGGCAGCCCCTGAGTGGAGCTAAAGGAAAGCAGAGGGGGCGTCCCTGACACGGGGGCCGGTCTGGGCAAAGACATGGAAGTGGGAGATGGCATCCTCAGTTGGGGGGACAACTAGTAGGACTGTATGGTGGGAAGAGAGAGCGAATGCAGAAGGATGTCTAACGAGGCTGAGGCTGCTTGTGGAGGGTTTGTAACGTCAGGGTGAGGAGTCTGTAAGACTGACCTCTGAGCAGGAGAGGAGCCTCTATTAACTCACTCATTCAACCCACAAGCCGTGAGTAAGCAAGCACCTACTATGCGTTAGCTGCTGAAACAGAAACAACCACCCCTGGCCTCAAGGGGTGCACACACCTGGAGAGACACGAAATTGAGATATATACCTGGACCGCTGAGATACCAGGGGGAACTGTGCGGGAGGCAGTGCCGGAGTGGGGATTTAAAGGGAATTTGGGATTCGTGGAGGCAGAGGGGGAAGGGAGCGCACTCCAGGGGAAGCACTGCTCGTGCAAAGGCATGGAGATAGGAAACAGTGTCTGACCAGCCGGCAGGTTAGGCTGGACCTCACAGTGGGGGAGGGTGAAACTGAGGCCAAGCTCTGGGTGTTGAACGAAGGGGTTTGTATTTGACCCAAGAAGAGGGAGCCAGCATGGGCAGGGTGGGGCATCACCTTGGTACTGGGATGACTGGAGAGGCTGGAGGCAAGGAGGCTGTCGCTCAGGGGGACGTGGAGGAGCCAGGCTTTTCCCGTCGGTAAAGTGGGTTGAGGGTTGGAGAAGGCACACGCCGGCCTTTCAGACCTCTTCCGACTCTCCTTTTCCTAGTCTTCACTGCCACCCTCTTCTAGCCCATCCTTGGGGAGCGGAGCTGGCGCTGCAGGCCCTGCCAGCAGGGCACGCTCGGGCCGGCCCAGTCCTGGGTAGCATCCCCTCTTGTCTGGGTCAGTGGCACCACCCCAGGTGACTGTATTTCTAGCCCAGCAAGTCAAGGACCCGATTTGGAATCAGGGAGACCTGGGTCTCCCTTTCTGGTCTCTCTGCCTCAGTTTCCTCATCTGTAAAATGGGGGCCCCAAAGCAGGCTTGTTGCAGGGATCCAGGAGCTGCCTAAAATGCTTCCCTGTCCTAATAGAAATGCTGGAGGTCTGAGGCAGGGAGCAGGACCAGCTCTGCAGCACCCCCTGGAGGAAGGAAAGTGGGTGACAGGAGGCCCGCAGAATGAGCCAAAGGGCCCCAGGAGGGAAGCGCCTGGAGAAGGGGCTCTTTTCTTCCCTTCGGGCCACACGTTGTGCCCATCTTCTGCCCACTGCCGAGAAGCTGGACAGGAAAGAAGGACGTTCACCCCTGGGGTGGCAGGTGGAGGGATGCCTCACACCCCCCCCCTCCATTTGCCTCCTAGGTCTTTGCAGGGCCTGCTTCCCTTCCCTCTCCTGCTGTGCCAGACCCCTGCACCCCAAGGCCTGCCTCTCTAAGGAGAACCCCAACCTACCCTTTCCCCCAAGCTCCCAAGGTCTCCCAGAGATCTGCTTCTAGCTTGGCTGTTCTGGGACTGATAAAGTGATTCACACTAGAGTGTAAGTGACTGGAGAAAGAAAGGGCTTGACTCCAAGGAATTCAGGGCCCGTGGTGGAGGTGGTGGGTCTTTTCACCCAGCAGCCAGGGCAGACATTCTGAGGAAATCAAGTCACAGGGTAGAGCCACATCTGCTTTTTGCCCCATGAGTCCCCCCTCCTTCCATTTGTTAAGGGAGGACAGGGAGACTACCCAGAGTCCTGCTCTCCTAGCCGTCGGCCAGAGCTCTCTCCTGGGGCCATATGTTCTTGTTTGTCCCCCAGTGCTGAGCACAGGACCAGGCAGGTCCTTAGTGATTGGATGGATGGAGGAACAGAGGGAGGGATGGAGGGATGGAAAGATGGAGGGATGAGTGGGTGTAGGGATGGAGGGAGGGAGGAATGGATGGACGGGTGGATGAGTGGGTAGATGGAGTGATGGATGAGTGGGTGGATAAAGGGATGGAAAGACAGAGGCATGAGTGGGTGGATAGATCCACCTTGCTAGCCATGAGCTGCAGCTCTGATGGTGGACAGCAGAGGGCGCCAAGCTTCCACCTTTATTCCTGAGTCCCATTTCCAGCAGGCCCTGTGCTTATGTAGGTGGGGAGCTGGGACTCAGCCCCAGCAGGGCTGTGAGTTCGAGGTTCCTGCAAGAGGCCCCATTTGTCAGGGATGGTGGAGTCACTGTCTCCTTGGGACTCCCAGTTGTCTCCAGAAGAGGCTGAGCGGGGTGGGGGGGGTGACCCCCAGTCTCAGGCTCCTCCCCCTGCCCCCTGGTCCCGCCTCACCCACCACTGTGGTTGGAGGAGGGGGCTGTGAGACATGAACAGAATGCCGAGCAGACGGGTCCCTGTGGGCGAGCCGCAGGCTCCCTCTGAAGGGCTACAATCTGTTGGCCACGTTGGGGGGCCCCACGAGCCAGGGGCTCTGAGGCTGAGACTGTGTCTGTGGTGGGGGCAGAGGGGCTGGGCTGAGAGGCCTCGGGGGTCTCCAGCTTCTCTTTGACCCTGAGGACCCCGACACAGGCCTCCTTCTGCTCTGGAATGTATTGTTTTGAATCAACATGTTAACCACTAGAATCTTAGACTATCAGGATGCATAGTCTGCATTTTGCACAAGGGAACCATGAGGCTGGAGGGCCAGCCAGGTTGTGAGCTCCTGGCAGAACCGGCCTCAAGTTCCGGGGGCCAGGTCGAGGCTCAGACCCAGACTGAAGTCCCTGAGGGCAAAAGCTGCTTGGGCCTTTCTCTGTGCCCAGCGGGCATCTCATAATGCTTACTGACTGACCCATTCCTTTTTTTAAATTTAAAAAAATTTTTTTTATTATTTTTTTTTTGGGGGGGCAATTGAGGTTAAGTGACTTGCCCAGGGTCACACAGCTAGTAAGTGTTAAGTGTCTGAGGCTGGATTTGAACTCAGGTCCTCCTGACTCCTGGGCCGGTGCTCTATCCACTGTGCCACCTAGCTGCCCTGACTGACCCATTCTTAGAGCACAGAAGGGAGATCCCCAGAGCAGAGAGACTGGGGAATCAGGGCTGGGAGGGCCTCTGTTGCCTAGCACTGTGCCTGGCATACGCCCGGCTCCTCACGAAAGCTCCAATTGAACACAGGGCCTGGAATGTCAGAGCTGGGAGGGACCGTGGAGGCTGACAGCAGGAGAAACTGAGCCCCAGGGACTGAAGTGTGTCAGTACAAATCCTGGGCCCCCCAGAGCCTCTTTCAAAGGCCCCCTCCCTCTGGGTCCATTGGCAAACAAAGACCAGCCCTCTGCCAAGGGAGAGGTCAGCCCTAGACAGAATGGGGCAGGGGAAAGGATGAGCAATGATAATAAACAGGGGGAGCGTCCCCCGCCTTCCCCTCTGACAGGCCCGTCAGCTGGTCTCGGTCACCCCTCCGGCATTATTGTTTCTGGCCCTGGTCGAAGGAACTGTCCTGCAGATTCCTTCGAAAGTGATGTCTAGAGGGCTGTGGGGCCCCATCCTCTGCCTCCCCCCACAGCTGGGAGAAAACTGCTCCAGGCCTCCTGGGGGCTCCTTGCTGGGCTGGGTATGCGGGCTTGCCAGACCAACAAACAAACAGGCAGCTTCCCGGCTCTCTTTCCCTGGCCTCTCTCCCCTCTCCCAAGGCATTCTGGGGGCCCAGTTATATAAGGTCCCTTAGGTCTGACCCCACTGGGCCCCTTCCCATACTTCCCATATTTCTCAGCCTGAATGGGGTGGGGGGGAGTGGGATTTGGCCACAGCTGCTTTTGGAAATCCCTGGAGCACTTAGAACGCGGTGCCTCAAGTCCTTCCTGCTCTGTTCATACCGGGTCCCCAATAAAGTCCATCCTCATCGGGCCCGACAGGGTTTGGACAATGCCCTGAAGGACAGGCCCAGCCTGGGTCAGAGTCCAGGGGGACAGAGAGAGAGGTTGGGGTCTTCAAAGCCCCAGTACCAGGCATGCCAGCCTGAGGCAGTGAGCCTATGGGCGCTGGCCCAAGGCCACACATCACACTGGGCGTCTTGCGGGGCAGAGATCTAGTGGTCACAGAGGAAGGGTCGTGGCCAGAGTCAGAAGTTGGCCTTGATCTGGGCTCTGCTGTGGCATTGGAAGGTGCTGCTCTCTGGACTTGTTTTCCCATTGTACAAAGTGGGTCTTGGGCCCCTGGGCAGAGGGGGCTGGGCACATTCCTAGGCTCTGCTTATTCTCTCTGCTTTCCCTGCTGGGTTCCTCCTTGGGGCAATCCCTGGGGGAGTGTTCTACCCTGCCCCCTGAGGTGCCCAGGCATCCTCCTCCCTCAGCACCTATCCCAAAGTTCTCCCCTCGCACTGGCTGAGGAGGGGCCAGTCCTGAACACCTCAAGTCTCCATGAATGGGACAAAGTGGCACACTTGGGATGCCCCTCCTCGGCCTTAGGTCCTGGGCCTGCAGGTGAGGGTGTGGGGGGGGAGGGGCAGGCTCTGGACAAGGCTCCTTTGAGCCTCCTCAAGGGTGAAAAAAAGGAAGACTCTCAGACTGGGGCCTATTTGTTCCTCTGAGGAGAACTTTATTAGGTCCTGGGAGAAGGAGGAGATGAAAACAAGTGATTCAGATGCAGCAGCCCCTCGGCGGGCAAGGCTGGCTCCGCCGGGCTGGGGAGAGCAGGGGGGACTCAGAAGCAGCATTTCGCGGTCTGGGCTGCAGGAACAGTCCAGAAGCGGATTTATTTAAACCAGGGCAAACATTCGGAGCGAATGGCGTGTCCTCCCGGATCCATAAAGGCTGAAAGGCTTGCTTTGACCGTGATTTTTTTAGAAGTGGCCAGAGCCAGTGAGATGCCCAGCTGGGTTTTATATTGACCAAAGCTGGGGAGGGCAATGTGCTGGAAACACAAGGCGGCCTTCTGCCCTGGGGGCCTCAATGGGGCAGCGAGGGATGCATTTATAGGCCCTTTCTCCATAGAGCTTGTGTCGAGGAGACGGGGTGGGGAGGGGACTGGCAGCACCAGGAGTCATGGGAAGCCCCTTTTGGAGCCTCCCCAAGGCCATTGGCCACCGGGGCCACCTTGGGGGCTTCACCTTCTAAAGCTTTAAGTGGGTAGCTGGGCCCGAGACCCTCCCAGCTCCTGCAGTTAGTAGTTCCAGGTTCCAAGGGTCTGCCCATGTTTTGTGTTCTAAACTCCAACCCAAGCCTGACATTCCATTCAGTTCTAGGCTCTGAGCTCTGGACCAGCTCTGAAATTCTGTGTCTTCAGGTATAGATTTCCTTGTGGTCCTGAATTTGAGATTCCAAGTTCTATCTTGCCTCCAATATTCCATGTTCTAAGGTCACCCCTAGTTCTGACTTTCCATGATCTATATTCCAAGCACCCTTCCAAATAGAAGGTTCTAGGTTCTAAGCTTTCTCCTAGCTCTGACATGCCATGTTCTAGGTTCTCCCCAGTCCTGGCATTCTCTGGTCTAAGTTCCCAACCAGCTTTGACAACCTGTTCTATGCTCCACTGTCTCTCCCATTCTAAGTAGAGTGACCTGGAACTCTACCTAGTTTTGAGCTTGAAGCAAGAAGACAAAACTGAACCCCCAATTTCCTCATGGTCCCCTCGAGGTCGCTGAGCCACACTTCCTATTAGAAACACATTCTGGTTGTTAGTGGAGGGTGTATTTTGTGTGTGCCCAGCCCAGAAGGTGGCATTTTGGCTGAGTCTGGAAGGAAGTCAGGATCTGAAGGGATTGAGAGAGGGCATTGCAGGTGGGGGCATGGCCAGGAGGCCGGGGTGGCTGGATTGGAGAGGACATGGTGGGGACAAAGATAGAAGAAGACTGAAAGGGAGGAGGGGGCTGGCTGACAAGGGACTCTGAAGGCCTGGTAGAGCATTTGGTGTTTGATCCTGGAGACCATCAGGAGCCCCTGGCCCTCAATAAGTAGGCAGCACAATGGAGTGCAGTGGTAGGCTCAAGGGGATGGCGCAGTGTCAGAGAGAAGGGGGCATATTTGGAGATGTGGCAAAGATAGAATGAGGAGGCCCCGGGCAGGGACAAGAGAGGATGGGGCATCATCCCAGGCTCACCCGCTGGTTGGCAGGATGGAGGGGTCCTGGCAGCTGATGGGGAAGCTGGCCTAGGGAAGGGAGGGGGAGCCTGCTGGCCTGACCCAGCCCCTGGCTCTAGGACGGAGCCCACCCCACTCATGCAGGGAGGCCCGAAGATTCCCAGGGAAGCATTTTCTGGCTTCGGGCTTCAGTGACCCTTCCTTGCCAGGCACCTTCCTCCCAAACCTCAGCATCCGGCCCATGCCCCCCCCCCCCAGTATTTTCCCATCAGCTGAGGGCTGAATTTGGCCCTTTGGGCCCAGAGTGCAGCGGGCCAGGCCAGGCCAACCACCGGGACCACTGGGGCCCTAGGACAGAGGCCGGCCATAGCCTCATACAATGGGCTCACTCTTCACCCCGAGGACCCTTCACCCTAGTCAGCCTGCAGCTCCTGGGCTCCAGACCCTGGTGCTGACCTGAATCTTCCTCGAGCCCCTTTATAAACTAGTTCTTTCTTTTAGCTGATGCGGGTCCGGAGGCCTGTCCCAGGGAGATGAACCAGGTTGCTCGGCTCTGCAGAGACCAGAAGTGGGAGGTGGCCACTCCTCCCTCTGCCCTCATGCCCCCAGTGGAATCCCCTACCACCCCAGACCTGAGAACCCAGGGTCTCTTGGCCTTCACTTCTTCCTCCTTCACACCAGCTTGGGCAAAGGGGGCCTAAACGCTTTTCTTTTCTGGGCTCCCCTTCCCCTGTCTGGGCCTCAGTTTCTCTCTCTGTCAAATGGGGGGACCAGGAAGCCGTGCCAGGCAAGGAGGACCCTCCTCAAGGGCTCCCCCTGAGGGACAGAGGAGGTATCTGGGTTTGGTCATGCAGACAGATTCATTCTTCACCTGCGTGACCTTAGTCAAGTCCCTGTCCCTCCCCGGCCTCTATCAAGGGAGGGAGCTTGGATGAGCTGCTCTCTTTCCAAGAATCCGGGGCTTCTGTCCTAGTTCTGTCCTCGTGCTTGTGCTCGTGCTCGTCCTCATCCTCACCCTCCTCCAAGAAGAACGGAAGCTCCCTGATGGCAGGTTCACATCTGTCTTTATCTCCCTAGAGCCCAGGAGCCTCTTCAGACCTTCTGGTTGAAGGGTCTCAATGACCTCTGAGCTTCTCTCAAAGCTCGGGACTATGGGGCAGGGATATGTCTGGGGAAGGAAGGCAATGGGCCCCTCCCTGGAGTCTTCAGAGGCGGAGGTTGGCTGAGTATATGGGGGGGGGGAATCTCTTTCGGTGCCTCTCAGGGTCCCAGCCAACTATCACATTCATGATTCTGCCCACCAACGGCCCTGGGGCTCAGGATGTCCAAGCTGCAAGTTCTGGGCTCTGGGTTCAACCAAACTGGACAAATAAAGGCTTCCTGCCCCTCTGCAGATGCCTCTTCTTTCCCTCTGACACCTCTGTCTGGCTCCCCTGGGAGGGGCTGGGGGGGGGGGCGTGGCAGCACACAGGCAGCCTTGGCGCCCACTCGGGCTCAGATTCTAGCTTGTCCCCGAGGACTCTCATGGCAGGGACTTTGGAGAGCTAGAAGGCTCCTGAAAGCCCGGCAGGCTCCCCCTGTGTTTTACAAATGGGGAAATAGGCCCGGCCGGAGATGGTGCCCAAGGCAGTGCTGTGCTCTGGGGTGGGGGTGGGGGGCAGCTCCAAAGGAAATGGCCTGTGTGTGAGAGTGCGCATGCGTCTGTGTCTGAACGCTGGCCTGACATGCCAGGGCCCTCTGAACACGTGAGGGCCTTGGCATGTGTCTGCTCACCCTACAAGCCATTGGCATTGATTGGCCATGCCAGGACATCAGCCTTTGGGGTGGGACCACTCAGGTTTCCTGGAAATGGGCATGGCTGGGGTGTGGGGCCTGGGTTCGGGGGCCATGGCTGACCCAGGCCTTCTCCTCCCCAAGGATCTCTGTCCCCTGACCAGACCCCCTGCCCTCACCCAGGGCACCTCTCTCTCCTGCGCTGGACATGTGCAAACCATTATTTTTCCATGAAAAGAGAGGCTGTCTCCTCTTTTAATCAAATGTTTTTATTAAAATAACCCCTAGAGCCCTAATCCTTGCCCGAAGAGTATTTGGCTAGTCCAGACTCTGGGCCTGAGCTGACACACCTAGCCCCCACCCCCACCCTGCTGGGGCTGCTTCTTCTGTGGGACTTTGGTGTCCCCTGCTCCCCTCTTTCTTGGCCCCTAACCGCCCCATCATAGGAGTCCCCTAGCAGCCCTGACCCAGCCTAGAGGGCTCAGGCTGGGCTGGGCTGAGCCTGAGGTGGTCTTTCTCCCACCCACCCCCCTTCCCCATCCCCAATTTAACAGGTCTCTCCAGGAAAAGGAAGAAAGGGCGTTTTTTAATTAAAAACAAGAGTAAATTTCTCTTGAAGCTTCTAAATCACGCTGGCCTCCATCTGGGGCGCCCCCAGGCCCCCAGGCCTCAATGTTGACATGGGGAACCAGCTAGGATATGTGTATCTTAGCACCTCATAAAATGCCTATTAGGAAATCTCTCTGAGAAGCAGGTCTAGGGAACAGGCGGGGAGTTCCTGAGGTCACAGGGGCTTATCCCCATGAACGTCACACTTCTCCTCCTCCCCCACTCACTAAGTCAATCCTTCCTGTTGGGGGGGGGGGGAGCCTGGGACAGGGGCCAGAAGCCTTTCCTGGCCCTGCCATGGAGGGTCTGAGATCTTGGGTGGCTCCCTTCCACCTCTGGCCTCAGTTTCCTTCTCTGTCAAGTGGGAGGGATAATTGCCACCTCCCATCCTTACCAGGACTGGTATTGGCAGTGAGGGAACTATTGGTAAGCAAACTCCTCAAGAGGCCCCAGCTGGTGCCCTGACAAGGAACAGGACAGCAGCTCTCCCCGGGTTCTGGTAGATGGACATGGGTGCTGGCCATAGCAGTGAGTGACCATGAAACTCCCCTGCTCCAACAACTTCAGTAACTCCCTATTCCTCTGACTGGCACCTAAAGATTTCCCCCCACCCCCACCCTAATCCCCTTTACAAGCAAGTTCCATGACTTCCCACAGGCCATCCTGCCCACCTCCCCAGCTCCCGGTTCTCAAAGCCTTTTCCTTTAAGAACCATTTAAGGCATGGCCACCTCCTCTGAGAAGCCTGTCCTGATTGTACCTCCCTCCCTTCCCAGATGGCCAGAGAACGCAAGGTCTGAAGTTTCTTCTTCACGCCACCTCTCTGTGGCTCTCCCTGTCATGTCCCAGTAAGATGAGGGGAGGAAAGAGCTGGGGTTTGCCTTGCTATGCCCTCCCAAGGTGGGGGCACCTCCCACCCAGGAAGTTTGAGTGCACTGAATTGTATGGAAAGGATGGGGGGGGGGGAGGTAGAGTCGTTATGTCACAGAAGGAAGGACCCAGGAAGCACTGGGGAAGGAGCCAGATGAAGTAGCAAAGCCCTCTGGGAAAACAGACCAGTTCAGCCTCCTTCTGGCCCTAATTACGGGCCTGGGAATCATTAACCAAGGCCCACATTTGCATAACATACTGGCTGGGAAGTGGTGAAAGGCAGGGTTCTGCCCTCGGGACCTGGCAGAGGTAGGGAGCTGGAAGCCAGCTGCAGGGAGGAGAGGTTTCCCTGGCACGGCTGGGGCGGCAGGCTCTCCTGGGCTCCCCTGCCCTCACCACCCGCCAGCACACGCCGCTGGCCAGAGCCCTGGTAACCTCAGGGCTGGAGTGGGGCCTTGGTGGTCAGCTCGTCCATTCCCCTGATGTCCCACAGGAAGTGAGTCTCTGGTCGGGCACCGATTACCCCATTCTTGAGCTCCCTCTCCATCCCCGACCTTTACCAGTCCAGCCAGGGTCCCATTCCCCCAGGGGACTGTGAGCAGGAGAGGCTGCTCACAAGGAGCCAGCTGGGCCACAAGCTCTTTTTCTGCCCCCAGTCATTGTCTCTGGGCTCTCCTGGCTTGGACTGGGGCTCCTGTCTGTCCTTCCAACTGACCTGTCACATCCAAGCTCCTCATTCTCTCCCTGCTTCTGTCTGCCATCCTTCAGTTCCCCTTTCCTCCAGACAGCCTTCCAGGCTTACCTTTCCACCCCACTCTCCCCACAGACCTTGTTGGTCTTTCCATTCCCACAATGCCCCCAAACAGCCCTATGAAGTCTATTGGAAAGGGGTGGAAGGTGCAAAAAAGTCCACTGAAGCAAAGAAGGAGATACTCATTTATTCAATGCTTCCTTAAGTGCTAGTATGAATCGCGATTCATAGTGGAGGCAAACTGAGGTTAAATGACTTGCCCAAGGTCACACAACTAGGAAGGGTCTGAGGAAGGATTGGAACTGAGGTCTTCTTGACTCCAGGCTCAGAGCTCTAGCTGACTTAATTTAAGATTAAATGAACTAGGGGCAGCTAGGTGGCACAGTGGATAGAGCACTGGCCCTGGATTCAGGAGGACCTGAGTTCAAATCTGACCTCAGACACTTAACACTTACTAGCTGTGTGACCCTGGGCAAGTCACTTAACCCCAATTGCCTCACCAAAAAAAAAAATGTATATCAAGATTAAATGAACTAAAGTAAAGCTTGATTGAAGAGAAAACTGTATGGATTCAAGCTACCCCAAAGAGGAAGATGCTGCTGCCTTAGGAAGGGGTGGGCTTCCCCTCCTGGTGCCCCTGGAACAGATGGCATCTCACAGAGACAGAGACAGAGACAGAGACAGAGACAGAGAGACAGAGACAGAGAGAAAGAGACAGACACAGAGAGATGGAGACAGGGAGACAGAGAGACAGACACAGAGACAGAGGCAGAGAGACAGAGAGAGACACAGAGAGACAGAGACAGAGAGAGGGCATTACTTGTTCAGGTCCAAGCTGGGCTAGCTTGTGGGTTCCATCTCCAGCCCTGAGATCCTGAATTTCTCTACTTCCACCCACCCCTGGGGCACAGGCTAGGGAAGGCAGTAGGGATTGGACGTGGAGTGGGGACTCTAGATTCTCTAGCAGATTGCAGCCACCCCAGCAGGAATTCCCAGACCCTTAAGACTGCTTCTCTTGGCCTGTGGTGAGAGTGCTGGTTTTGTCCCTTTCTCCCTGTCAGCAAAAAGATTTTTAAAAATATAGGATGTTGGGGTCAGCTAGGTGGCGCAGTGGATAGAGCACCGGCCCTGGAGTCAGGAGGACCTGAGTTCAAATCTGGCCTTAGACACTTAACACACACTTACTAGCTGTGTGACCCTGGGCAAGTCACTTAACCCCAACTGCCTCACTAATATATAGATATAGGATGTCAGAGTAGGGGAGCGTCTTTGGAGACCACTAAGTCTAACCCTCTCCTTCTATAGAGGAGGAAACTGAGGCTGAGAGGAGTATGGGCACTCATCTAAGGTCTGATTCCTATTGGATCCAGGACAGAAGCCCAGGCCCCCCAGTGTGGCCGTGGCTCCCAGACTGGGCTTGGTTGCTCATCCCCCAACCCTGTCCCAGGTTTCTTCCAACTTCCTCACCCAATGAGGGCCCGCAGCAGGGGACGTGGTGAGGAGGGTCCAGTTCAGCCTTTGGGATGCCCCAAAGCCATCTCCTCCCCTCTCCCCAGATTCAATTTTCAAATGGGCACAATTGACCTCTTCTTTTTGCCACTGGGACCTTGTTGGGGTGGGCGGTCCCTCTGGGGCCAGGGAGTTCTGGGATCTGGCTTCTGGGCCCAGCTCTGGATGCTCCCTGGGCCTCAGTTTCCCAAAGTGTTCAGGGGGGCCCGTCTAGACAGGGCTTGGGTTGTACTGAGGCAGTGGTAATCGCCACCAGGGGGCAGCCTCTGACCACGGTAACACCGCTAGTGGCCTGAGATGGGGGAGCCGGGGCTGTCCTCAGCCTTGGGATACTTGGATGGCGCTTGGCTATCCCTCGCCCACTGGCCTTCCTTTAAGAGTCCCCTGTACTCCCTGCCCACTGCTCCCCATTATCCTGAGCAGGATCCACCCCCGCCCCCAGCCATGAATGAAGCCAACTGTTCATTTCACAGATGTGGGAGTCGAGGCGCAGAGAAGGGAAGGATCTTTGCCAAGGTTTTAGAAGATGCTCTTTGCCAGGCCTCCCCACCAAGTTGCCCGCAGCCCAGGCTGGGCACAGGCAGACCACTTCCTGCTCTTCTACAGGGCAAAACCCAGGAAACAGAATTAAGTGAATGGATTCTGCCTCCCTAAGAGGCCCCAGACTAGCAAATGGTGTCTTCTCTGGGCCTGGCTGAGGATGGAGCCCCGGGGTCAGGCCCAAGCAACAGCAGGGGGCCACAGGGGTAGCAGAGGAGCCACCGCCCCGGCCTCTCTCTCCATTGCAAGTCTGTGATCGTGGCCAGAGGCCCCTTACCTCAAGACCAAGGGCCTGTTCTTTCCATAACGCAAGGGCCGAAAAGATGCCAGGTGATCCCAGGCTTCCTGCCACCGTCCACCCTTGGTCTCTATAGGCTGGAGAACATACAAAGAAGGGAAGCCAGCATGGGGAAGGGTCTTGTCCATGGCTGAAGAAACTGGCTGGAGAAGACTCCAGGAAGCCAAGGGGTTGGCCTGGCTCTGGCCCACAGAGGAGGGATCAGCCTGGTCTTGCTTGACCGGGGGCTGGGAGGCTTACGGGACTGGGTGGCGGAAGCGGACGGACTCATCTCTGCTCCTCCCTGGAGGCCCTTGGCAGGCACTGGGTGCCCCCTGGCTGGCTCTGTACAGCAGAGAAGGGCCTCTGCTCAGGCTCAGAAGTCTGGGGCTCTTGGCTTCCTGAGGAGGCCCCAGAAAAAGACTGTGGGACATTAGGAAGGGGTCCTCAGGGCAGAATGGGCACCGGAGCCCAGGCTTTGCCCCAACGGGGTCCTCTCGTGTGCCCCTGAGGGAGGGGACTGGCTTTTGCCTCTTTGGCACCCTAAGCACTTAGCACTGGGCCAGGCCTATTGTGGGCACCCGATCGATGCTGAGAAATGGATCTTGTCCTGCCTAGGACAGGCCACAGATGACCACAGTTTGGTGAAATATTGGCAGGGTCCCAAGGCCCTTCTAGCCCGAGACATCTCCCACTCCCTTAACTGGCCCGATGGAAGGTCCTCTCAGGCCCCCAGAACAGACCAGGCTGGGGAGACTGATGAATACACAAAGAGCCACCAGGGGGCAGACCACGGTCACGCTACCTCGCAACCTGGCTCAACCAGCAGGTTCTGAGCCGCGGTTGGGGGAGCCTGTTGGGGAAACTCACCCCGAAAGCCCGGGTCTGTTTTGTCCTGGCTTGTCCAGACTCTTGGAGCGGGGCTCCATCCCAGCACAAGGACCCAGGCCTCAGCCTGGCACATCAGCCCTGGCTCTGAGCTAGGGGGCCAGGCTCCCAGCCACCACCCGCGGCTCGGCGATCCTTGGGCCCCAGTTCTCACCTGTGAAGTGAATGCTCGGGCTCAGTCACCTCGGAGGTCTCTTCCATCTCTAAGGGGAAACCCGGGGACTGCTTCTTTTAAGTCTTCTGGGAAAAGATGCCCTCCTCATCTCCTTCAAGAGATCCTTGGCTTGGGCATCAGAGCATCTGCCTTCGGACTCATCTCAGCCCCTCATTTGCTGGCGATGCCTGACCAGGTCCCTTTGTTTCTGGGCCTCACTTTCCTCCTATGTAAAAGGAGGCGGCTGGGAAAATCTCCAGAGGCCCCTGCAGCTCAGATGAGGCGCTTTAGAACTTTTTTTTTTTAATTTTTTTTATTTTGGGGGGGGCAATGGGGGTTAAGTGACTTGCCCAGGGTCACACAGCTAGTAAGTATCAAGTGTCTGAGGCCAGATTTGAACTCAGGTACTCCTGAATCCAGGGCCAGTGCTCTATCCACTGCGCCACCTAGCCACCCCATGCTTTAGAACTCTTGGTGCTGGTAATCACAGGCTGGGCAGGGCCTTGTGGATACCGAGTCAGGAAAACACACTCCAATGCCACTTTGGACACTCTGGGGAAAATCAGGCGAGTTCTCTGACCTTCCTGAACCTCAGGGAACTCCCCAGGAGAGGATGCTGCACAGGGGAGAGCTTCTGAATTTGTCTGGGTTCAGATTCTGGCTCTGCTGCTGGCTAAGGGTAAGAAAGACTCTCCTGGACTCTGTTTCCCCCAGATGGCACAGGTGTGGGGGACCTTCTGTCAGGCCATTTAAGGGGCTTTCCAGAGTCTTGGCTACCTTGGCCCTCCCTTCCCACTTCCCTGGCCTGATGCCCCTTTCCTAGTTCTTTTCTCACCTCTAGTCAGGGGGAGAAGGGCCCCCCAGAACCATGTGCCAGGAGAGAGAGCCAGCCTAAGGAGACGGGCAGAGAGGCCCCAGGGGCCAAGCCCTGGCTGGGGACTCCCAGATGGGAGGTGGAGGCCCTTCTATGCTCTCTCCCCTTTCAGGATTCCCCCAAATCCCCAGAATCAAGGCTTCCTGGGTCTGGGCCAGAGACTTGGAGTGCCAGGGCAGAGGCTCGGGGTCCCCAGTCTGTCTCTTGGAATGCCCCAGACTTTGGATGCCACTGAAAAGTACAAGCTCTTACCAGAGATCAGACTGTGGGCACTAAAGCAGACCTGAGGGCTCACCTTGCCGGTGTCCCCCCCAGGTTAGGGAACACCCTGCCTCTGCTTGTTAATAGCCGCTGGAATCCCCCAGACTTGGGGCTCTGAAGGGACTGAGGCCTGGCCTAGCCCTGCCTCTCATCTTACAGATGAGGGAACTTCAGTTCAGAGGAGAGAGTGACTTGTCCAAGGTCACACAGGGAAAAGACATAAGCAGGTCCAAAACCTGGGCCACCTGCCTTCTGGGACCCAGCCTCTTCTTTTGTCCCCAGAGCCCTTGAAGCCTGTTCACCTTCCATTCCAGGGCATCCCAGCTGGTCATTGCCTGCAGCTGAATCCAGGGACCTTGGGGCTGGCCCCAGCACTGCCTCCTCCCAGGTTTGCCCGGACAACACACCTCCCTTCTCACCCACACACAACCCCACCTTTTCCCTCCAAAGCTCCCCGAATTCAGGTTGAAGATCTGGGGCCTAGTGACTTCTCTCACACTGACTGTATCACCATCCCCTCAGTGTGCCTCAGTTTCCCCAACTGTCCAATCAGGCGGCGGCACCAGATGGTCCCCATGGTGTCTTCTGGGTTCTGTCGTTCTGTGATTCTTTGAGTCTCTAAGGTCGAGTTGGGGCTCTGCTGGGAAGGACCAGGGCTGGAGCTCAGGGTACCACATGGCTTCAGATTCTGCCCCTGCATAGACAGAGAGCTTGGTTGGCAGCTGGAGGGCCTAGCTTCAAAGTCTAGTTCTTCTGCTCACTACCTTGGTGACCTTGGGCAAGTCTGTTCTCTGAAGCCTCATTTCTTTATTTGGAGGAGGGGCACAATAATGCTTCCCCTCCCTCTTTTCCAGTGCTCTTGAGAGGAAAGTGCATTGTAACCATCAGAGGACAACAGCAATGGGGCTAGGATGCTGTGAAGATCTGTCTCACCAGAGACTGCAAGATGGGCCAACTTGGCCTGCACCATCCCGCCTCCATCTCCACCTCCAGACCGGACGAGCCCTCCCTGCTTGGAGAGACTGATTCTGGGCTGATGATGGCGGCCGGGAAGGCGAGGCAATGGGGAGTGTCTGGCCTCCGTGGCTCTTCATGCGTCAGCGTGGTGGGGTGGTCAGAGGACCAGACAGGAAGAGCTGACCTAAAGTCCTCTGTCTGCCAAGTGCTGGCCTGTGACCCTGGGCAAGTCACTGAACCCCTCGATGCCCCTGGCCCCTCACTCAGACCATTCAAGATAGATCCATAACTGATAGATTGATGCCAATAGACAGATAGGTAGGTCGATGGATGGCTACAGATAGACACCAATAGATAGATATGGATGGAGGCAGAATGATAGATATCGAGAGACATGGATACATACAGGTAGGCAGAAGTGCAAAGAGCTAGGGATGGATGTAGATGGGGGATGGGTGGGTAACGAGACGACAGGTCGCTGATTAAGTGCCCTTTGTGCCAGGCTCAGTTGTACACAAGATGCTCTTCTCCATCACTAGAGAGTTTCCCAACAAGGTTTTCCCTCCACCCGTGAAAGCCTAGATCAATAGTATGGTCCCAGTCATTCATTGCATGAAACATGTGTGGACACCGTCTGGGGCCCTGACACATGTGCTCAATGGAAATGGACAGGGCTCAGGACTAACAAACTTTATACACGCACAATGCACACATGCACACGTGTACACGCACAGGTGCACATGCATGCGCATGAACACACAGGCACACACATGCACACATTACACACACACACACACACTGCATCGTGGGCTGGCCAGGCTTTGCCAAGCTCCTTACAAAAGGGTTCTCATTTGAACTTCACAACAACATTACTAGCTGTGGGACCCTGCACAAACCATGTCACCCAGTTTGTCTCAGTTCCCTCATCTGTCAAATGAACTGGAGAATGAAGTGGCAAACACTCCAGGATCTTGGCCAAGAAACCCCCAAATGGGGTTACAAAGAGTCAGCTATGACTGAGAAATCGACAACCTGGGGGGTGACGGGGATAATTATCACCCCCATTTGCAGATGAGAAGGCCTGCCTGTTGTCCCACAGCTAGTGAATTTCTGAGTAGCATCTGAACTCGGACCTTGCCGGCTCTCAGTATTTCCCACGTTCATTGGATCTCCGTGGCCAGGGAAAGAGCTCTGGGTGGCACCTGTGTCCCCTGGACCGGCCAGCCCCAGCCCTCACCCCTTCGGCCCTAGCTAGTGACCAGTCCCAACCCACTTAAGACGTCTGGGCGCGTCAGAACCGGGGCCGTTCCTGGTTGCTTCAGGCTCTCCCTTTGAACCAGAGTCCAGGGCCCTGTCAGAGACGCTTTGGGGAGCCACGGGTCCTTTCACGTTGTACCCTCAAGTCTCTGCCCAACCTAATTTGCTGTTGTCCAGTCATGTCCGACTCTTCGTGACCCCGTTTGGGGTTTTCTTGGCCATTTCCTTCCCCAGCTCATTTGACAGATGAGGAAACTGAGGCAAACGGGGTGAAGTGACTTGCCCAGGGTCACCCAGCTAATAAAGGTCTGAGATTGAATTTGAACTCAGGGAGATGAGGCCTCCTAACTCCAGTCCTGGTACTCTATGCACTATGGCGCCCCCTATCTGTCTGCCCAACCTTAAGGGGAACTGTTTAAAATCATCTGGGATGTGTTTCTTCAATGTTTGTGCCAGGTGAAGGAGGTTGTTTGGTGCAGGGTTGAGAGGTAAGGTTGGGGGTTGGGGGGAGTTGGGAAAACTAGAAGTTGAAAGGTCAACAGAGAAATGGACAGTTGGCAACTTTTTCAGAGAAACACGCTTTAATCATCATCTGGGCTGTGCTGGTGCGATGCTTTGAAGTGTGTGCAGACCCCTCCCCTCACTAGCTGGGGGAACAGACTGAAGGGTTTCTCCCCCCAGGCCTAAGGGAACACTGAGGTTTCAGAGGCTCCTATCTCCCTGAGCTGGTTAGGTGGCCACGCCTGTGACACCCAAACACTCCCAGGGTGGGGAGTGGGGGGCCTGGGGAGGGGTTTTGGTTCCACTTCATCGAGATTTTCACAGAACTGAAGCTGGAACCAGAAGAGCCATTCCCACCCCCGGCCCCCTTTCAGTACTGACCTGTTTAAGATGCAAGCCGGCAGACTAGCAGCTCCATCCCTCTCTCTCTCCCAGGCAGCCTGGGACCTTGAGGGCTAGTGGGGGCCAGAGAATTCCGATCTGTGCCCCAGTGCCCGAATCTCCACCCCTCCTCTCTTCTCCAGTGCTAGGACACTAGGACACCCCCAGTCCAGAGAAGGGAAGTATTTACTTCCTGACAGTCTTTGTTTTGGAGAAAAGAAAGTTATTGGACATGGAAAGAGTGGGGGGGATGCCCTGAAGTCTGGGGATCGATGATAACCCTCTCTCTGCCTTCCCTTTTCCAGCTCCCAGCCCAAGCCCATCTGGAAGGGGAGGGGAAGCTCAACTTCTCAGATAAAAGCACGGAGTGTCTGAGCCCAGCTGCAAGAAGGCCCTCTGAGCCACTGCGCTGGAGGCTCCCTGGACTGGAGACCTGGAAGACCTGGAGAGCCTTGTAAGTGAGCAGGGGGCCCTCTGGGAGAAGAATCCCCTCAGACAGACATGCCCAAGGCAGCCTGCGCTGCCTCTTCCCCTGAGAAAGGCCTCGCACCAAACCACTCGGCTTTCTTCCTAACTTACTCTCTGGTTTCAGTCAAAATGGGGACTCGTGTCTCCACCTGGCTTACCTGGTTTGGAAGGGGAAGGGGAGGGGGTGCAACTGAGTGAATTGAACCTCTGCAGTGGATGGAACCTTCGTGAGGGGGCAGGGCAGGGGCTCAGAATAGAGGGAGTGACAGGGTAGAAGAAAGGTTACAAGGACAGATAATCACTAAGCATTTCCTAAATGCCGGTCATGTGCCACGAACCATGCTAAGCATTGGAAGGGGCCAAAATGGGAAGAAATAGAGAACAAAAAGAAAGAGATACTTTGGGAGAAAAGAGTAGAAAGGGAAGGAAGAGGGATGCTTGTTATGGGCACAGAGAAAGTCAAATGAGGGGGGAAGGTGAAGGGAAATTGATGCATTGCGGAGGGGAGATCCAGAGATAAGGGAAGAGAATGGTAGAGAAAGGAAAAGGAGAGAGGAGAGAAGAGAAGGGGCAGAGAGGGAGGGAAGGAGAGAGTCTGAGACAGAGAGGGAGGGATGGGAGAGGGAGAGAGAAAGTGAAACAGAGACACAGAGGGAAAGAGATGGGAGAGGGTGAGGAAAAGGAAGATCGAGCAAGAGAGTGTCAGAGAGAGAAAGGGAGAAAAGAAGGGAGAGATGGAGAGCCAGACAGAGACATATCAACAAGGGTGGAAGGGGAGAATGGAAGGAAAAAGACAAACAGACAGAGATAGGGAGGGATGAGAGAGGGAGAGAGGAGACGGAGAGACAAAACAAAGGAGGGGAATGGAAGAAGAGGAGGAAGGGAGAAAGAGAAACTGACAGAGAGACAAAGAGTCACTGAGAGAAAGAGACAGAGGTTGAGGGAAAGAAGAGGTAATGGGAAAGGGAGGGGGGAGCCCTGCTTAGGCCCCTGGCTGCTGTGGCCTTCCTGGACTGTGGCAGCTTGCAGGAGCCTCCCTGAGACCATCCCTCACTCCTCTTCAGGCTCCCCGCCAACCCCTTCCAGACCCTGGCTTTCAAAGGGTATGCTTGCCAAGACAGTCAGAAACCTGGGCGCTCGTTGAGTCAAAGTTCTAAGTTCCTTCCTCGGGTGCCGGCTGTTTTCTTGTTGCTGGAGCTCAGAGCAAGCTGGATGCTGCAAAGACCCCAAAGAGGGCTTAAGAGATAACCCTAGATCCTGGGGTGGGGCTCAAAAACTGAGGGAGTGTCCTGGGGGGGGCGGCATCAGCCTTCTAGCCCCTTGGTCAAATCTCGGGCTCTGGCTACAGTTTGCATCTGTGCACTGCAAGGCAACCTTGGGCCCTTTCTCATGAACCGCCGGAGTAGTCACACCCTCACACCGCCCCCCCTCCCCAGCCCGTCCTGGAGGGAGAGGAGAGAGAACCTTCGAGGCTGTGGAGGGTGAAAGAAGTGGTAGAAGAGGCAGCACTGCAGGGCTCGGGGCGGGCGGCTGATTCTGGGCCCCTGACCTGGGGAGAAAGGTGCGCATGAGGCTGCTGCAAGCTCCCACTGTCCCTATTCATGGTCCCAAGCACCCAGCTGCCCATCCCTGTCAGGGGCACAGTCTCCCAACCCTACTCCCCAGATCCCAAAGCAACTCCATCCCCAGTGCACCCCGGGTGTGAGCAGCTGTCGCGGTGGTGCTTGGGAAGGTGAGACAGCTAGGATCAGAACTAGGGCTCGCCGGGGTGTGAGTCACTAAGCGGAGCCGACTCAGGGTGGTGCAGCGCAGCCTCCCAAGAACGTGGCTTCAAGGAGAGTTTGGGAAGCCAACCGAAGTTCCCCTGGGGCTGCATGTCCCCTCCTCCGCTCTGTGGTGGACATCGCACCCAGCCCCTGACACTGCTTTTGTTCTGTCTCTTTGAGGGCTCCCTTAGCCTCTATCCAAGGTTCTTCCCTAAGGATTTTCAGAGTTTGAGTAGCAGAAAGTGACTCCTGTGTCGACCGCCAGGACTCTCTCTTTTCCCTACCTCTTGATCTCCCCCAAGTGTGCTCAGCTTGGGTCTGTAGGCCCAGAGGTCAGACCTGAGTGTGGGGATATGGATAGAAATTAATTGGAAATACACTGGCTATTAGCTGCAGGGGGCTGGGGCTGGGGTCAGCTAGCCAGGAAAAAGAGTAAGAAGCAGAGGAGGAGGAAGCAGGGGAGGGTGTCCTAATTTGGGGAGCTAAGGGGTTGGAAAGAAAAAGCCCAAAATCTCATCAGGGCCTCCTGGCCTTCAGACAGACCAAAAGCTGAGCCAGAGCCAGAACTAGCTTTTGAGACCTCGGTGCTCCAAACAGCAAATGGGAATCAAGGCATCTAAAGCCAGGACGATGCTGCGGGCACCCAAGCTGCTGTGTGCTATACACAGCTTCAGGCGAGGGCTCAACTGGGTTCAGGTAGGAGGGAAAGGGAGATGGAGGCTGCTCCTGAGACAGGGAATTCAGGTTGGGATACATTTACTTTGGGTCAGGTCAGAGAAGGCCTTTGGGACCAGAGAAAAGAAGATTGAGGGCTGCAGAGATGTCATTGCTCTTGTGTCTGCCTCAAAGGTCCCAGCAGAGGGCAGGATGGCATGAATTTTATGGGGTGGGGGTGGGGTACTGGTGTAGAGCTTCCTTTTAGCCCAAGGATCACCCAATCTTATCTTGCCCTCTGTTCTGAGATTCTTTTCTTTGCTAGAGGATTGGTGCTTCAGGCTTTGGTTACTAAATGGGGACTGAGATTGCTTTTAGCTCTCAGCCACAGGGAGCCAAGCCTGAGCCAGAGCGCAGCTGGAGAAAAAAAAAAGTTTGCCTTGGTAAGGAATCCTGGGATAGTCGCAGAGGCTTCGGAATGTATGCTGGCCCCAGTGGGCTCCCTCGCAGCGCCCTCCTTGGTAGGGGAAAAGCAGAACAGTAAGGGGAGAGGAGCAGTAAAGGCTACAGGCCCAGGCACCTCAGGTTCGGGATTTATCGGAGATGTACTTTGAGAAAGAAATGAAAGGGCAAGTCTGGGCCAGACATTGGCCGGACGTTAGGCAGTTGCAATGAGACCTGGGGGGCAGGGGGGAGCGGGAGGGAAGCCTTGGCAGGAAGGGTCCTGTGGGAGACCCAGGAGAAGCTGGAGAAGGCATAACCTCCCTTCTGAGGGAGTGCAGTTCCCGTGGGAAAAGTAGCGAGTACATCTACTAGCAGACATTGAGCGCACTCACCAGAACCTAGCTCTGCTTGGAACACTAGGGGTACAGGTTTCCACGGGGTCTCAACAAGTGGGCACAGAGCTAGGTTAGGAAGCTATCGTACAGATGATTCTGTGTGCCCAGCTGCAGAAGTGCACAAGTCAATCGGGATGGATGAGCCTGGAGCCCTGTCCAAGGCAGAAATGGGGACAAGGAGAAACTGAGTAATGGGTGTGTGGGGGGGGCGGGTAGAGACAGTCGTAGGGAAGGGGTGAAGCCAGATACTGTTGGCGTGGGACACCAGCTTGATTGCTGACCGAGATCCCAAAATGGGGACCATTCCCACTCTGTCTTGGGCTCTCCTGGGTAGAAAATAAGCTGCATTTTATGGGGAAGTAACCTTCCAAGACCAAGCAGATGCTAGCGAAACAACCTAGTCCCCAGATCCCTTGCCTCAATGTCTACACCTGGAGAACGTAGCTTAACCCCTGCCGGACCACGAAAGCCCCACAAGGCCCCGTTTTTCTAAATGATTTCAGCGACCCCAATGCTTTGGGCCTTCCCCTCTCGCCTATTCCAAAGGATCCTGCTCTTCATCGCATCCAGCGGAGTGGGGACCCCAACCCCACCCTTATCCAGAGCGCCATCCCCAACCCCATTTCCAGCCCTTCTCCTAACTCATTTCCAGCCCATATACCAGAGTCATTTCCACTCCCTTCCTCAAACTCATTTCCATCCCCTGCCCCAATCCCAGCTGTTCGAGAGGCATTTTAGACACGAACTCAGGTTTGTTTTCGGCAAAGGGAAAACGCCTAGGCGCCGGGGAGAGCTGCCGCGTTCGCTCCTTCTCGCCCTCCCTTCCTTCCCTGCATCTGCCCTGCTGCCGCCGCCGTCGCCGCCACCGCCGCCGCCGCCGCTGCGTTCTGGCCGCCTGGTCCCTCCTTCAAGCCCCTCTGTCCCCGCACCGTCCCTGCCTCCCCAGGGAGAAGCCACCCTCTCCCAGGTCAGTTACACAATCCTATAAAGGTAACTTTGTCCCTTTCTTTCGATTGGAGTCCCAAGGACTAACTGTGCCTGGTTGAATATTTGCCTTGAAAGCCGAGCCCGGACTTTGCCCCGCGGCCATTCTAGGTTGCATTCCCTCAGAAAGGCTCTTTGCGGAGGAGAAAGAAGGAACCCCGAGGTACCCCTGTCCACTGGCACCCCTGGTCCACCCGCGCGCGCTTCCCTCCCCTCATCTTCCTATATTTTCTGCAGGGATGAACCTGGACTCGCCCCTAGCCTCGCTTCTCTCTCGAAAGGTCAAGACGGAGTGACCCCGGCCGCTTGAGGTGCCTGCAGCCGGGGAGTCCCTGGCCTCCCAAGCCGTTCCCCCGCCCCCCGGCTTCACTGAGCACCCAGGGACTGACTGGCCTTCCGTGTGGAAGGCTCCGGCTCTGAGGAGACGCGTATTGTCTCCTTCACAAGCCCTACTTCCCATCGCACGACTCGCGGCTCCCTTGTCCCTTGTCCCCGTCCTCTGTCCCCGCGCCGCCCCCCTACAATTCACACACACACACACACACACACACACACACACACACACACACGCACGCACACACACGCACACACATACACACACATTTCGCTGTTTATTTGCCACGGAAGAGGATAACGAAGGAGCAATTAAGCGTTCAAAGCCTCGGTAGAACCTCAGCGCGCCACAACCTTCGCAAAATCTGGGGTAGGCTTTTTCCTGGGTTTTGGGTTCTCGGGGGCCCTCTGGCCCGCAGGGACCCCCAACACTTCTGGTGGCCCCTTTTTTCTGCACCCAGACAGCTTGCCCTCTCACCTCCTGGGGCTTTCTTTTGTGTCTTTATTAGGAAGGGGATTAGCTAGGGGCGCTCCCGGCGTTGGGGTCTAAGGGTGGCAGGCGGCTTTATTTGATCGTCGGCGGAGTTTGGGGGCCCCCCGCGACATTTTCGGACCTGTTCCCCTCCAGGCTCCAGCTGGCGCAGCTTCTCTCCCAGTTTGCCTTCTCGGCTCACCCGCTGAGCCCTGAAGCTGCACTTGCCCACCCACCCGGCCGGTGGATTGAGGGCTGAAGGTCCCGGCGGCGGCTGCAGCCGGTTTGGGGACCACTACTCAGACTTTTCTTTGTGGATCCCAGGCTGCCTCTTTCTCTGTACCCCGCCCCCCGCTTCGGGTTTGGAGAAATTGGTTGGGAAAAACAATTCTCTGTGCGTCCTCCTTTTCTCTTTCGAAAACAAGACCCGCCGAGGCTAGCGGCTGCTGTGCCCAGAGCCCGGGGATCTTCGGAGCCCCTCGGGAGCAGCTCGGGGGACTCCGGGCTCCGGTTATCAGAATTACCCCAGGCCACAGAAAACAGGGAACAGAGCCCCACAGCCCCTTCACTTCCGCGAGTCCAGTTACCAAGCGGGCTCCGGTCTGCGCTCTTTGCGCGCTGCCCAGCTCTCCGGCTTCGCGCCCCCAGACCACCTCGCCGCCTCATACACCTATACACACACCTCGCTTTGCTAGCTTAGGGGGCCGAGCCCGCATCTACGCCGGCAAAGCGGGGATATGCGAGGCTTGATTGCGAGAATAGCAGAGAGCCTGGGAGTACGCCTAGACACGCGCACTTTCACAAACACGCAAGCCGAGAAGGGAAGGGCAGAGGGTTTTGCTAACTCGGGCAGGGTCACTGGCTCTAAAGCGCGCGCTAACCCTTCGTCACCCCGGGCCGAGAGAGGGCTGGCTTGACGGGAGAGGGAACCAGATGCCCGCAATTGGAGCCCGGCCGGACTCTGCGCGTGGTGCGTTCAGCCGGAGCCGGACCTCTCTCTGGAGGTGTAAGAATTTCGCACATTGGGCCAATGGTTCCTTTTCTCTGCTCCAGCCTCCACTTGGTTTATTTAGGCGGAAACGGGTGCAGCGCCCTAGCAGCGGTAAGGGCAGGTGGCACCTTGAGGGAAGGGAGCGCTCGGTGGTTACTCTGGCACCTCCCGGGCTATGTTGCCCACACCTTCGGAGGAAAAAAAAAATGAACCCGGGGCGAGTATGACTTTGCGGCCGAAACCAACAGGGCGCGGGATTGGAAGGGCAAGTCCCGGGCTACAACTGAAACTCCCCACGCGCTTGCGGGGAGATGGCGCATCCTTTCCCCTAACGCTAAATTTGGGGAGGCAGGAGAAAACAATGACTCCTGAGTCTGGGAACCTCGAGACGGACTGTACTGTTCAAAGACCCTGAGCACCTTTCTTCATGCCCGGTCACCTACAGCCCTCTAAGCTGAGCCGACAGTGCCAGCCCGCCAACTCACGCCAGTACCTGAGATGAGCCGCGACCTTTCCCTGTAGCGTCTCTGCTCCATCCTTCTCCAGGGAAGAGAAAAAGAAAAGGTAGGAGGGAGGGAAAGAGAGAGAGAAGAAGAAGGAGGAGAAGAAGAAGTAGAAGAAGAAGGAAAGGAAGAAAGAAAAGAAGGAAAGGAAGAAAGAAAAGAAAAGAAGGAAGGAGAAGTAAAGAAAGAAGACTAAAGAAAGAGAAGAAAAAAGGAAGGAAAGATAGAAAGAGAAAGAAAGAAAAGAGGAAAAGGGAGAGAAAGAAGAAAGGAAAGAGGAAGGAAGAAAGAAGAAAGAAGGAACAAAAGAAAAAAGAAAGAAAAGAATAGCGTTTCCAAATGCGCTACGGAAAAACTTTATTGAAATTTTCTTCTCCCCCTCCTTCTTCCTTGTTTTCTTTTCTACCCTCCTTCCCTTCCTTCTTTCCCTTCTCTACCTTTTTTTCCGTTCCTCTCCTCTTCTTTTCAGTCTCCTTCCTTCCTGTCATTTTTTTCTTATTCTCTTTACCTTCTCTCTCCCATTCCCTCCTTATTTTCTACTTGTCTAACCTATCTTCCCCTTTTTTGTTTCCCTTTTCAGTTTTTTCCTTCCTTCCTCCCCTTTTTTTCTTCCTTCCTTCCTTCTTTTCTCGGTCTTTCTTTTTTCTTTTTTAGTTATTTCTTTCCCCCTTTTCTTGTCTTTCTCCTCGCCTTTTCTTTTTCTTCTCTCTGTTTTCTTTTCCCGATTTCTTTATTTCTTTCATTTTTGCATTGTTTTATTTCTTGACTTTACAAAATTTCTATCCCCGCTTCCCCCCCCCCCAGCTCTGGGGGCCCCCTCCCCTTACCCCCTCCCCCCCAACTTGGCTCGGTTTTCGGGGCGGAGCCGGGGGGCGGAGCGAGATAACCCTCTTCCAGGCCATTGGGTCGGGCCTGCCGCCAGTGGTGACATCCAGCGATCGGAGCGGGTTCTCTCAGACCGTTATAAAAGGACGGCGGGAGGACGGATCTGTCTGTCTCCTCCTGGACGGAGCAGGTAGTCGGGGATTCGCAGCGTCGACTCACCACCTTCGCGTCGCCGCCGCCTTCCCAGCCCATCCGACGACGCGGGCGCTGCCCCCGCCGCACTTTCCATCCTGCAGGCTCCCGGCGCCCCTCCGTCAATCAACGTCCTTCCCCCTCCCCCTCCCCTTCCCCCTCCTTTTTTTTTTTTTTTGCTGCTAATTGGGGCTTCTGTGCGGAACGCCGTACTGCCTTTTCCTTAACTACCTCAGCTTTCATCCCAGTCCACCTCCCTTAAAGGGAAAAGGCAGGTTCCGCCTCCAGAGGTCTCATCTCCTTCCCCGCCCTCAGTCCGCCCCACAGTATCCCCCAAATTGCAGCCCATGTTCTTTTGAGCCTGACTCCGGAGGCGGAGGATTCAGGCTTTCGGGGAGCCTAGTACAGGGCGTCCCCCGACGTGGGAGGTAGTTTGGTCCCCTTCCCCTGCCCTTAGCTTAAATTGCTGTCTTCCCTCCCCACCCCTTGCACCCTTCGCCCTTTCACCCCCTTCCCCTTCCTAAGTGCCCCCCCCGGTCCTCCCCGCCCTGATCGTCCCGCCCCTGTCTGCCCGCACCCTCTGCCCTCGCCCTCTCTATCTGTCTCCTTTTCTCTCCCCCCTCTGCCCCCTCTGGCTTCGCTCGCTCGCTCGCTCGCCGCTCTCGCTCACTCTCTGTCGCCTTTGCACTGTCTTTCTGTCTGACTGTCTTCTGCTCCTTCTGTCCACTACTCTTCAAAACCCTCTTCACTATCTCCCCAAACTCATCCAAAAACAACAAGTCAACCCGCCCCGCCCCAAAGCCCGTCCACTCGAATATAAAAAAAAACAACAAAAAGACAAAAAAAACTAACTACGCCCCCAATATAAAAAGCCAGAACCAGCCTGACCCGAATCCAAAATTCGACCAACGATGAGATTTCGTCAGCGAGGGAACATGGCGAGAGGAGTCGCTTCAGGGTCGGCGGACGCGAGTGTCAGCACCCTACAACAGTCCCGCAGCAAGGAGGTGGGGAGTAGCAGGAGCAGCTTTGAGGTAAGCCCCCCAGACGGCAGGCTGACCGGCCCCGGGGCCCGTCAGCCCGCTCACCGGCCCCTCGGTCCGTCTGTCTGGCCCCCGTCCCCACCCTGCCGTGGGACTGGCGCGGCCCGGGGACTTCGCGCAGTGCGCGGAGGTCGTCGTAGGACAGGACAGGACAGACGGGGCGGCTGGGGGAACTCCCTTTCAGCTTGGAGGCTGCGCACACAAGCCCAGGGGCTCTCCTCCCTCTCTCCTAGCGTCTCTGAAACTCTGGGTCCTTCTTGCACCCTCTCCCAGGTTCTTTGAAATTTGGGGCACCCTCGGGAAGGGGCAAAAGTCACAAACTGCATAGTGGGGCTGCGGGAAGTCTTCCCAGAGGGAGCGGGGTAGGGGGAAAGATCCCTGTTGTGGGTAAACAGCCCTCCCCCCCCCCTCAAACGTGTCTCTTGGGGCTGTAGTGCAATGCCAGGAGTGTCCGCAAGGGGACGCCCAAAGGGCGACCCAGTCTAGCCCGTAGGGGGCCCCCCCACATGAGCAGCAACACTCCCCCCATCTCCCTAAGTCCTGCTGACTCCAACCCAGAGGTGTTGTTTGCACCCTAGGCGGTAGGGGGCGGAGCTCTTGGAGAATATGAGTAAGATGATGGGGGGGCGACCCCAGTTCGCAGAAGTTCTTTCTGGGAGGGGCTTGGGGCTGGTATAAACCTCTCCCTTAGCGGGGCGGGGCAGGGTGGGGCCAAGCTCGACTTTGGTGGTATTGAACAGTGAGTTTGTATGAACCCCTCCCCCCGAAAAACTTGGGGAGGTTTGGGGGCTCTGGGGTCTGCAAGAGAGCTAAGGGGCGTGGTCAGTGCCTGGGGGGTTGGAGGAGAGATGGCAGTCTGAGAGGAGGCACTCAAACTCTAGTCCGTGGGCTTCTAGTGCAGGGAGGGAGGAGCAAGGACGCAAAGGTAGGGGCGCTTTGGAAAGCTTCCCTCTTGACCTGAGACTTTCGAGCTTAGCCCTGAAGGGAGGGGGGCAGAGAAAGAGGCAGGGAGAAAGGGGGAGCAGAGGAGAGGCAAGTATAGAGATAAAAAAAGGAGTGGATAAGAAGGTATAGGGTGGGACAGAAATAGAAGGGGAGAGGATTAGAGAATAGAAGGGGGGGGGGAATAGGAAGAGAAAGAAATGAAAGAAGGAATAGATCCAATGGGAAGGGAAGGAAGGAATTTACCTGAAACTCGCCTCAGCAGGGAGAAGGTAGTAGAGGGAAGGGGGGCACCTCGCTGTTCAACAGCCCCATTAGAGCAAAATAAGCCCCCCTTTACTCTCTTGGCCTACTCCCATATCATGGGGGGGGGGGGCTGGCAGTGATTGATGGAAAGTATGTGAGGAGGGGGCTGTGAGTGGTGGGAGGAGCCTGGCACTCACTGAGATAAAGGATATAGGGAGGAGGGTGGGGTGACATTTGCTAAAATTGGGGATGTGGGGGTGGGCAATAGGGAGGAGGGAATCAGTAAAGCAGCGGGACTGGAAGCTCTTTGGGACAATCTCCACCCCCCCCCACCTCTCTCAGGCACAGGTGAAAGCAGTTCTGGAAAGGGGGGGCACTTAGGGGGACATTTTCCCTCCTCCAATCCCTTTTCTCTCCACCCCCTCCAGCCCCTCCTCCCTCCTCCCTTTCCCTCCCTCTCCCTCCTCCCCCTTTCCCCCTTTCTCCTCCCTCCTTTCTCCTCCCCATCCCCCCTCTTCCTTCTCTCTGCTCCCCTTCCTTCTCTACTCTCTCCCTTCTTTCTTTATGCAATGCAATCCAACACAATGCAATATATTTGAATTGAATTCAATCGAATCAGTGTGAATTCTACAAACATTTATAAAGTATTTCTGCTTATAGTGAGTCCCGGTAGAGGAAAGAGGACAAAAGAGAATTGTCTCTCCCGCCTCCCTCATTCCCTCACCAGCATCATCCTCCAACTCCCTCCCTATCCACTGGAGTCATGGGCTTAAACTCTATCCAGCAGTGGTCGGCATCGGAGGGTGCCAGACTCCCCCTCATCTTTCGACATTGTCCCAAGGCTGCCAGTCAGTCACCTCCTCCTCCTTCCCTGGGTGTGGGGAATGTCCCAGGCCAGGCTCCCCCGTGGCCACCACCTCTGACTTACCAGCAACTTCGATGTAGCCAAGCTGTTTCTGGTGGGGCTGCCTGAGGAATTTCAGAAGTTGGGGAGGGAGGGATGGGGAACAACCAAGGGCAAGGAGGAGTTAAGTGAGGTTACTCAAACTGACTTGCCCAATCCTTCCCGGGGACTGGCCAAGTGTCTGCAGAAATTTGGGCAGGCTTGTGTTTCCCTTGTAGTTTTCACCCCCCTCATTCCCTTCATGAACCAACCCATCTAGGCTGGAGACCAAGTCTTGCAACAGCCTCTGTTCTCTGAGGTGCCCGGTACTCCCCACTCACCTAAGGTGCCCGGGAGTTGAAGACAGGTTTTCCCATGAGGAGAGCTTGAGGAAGGGTTGGAAGGGAGGCCAGACAGTATGGGAGGGCGCAGCCTTCCCTCAGAGTGGGGTGTGGGGGTGGCAGGTGCTCAGAGAGAAGGCCCTTCTTTCCCCACCCCACCCCCTTCCTTCTGTGGTATTTACTGCACATGCTCTGGTTTCACACCAACCCAGGGAGGTGGATAATAAGAAGAATTACTCCCATTTGACGTGATAGGAAACCGAGGTTCAAAAATGAGCATGTAAGGCCCAAGGTTGTATAACTCAAGTGGAAGAGCTGGTATTCACTGTCTCTAGACTCAGATATCAGGGTTCCTTTCCACTAGGCAGACCACATTGCCCCAGATCCCTTAGAAAGAATATTGGCTCATTCTGGACCCTGTAGAAGAGGTTTGGGAGTCAGTGCAAGAGGAAAGTCTTGGGGACAGCCGTGATAACCTTGAGAGGGAGCCCCCAAAGAGCAGGGATCCTGACGTTTTCTTTAGACCAGAGCATTCTCTTTGCTTACTCAGGACTTTTTGCCTGGCTGCCTTTTAGGGACTTCTCTGGGGGTGGGCTGCCAGACATTTCCCCACCCAGAAAGTGTGGGCTCTCAGAAGTGTTCTGGACTGACCTGGGAAACCCGGGTTTGAAGTCCAGATCTGCTGCCTGCTAACCTTACAAAATACTTCCTCAGCTCCCCTGTGGATGCCACTCTTTGACACGGGAAAATTGGAGTATAGAACAGCTAGATCGAGTGTTGGGGGGGAGAAAGGGGTAGCCCCTTTATTCTTGGGGTATCCCTGTAGACAGCCCCAACATCTGGAGGAGTTCATGAAATCTATGTGATATCTCTGGGTAGGAGAGAGCTTTTTGCCCAGGAGTCAGGCAGGACAGGGAAGGGCCCCCTATAGGCTGAGCCCCCAGTGTCCAAATTGTTAGTTCTGGTCCGTTAGGCAGCACAGACCCTGATGGGGCAGGGTTATACTGATCTTGGATTTCTGAAGTCTTGGATTTCTGGGCTAGGGCTGTAGTGGGTGGTGCCACTTTGGCAATTCCTTGTGGACCCAGGTAATGGTGATGTCATCTGGGAATTGTTCCAGGGCGCCTCTTAGGGACCCTGATATCATTGGCTGAGCTGAAGGGAGGAGCTAGAAGTAGGAGGAGACTAGGGAGGGACAAGCAGGGGCGTGGTTATGAACTGGGTTGGGCTTTGGGGGCTGGGGGCTACATAAATATGTGAGCACAGATCAGCTCTCAGTCGCGGCGATCACTGAGAGCGGAGCAGTCACCCTCGGAGACTTCTGCTGGACACTGGTGGAGAGACCGAAGACAGCCTCACTCTCTTGGAAGAGCTCACGGTACATCTGGGGAAGCAAGCCTCAGACCCGAAGCCAAGAGGCTGTGAGTGCTGAGAAGGGAGAGCTGGGTGCAAGCTGCCGTGATCAGAAGGCTCCTTCACTTCCTCCAAGCTAGAAGGGACCTCTGAGGCATCCTTCCCGTCCAGCCCCAGCCGGAGCAGCCTCCCCTCAACAAGAGGGCATCTAGTCTCCACTTGAATACCTCTAGCAATGGGCAACCAAATACTTACTGAAGCAGCCCATTCTGTTTTGAGGCAGCTCCGATGAAGGGGATTTTTTTTTCCCCAACATCAAGCCTAATTTATCTTCTTTGACTCTTCCATCCAGACAAGTTTATTTTCCCTTCCCCTCTACAACTCTTTAGATCCCTAACGGCAGCAAGTAGGTTCTTCTCCCCCTACCCCTTCCCCCATCCTCTCTTGTAGGAAACAGGCTTCAAGGATGGAGAAGACACTCTCCTCCCTCCCCAGCTTGGGATCGTTCCTTGGCGGATGCACACACGCACTCCGGTCTTGCTTGTGTAAGTGAACTAATCTTGGACTGGGATTTTTTCTCCACAGATGGGTTTCCCAATGAAGAAGATGCTGCTGTTATCACTCACCTTTTTGGCCTTTGCCTCGTGCTGCACCGCTGCTTATCGCCCCAGTGAGACCCTTTGTGGTGGGGAGCTGGTAGACACCCTCCAGTTTGTGTGTGGCGACCGCGGCTTCTATTTCAGTAAGTGGGTCTCCCAGAAGGGGTGGGGTGCGGTCAAGGGCAGGTTGGTGGAGTGCTCTGGAACTGGGCTAGGCTGGAGAAAATAAGATGAATTAGATGGGCAGGTACTCGGCCCAAGGTTTTTCCAGTTCAAGGGATACTCCATTCGTGTAGGTTCATTGCTGGATATAGGTGGGAAAGACCGAGTCTCCCCTGAGATAAGGGCTGGCTTCATAGCCCCTCAGCTAGGCTCTCTAGTGAGTACCTATTGTTTGCCAAGCCCTATCTTAGGCATGGTGTAGGAGGCAGGAGGAGAAAGAACAGTCTTCTTCCTGGGAGCTTCCACTTTGAGTCAAAAACAGGACACACACACACACACACACACACACACACACACACACACACAGAGATATGTCCCTGCTTTTGGCTGGGCAAGACCACCCACTGCTGGGAACGGTCTCTCTCTGTGATCTGATGGGATGGAAGGACTTCAGGTAGCTAACTTTCCCGTCTGTCCACTTGGAACTGGCTGCAGGAGTCTGCTGACAAGGTAAGTGATTTTGTAAATGACATGTGAATTGTATTTAGATGTGTACAAACGGTTTGCCAATGATCTGGGCTGCAGCTCTTGGAAGAGAGGAGACTCTGCAGGTCGGGGGACGCCCACACAGAGCCCTGCAGGCTCCCACCCTTCCGGAGCTGCCTAGCCCTCAGCCAGGGGAAAGTTAGCCAAATGAAAAAGTGGTCTGGGAATCCCCCCCCCCACCGGCAGGACGGAGGGACGGGTTGGTGTGGAATGATGGCTTATTGTTAGATATTTAACCTCTGCTCTCCAAGTGAATTTGAATGGAAGGGGGCACCTCACCTGGCTAGTGCCGGGAGAGTTTGCGGCCAGGCGGTTTTTCTGAGACCTTCAGGTTAGGATGAAGGGAAGAACAGTGGAGCAGATAATCGAGTGCTGGCCACAGCAGGAGAAGCCGGCTCTGTTGTTCATTAACTGTGTCACTGGGCAAGTCTTGGCCCTTCTCTGGACTTCCTCAAAGGCTTTCTCTCAAAAATGAGGGGCCGGACTCGGACTACCGTCCCGGGCATTAAGCCGCTGCTCCCAGGAATAGAAAATCCCTGGGAGGGACTTCGAAGCCGAGGCACCTTCTTGTCTGCCCGCCGGGACCCCGCCTGGCCCCCAGCCTGGCCCCCTGCCGAGCCGCTATAGAGATGCAGGATTGGGGAGGGAACACGCCCAGGGGGAAGGCTGGGCAGCAGGACCGAAGCTAGTCTTGTTCCTTGCCTTGGGAGGGGCGCTCCCTCTCTCCTTGTCTCTGCCCTTCTCTATCTCTCGCCACCTATCACTCTCTCCCTCTCCCGCTCTTTGTCCCTCTTCCGCCGTCTCTGTGCCCCCTCCTGTCCCTATCTCTTTCTCTGCCCATCTCTGTCTCTCTGCCTCCTCTTGCCCCCCCCCCCCGGCTCTTTATCTGTTTCTCTGGCTCATCTCACTCCCTACTTGCTTCTGTCCCCTTCTCTTTGTCTACCTCTCTCTGTCTCGGTCTCTCCATCTCTCTCTGCCTTTCTTTTCCTCCTTCCGTCTCCATTTCCTTGTCCGCCTATCTCTGTGTCTCTGCCTCCTCTTATCTATGTCTATGCCTATATCTCTCTGTTTTTCTTGATCTCTGCCTTTCTGCCTCCCCATTGCCTAGTGCCAAGGGTTTCTTTGAGCTTTCTGTCTCACCTCCTATGGAAATAACTCCCAAGAAGACTATCTCTTCTCAGTCTCTCTTTGTCTTGGTCACTACCTGGTGTTTCTGTCTGTCTGTCTCTTCTTCCCTCTTCCTTTTTTTTTTTTTTTTTTGCTTGCTCGGACTGTTCTGGAAAATCAGATTCTAGCATTGTTCCCCTTTGGGCGGATGCTAGACTGTCTTCACCCACTCTTCCTTGGGCTGTTAGGGGCAGTGGGCTCATGCTGCTGGACCTTCGGAGAAATCTGCACACTCAGTCTGTTTCCGTCTCTCTGTTTCTGCATGTCTCTCCCTCTATGTGTCTGTCTCCTCTTTCTTTGTCTCTCCCAGTTTCTGTCTCTTTCACTTTTTCCATCCTTCTGTCTCTCCCTCCTCTTTCTCTCTTTTCCCAATCTCTCTCTCTCTCTCTCTCTCTCTCTCTCTCTCTCTCTCTCTCTCTCTCTCTTCCTCTGCGTCTCTCCCTTCTCTTTCTCTACCAGTTTCTGTATCTCTCTCCCTCTGTGCCTCCCTCCCTCTTCTTTATCTCTTCCAACCCCTGACTCTTTGTCTCTCTTTCCATATCTTTCTCTTCTTCCTCTTTCTCTCTCCCAGTCTCTCTCCTTCTGTCTCACTCCTCTTTCTGTCTCTCCCAGTCTCTCTCTCTCCCTCTGTGTCTCTTCCTCCTCTTTATCTCTCCCAGTCTCTGACTCTTTCTGTCTGTCTGTGTGTCTCTTCTCTTTCTCTGTCTCTCCCTGCCCCCCACCTCTAGTCTCTTCTCCTCTCTTACCATGGGCAAGTTCCTTTCCTTTCCTGGGTTTGAATTTTCTCCCATGTAAAATGGGGTTGAGGTGGTGTTTAAGGTGCATCAAAGGCACAGCCTTTAGATGGAGCATGGAGGGACTTCTGAAGCACCAGGAAGTGAGCTCTTAGCAATAGGAAGAGGAGCAGTATGGGCAGAGCAGTGGCCAGGGACCCCCTTCTGGCTTGGCCTCTTTTTGCCTGTAGGACTTGGGGCAAGTCTTTTCCCTTCCCCAGACTCAGTTTCCTTGTCCTACGAGACCTTGGAAGTATTTCTGATGGGCCAAAGGGGAGACAGCATTGGTAGCTGGCATATCACTTTCTGCTGTTCCTCCCCCCCCAATTCCCCAGATGAATAGGATCCCACTGGGTCTCTGGGAACACCTTGGGCAACTTAGCATCTCTCCCAGAGTTAGGGCCTGGCTCCCACAACGTGCAGGGACCCCTCCCAAAGGACAGGGACCCCCCATGCTGACGACCCTCCTTGCCAAGCCTCTCCAGAGCCCAGCCCGGTGCATGTGTGTAGGGAGGAAGCCCTAGAACAACTAGCCTGGCTGCCGTGCTTTCAAGATGGGTAGGAGGCAACAAGTCGCAGTGGAGGGGGGGGCAGGGGGGGGGAAGCAGGGCTCAGGCTTCTTTATAAACAACAGCCCCTGTTTCCTCCTTCCCCACAGCTGATAAGAATTGAGCTCCCCTCTCTTGGTGCTGACAGGGCACATTCTTGGGCTCTGCGGCTGCACACAATAATACTGGGTGAAAGGAGCCAGGGATTTGGGGGGTGGGCATTAAGAGAGCAGAGCCAGACTCCTGGGCTTGGGCTCAGGCCGGCAAAGGCAGGAGCAAGAATCCCAGAGGGCAGTCTCTGTTGTTGAGGCTCTTGCAGGAGAGAAGGGTTGTTGATGTTCAAGGCCTTGTCTGCTGCTGCTGCTGCTCCCCCCTTGCTTGATTAAGGTCTGGCTGTGTGTGTGTGTGTGTGTGTGTGTGTGTGTGTGTGTGTGTGTGTGTGTGTGTGCGCGTGCGTGCGTGCGTGCGTGCGTGCGCGCGCGTGTGCAACTGTGAACAGCAGAGGACTGAGTTCCAGTGAGCCTGCCTTCCTCCAGAAGGGACCTCCATCAGGCAGGGCTGCATCCCACCCTCCTTCCACTCCACGTCTCTCCATCCCCCGCCCCCCCCCCCCCCGCCTCCCTGCAGGCTCCCTGGGCATCCCACACCTCAGTCTGGTCACTCTCTGAGCATCTCCCCCAGTGCTTAGCACAGTGCTCTGCACACAGTAGACGCTTAATAAAGGCTGCGGGGTTGGATCAAGTGATTTAGCGCCTGCTGTGTGCACAGCACTGGGCCAGGCTCGCTATTGTGGGGTAAAGAGTCCAAGGCTTCCCCCGTGGGCTCCACAGCCTGCCTCCGCTCTTCCCTATCCCTGCCTCCTTCCCCTCCCTCTTGCTGGTGAGAAGGCAGGCACTGGTCAGTGTTAGTAGTGAAGGCATTCTGTCTCTTGCTGACCTTCCTCCCATGCCCTCCCATCTGCCTGGCCTCAGTCCTCCTCCTCCCTCAGGGTCACTTCCCACATTCACGCTTTCCTTAGTTTCAGAACAAGGGGGCAGGGCGGGGAAGGGCAGGATCTACTCTAGTATCAGATCTAGGGAGAGAAGTCTTGTTGCCAGCTTAGCCCCTGGAGTGATGAGGGTGAGGGAGAGGATGGGGGGAGAGATGGATTGGGGATTGTTTAAGGCGACTCACTCCTCCCCTCCCGTCTTCTTCCTTGCCCTCTTTGGCAACACCCCATTAGGCGCCTCTCCCAGGCGGTCAGTAGGGCCAGAGCACTCAGGGAAATGGACCAGGTGAGCGGCCAGAGAGCTAGGAAGTCCCTTGTGTGGCAGTGGCAGCACAGCTCCCCGCCTAGCCGGGAACTGTCCTCCCATGGCTTTCTGGGACTCCAGTGGTGGAGGTGTCCAAAGTCACAGCTGAGCTGTCCGGGGAGCCAGGACTGCCAGGTCCCATTGTAGATTTTCTGAAGCTTCCGGGGGTCTCACCAAATGCTGTCAGAGCCCGGTCCTCAGGGGCCGGGGGCTGTAGCAGTGGGGCTCTGCTCCTTGTCACCCTGGGGGCCCTGAGCAGGCGCTCCCCCGAGCCTCAGTGTCTTGTTGTGCCCTGTGAGGAGTCTGGACGCAGGGTTTCAAAGATGCCTCCACTCTCAGGGCCGCAGGTTCCCCCTCTGTTCAGTGGAGTGGCTGGACTACAGAACCCTTTGAACTTCATGAGAAGCTATGGTGTCTGGGGGTCTTCACTTCCAGTTGTCCTCCTGCACTTGACTTCTGGGGGGTCCTGAGCAAGTCACTGCAGATCATCTGTTTAATGGGCATAATGCCACCTGGTCTGGCCACATCAGGCAGCTAGAACCAATGACTTCCTTCGGGGCTGCTTTATCTGCAAGTGAGACCCTGACGGAGTGGGCTGTGCTTAGCTGGAGAAGCACCGTGCTGGGCACATCTTTCCTTTGCCTCTGTGCTCATCTCTTACCCTTCATCTGGGTTAGGGCTTCTCCTCTCTGGCGGCCTCCACAGCGCTCGGCCCAGGGCTCCGCACACAGTAGGTGGCAGATGGCAGGGAGCGAAGCGGGATGAGTCCCAGATTGTGGGTGACAGCCAGGGCTCCAGTTTCTTGAGGGCTCCCCTGCCTCAGTCTCCCCATCTGTGAATGTCCCCCCATTCACCCTGTGAATGAGCCCATCTCTCCAGCGGCGCTGAAGGGCCTGCTCTTTTTCCTTTAGGCCTTCCTGGCAGGCCCCTGAGCCGCGTGAGCCGACGCCTGAATCGCGGCATCGTGGAAGAGTGCTGTTTCCGCAGTTGTGACTTGGCCCTGCTGGAGACCTACTGTGCCACCCCCGCCAAGTCTGAGCGGGACCTATCCGCCTCCATGATGGTGCTCCCGGTAAGTTCGTGGAGATCCCTGGCCGTGGTCAAAAGCACGGCCAGAAGAGAGGGAGAACAGGGTCCTACCAGCTCTGCTCCTCAGGCCTCACAGGCCCCGCCCACCCCACGCAGCCCTCGTCCCTCACGGGCTCCTCAGGTCCCCCGCTCTCCACGCCCTTCCTGCGCTCCGCTTCAGGCCCCACGCAGTCCTCGCCCCTCTCCCAACGGCCCTCGGACCCCTCGTCCTCCTCGTGCTCTTGGGAGGAGGACCCATCCCCTGACCAGGGTCCATGCCTAATGTGGTGCAGAAGAGAGAGCCCTCCTGGGAGGCAAGAGGCCCCCTGACTCCTGGGGAGGCTCTCCTTTCTTCATCATGTCCCCCCCCCCCAATCTGTCCTTGCCTGCCTTTCTCTGGCTTTGTCTAAGGGTTTGGTCGTCACAGAACCAGCCAGTTCCTTCAGCTTCGCCGTGCCATCGGCAGTGGCATTTCCATGTGGCCTAAGGCCACACCGTGCCCAGGAGGTCACTAGCTCCTATTCCCGGCTCTCCCGTGGATGCATGATGCGACCTCGGCCAGCCATGCCCATCCTTTGAACCTTACTTTCCTCTTTTACAAAATGGAGACAGGAGCGTCTGCCCTGCCTTTGGGGATGGTTGTGAGAACAACGAACTGCTAGATGTGAGCAGTGGGTGGTGGGCGGCTGAGAGGGCCCCAAAGGTACATGATCGGTCACGGCCAGATGGGAGAAATCCAACCTCCTCAGGCCTTCCTCACCCCCAGCCCAGAAGGAGGGGAATGAATGGGCTAATGGGAGTGGGCAGATTCCCAGCTCGGTCCACTAATGGGCAGGGAGGAAGAATGAACCCATTTGTTCATTGTCTCTGGGCTTCTCCCTCTGCTCAGAGGTGTTTCCGTGAGCAGAGGGGGAGCGGCCGGGCAGCCCCCGTTAGGCTGATCCTATCATCCGAGCAGGGCTAGCTTTGTCCCTGATGATTCCCATCTCTGGTCTCTGCTTGTTCTCACAACTACTTGGTGTGTGTGTGGGGGGGTGGAGCCCTGGGGAGCTGGCCGGCGCTTGGAAGGCAATGTGGGCACTAGCGAGGCCCCTGGCAGAAGGGACCAGGCTGAGGCCCCAGCTAGGTCTCTTGCTGGCTTAGCTCCGGCGCTGCTGTCCGCCTAGAAGCAGCAGGTTCAGCACCTCCTCCCATTGCAGAGTCTGAACAAGCTAGGAAGTTCCTTCTGCTGCCTAACCTTAGTCCCGACTGCTGTCCAAGCCCTCCCTCTCCTTCTTACCCCGTCCTCAGTAGCTCCCAAGGCTGGCTGCTCACCACCTCCCCGGGAAGACTTGCTGACTCTGCTCAGGCTGCTCCTGGCTCGTCTCTGCTCTGGGCCCATCACCCGCCTTCCGCATCGGCGTCGCTCTTCCCGCCCTTTACGTGAATTCTGCTCTCTTCCTTCCTCCTTCCCCTCCCGCTCTCAGGAAAACTTCCCTAGATTCCCTGTGGGCAAGTTCTTCAAGCTTGACACCTGGCAGAAGTCCGCCCATCGCCTCCGGAGGGGCCTGCCTGCCCTCCTCCGTGCCCGCAGGGACCGGCTGAGAGCCCAGGCGCTGGAAGCGATCAGAGAGGCCAAGCGTCACCGTCCCCTGATCACCCTGCCCAGCGAAGACCCCATCCGTACGGATGCCTCATCTGAAAAACCTGCCAATCAGAAGTAGACCTGGGGGCCTGTCGTCCTGCCACTGGGGTTCAATTCCTCTTCATCTATGCTCTCTCCTTTTCTCTCTTAACATATTTGGCCTCTCTTCTTCCAAAGGTGTTTTTTTTTTTCTGTAACCCTGCCCCCCCCCCGCCCTCGCCGTGTACCACCCACACCCCTTCCCCCTCACCCTGAAGCCGAGGGACTTTGAGTAGCTGCCTCCTTGCCCTCTCCAGGCAGCGACCCACCAACAATCCCTTTGATGTCCACAGGGCGGGCCGCCATCTTGTCCCCTGGTGACACCATTAGTTCAGGGGCTATCCTGTCGATAGGATTGTTCAAAAAGCCAACACCCAAAGGCCCCCCCAGGCTCAGCTGGCTCACCAGCTCCCCCTCCTCTCCTCCCCACTCTCCTCTGAGCCCAGGCTCCTCAGTCAGATTGGCCTTGGGCTGGGACATGGGCTCCAACACCAGCAACAGGAGAGAGAGGGGCTGTGGGCTGTGCCCTGGAGGGGCTCCTGCTGGGAGCTCAGCCAGGGAGGGCAGACCCCTGAGCCTTGGTTATCGACATGATTCCCCCCACCCCGATTCGTTGGGGATTCTCCTAATTGGCACGTTCTCAAACTCAGCCCCCAACCCACCCCGTTTTTTGAACCAACCTCATGTTCTCTGCTCCTTTCCCGCCATCTACCATCACCTAGGAGGAATCCCCAAGCTGACAGTGGATCTGCAGGTTTCTGGTTCACTCACTTTTCTGCCTAACTACAAAATCCCGTGCCTACTTGCACCTTTTAATCATCCCAAAGTGAGAGAGAGGCAGAGAGTAGACTAAAAATAGAGATTGGAGCAGTCGGGCCGGGGTCCCCTGCCCACAGCTGCGTTTGCTGGGGTTCACCCTGGTCTAACCCAGGTGTAGACCCTATGTCATCTTTCAGCAAAAGAGCTCAGTCTGTGCCGAGTCCATCCGGGGGACCCTGGCCCTCCTCCATCAGTGTTTAATGGTGCTAAAGTGAGTTGGCCAGGACAGAAGGGGAAGGAACACCTCATCAGAGAAGGACGAGAGGATGATACTGACGGCCCTGCGCAGCCCGCTTTTCCTTTGGAGAAAGGCAGGAGGATGCGCTTGTCTCTTCCTGCTTCTGAGGAGCACGGTTTGGTGAGCTCTTCGACACATTCCTCATCACACAGACACCAGTACACACGCATGCACACACGCACACATGCACACACGTCCACCGGTGTGCACGAGCACACACACTCACTCCACTCACACTCCTAAGCACACACGCATCCATGCAGACACTCACACATCTCCATGAAGAGCTGCCAGACTTCGGCAGACACCCCAGGGTGGGCGCCCTCAGGATCTGGAAGCCACCAGGTATTCTTGGGCTTCTGTGGCAGATGGTTCATCCTCTTAGACTTCCCCCTTCCCCCTCAGAGGTCCCGCCAACTCCCTTCTCTCACACAGCAGGTAGCTTTTTTTTCCATATTTTTCGTCAGTGCCGTTCTGTATCGTGCTTTACCTCCAACAATCAGTCCCCTGGCCTCCTCCCCGCCCCCACCCCCAGCGCCTCTAGTCCCCTCCCCCCATTCCTCCCCTGGTCCTGCCCCTTCTCGAAAGGTTGTGGGTCCGGTCAGGCTGAGTGTGCGGAGGAGGGAGGACTCCTTCCCTTAAGCCTAGTTTTCTTAAGGGTGGGATTCCTCTTCTTGGGGCGACCCCAAAAGCCAGAGCTGGGGGTGGCAAGAGGCTCCATCCTTTTGATTTGGACCATTTCGCTTCCCATTTGGCCAGCAGGCCCTGACCGAGGAGGCATTACCTCCTGGGGGTGCGCTCCGGCCAGCTCTCCTCCTGGGGGGGAGGGGGCAGGCCGGGGTGAGAACCAGAACTCTGCCCCTCGCCTGGGCTCCCAATCATGCCCCCCAAAAATAGCCAGACAGTCAACTACCTTCCTGCCCTCCTGTGCCGGTCTGAGGGGCGTCTGCCAGTCCCCCTCACCCCCCCCATCACTTTTGGTCTGTTTCTCAGTGCACCATTGAGCCAATACATGCCCTGAACAGAATGGCACAAACTCGTACAACAACCAAAAACCTTGGGGAAGGTCAGCTCCTTTTATTTATTTGGTAACAGAGGGATGTTCAAGCAAGCGAGGAATGAGATTGGTCCAAAACAGGTGGAAGAGAGGCCTCCCAAGCCTCCTGAGGTCCCCAGGCTTCGAAACTAGGGCCCTTTGGCCCCCAACAGACACCTGAAGCTTCATCCCTGTGTCCCTGCAGCTATTCTCCAAAGACAGCTCCCCATTCCCCCAAACTGGGCTGGGGAGGCCAGCAGGAGCAGGCCAGGGATGAAGCAGTGGGAGGAAGAGAATGGGTGTGGATTTGTGGTGGGAGGGAGGGAGGGGGGGTTTGGTTTTTTTTTTTCTTTTTGTTGTTTTTTCTTTTTTTTCTTTTTTGGAAGAGCGAAAAGCCAGAGAGAGTCATGAATGAATCACAGATTGCAGGTCTAAAACCCAGGAGAGCAAATTTTCAAATTTATATCAACTTTTTTTCTCACTGGGGTATTTTTTCCTTCTCTCTTTTTTTTTTAAAGGCAACGTAGTTTTGCTTTAAGGCAAGCACCAAACAGCTTGGATAGTTTTTGCTTTGAACCAAAAAAAAATAATAAAACTAAAAATAAAAGCTTAAAAAAAGTTAAAAGAATTTTAAAAGCCCAAAAAAAGGGGAGGCTTATACAAAAGATGCTCCTTACCATCTCAAGGGAGGGGGCTGAAGCTGTCGCCCAGCCCTTCCAGAGGGTCTTGTTGCCTCCTCATATATTCGCATATAATCATTTGTTTCTTATTAACCTTAATGGAGCTGAGAGCCAGCCCGGAGGGAGCGTGCGCCTCCCTCGGAGATACCAGGATAGGGATGTCTCATAGCGGGACAGCCCAGGCCTCCTCCACCGTCTGCTTCTCACGGAGAAGAGGCCCCCCCGAGGCCTGCTGGGAAGCCTTTTTTCTTTTCATTTTCTTTTCTTCTATTGCTTTCTCCAGCACTCAGGGCTGAGAGCACGGTGGGGGCCATATTGATCTGTGTGTGACTTTGTGAAGTGTTGTTACTATCCTGGATGTTTGTAAGGGGGAGGGGGCAGACAATGAGAGTTGGGGGGGTACCCGCCCTTGGACTGGTCCCTCCAAGGTCAGGAACCGGGGAGCAGAGCTGAGCTCTTGGGTGCCTGCAAAGGGACTGGGAGGCCACTTCCTGGGGGGGGGGGTGATTGAGCTCATGGCTCAGCCTGCATGCCAGAAGGGCTGGAAGGCTTACAGGCAGGAAGGTTAACATTCTGGCGAGGAGAAAAGTGGCTCTCCTTTCCTGTCCGTTCTAAAGGCACTTGGGGAGACAGTTCCATTCTTGAAACCTCCCAACCCCAACTCTCTTTCCAACCTCCCCCATTCCACCCCAGAGAGACTGCTGCAGTCTCTCAAGGAAGTGTTGTTTGATGGGAGACATCATGCCTGACCAATTCAGTCACACCACAGAGATCTGACAGAGTATTTCATGTGCAGTCAGCAGGTTTCCCTGGAACCGTTTGTCTAAGGGTCTAGCGGCTAAGCCCCCAGTTGCAAGGTTGGGAGTAGGGTGACTGAACTGAAAGGTTTTTCCGACCCGCCTTGGCTTTTAGTTCCGCCACTCTACCAGAAACCTCCTCCAACCAGCTTAGAGACCCCAAAATAACCAACCCAATGGGGTCCTTGGAGAGAGAGCCCTTCAGGGACTCATGCTAAGCCCCCAATAGATGGCAGACACATTTTAAAAAGCCTTGGTAATGGGAATGGTGGAGAGTAAAATAAATTGATCAAGCAATACTTTATCCAATCAGATGCCTCAGCAAAATCTCAGCATTAATTGGGCACCAATTGGCTTCTTCTAAAACCTAATTAAAATAACAACCCAAACCATCTCTTTTGCTGAGGCAGCTACTCTGTTATCAAATTTTAGACCATTTGAACTTCAATTGGACATCATTGGGTTATAAATTGGCTTCTAAAAACCTAAGAAAATCCATTTTAAAAAACTTTGCTGAGGGAGCAACAACCTCGGTGAGATTAGAACCGGGACACCAATTGGCTTCTAAAAACCAAGACAATTTTTCACAAAAGCAATTCAGAAAGTACCCTTGGACCACTCCCTGATCCAAGCAGAGCTCTGGGCAGAAGCTCTACCAATTCCCAGCATAATGGGCATCCTGGAGGCTGCCCCAGGTCCCCCTCTGGGGCTAGCTGCCCTTTGCCAACATCGGGTAGTCCTTACTGACCAGAGAAGCTTCCTTTCAGTGTGTCTCTCTAACTTGGCCACCCCACCCGGGCCATCCGGAGACCGTGGCACTCTCTGCTGTCCCAACATCCCTGGATCCCATTGACAGAACCATCCTCTCTGATCCCTCCATCTCCACCCTGGTCTTTGCTGGGTTTTCCCAGAGGCTTCTGGAAGACCCAGAGGGAGGAATCGTCTCCTCTCCCGGCTTTGTCATCACTCAAAGACCACTAAACCTGGGGGTTCGATACTTGTTATTGGCTTCTGTTTTGTACAACAGGGGGTGGGGGGAGATACTGTATCCGGGCTGATGGATTCATGTATGTATGCTCAGCTTTATTAATATGCAAAACTTTCTCTTCTCAAGTTTTGCAAATATCATAACTTGCATTATCAATAAAGCAACCAGTTATTCTTGCCTTCTGTCTCTGGCTCCCCTTTTTCCTTCTGGGATCCTTGCAGGGAGGGGGAAGGAGGGGAAATGGCAAGATTGAGAAGAGCACCTCTGCAAATGTCCCAGTGGTCTTGCACCTTCCCTGAGGACGGAATGACATACCCCCTCCCCCACCCCGCCCCCTTCCTTAAAGCACCCCACTGTGCTCTTGCTGAAAGTCAGATCCCTCCAGACTGTTCCAGACCTTGGGGGTGGGGAGAAGAACGCCTGAAATAAGTGGGCCATTGCTGGTGTTTAGCAACCCCTTAGTTCTTTATGGAAAGCTCAGCTCAACTGGTTTTGATTAATCACCTTCTAGGTGAGGGGTATTTTTCTAAGGCAGAGTCTTAAATGCCCATTTACCCTCCCTGGATTAACTCTCTGGCACTCAAAAGCCCCCTGGAAAAGGGCTAAGATTACATGCTAAAGATCAGGAGGGGACTTTGGGGCCCCCTACTGCATTGAGGGTGCCAACAGGGACCGCTGCTGGGGCTCAGCTCTGGAAAGCCTGGAGGAGACACTGGGAGACAAGGGCGATTCCAGTGAAATTCGGAGCAAGGCGGGGCAGGACAGAGTGCAACGAGGTCTGAGTAGTGTGTTCTGCAGAGAAGTGAGAGCTGGGTGGGCCACCAAGCCTTGGAAGGCTGGGGGAGGAAGGAACCAGGACAGCCATTTTAGGGACAGCCTAAAGACCAGAGAAAATGGCGGTTTTGTGCGGCTGGGTCCTGGGAGGCAGGCCCAGGAAGGAGCGGGGGGCCCTGCCGGAGGACAGCGCTCTTCAGAAGGACCAGAAGGAGTCCTGGGGCCTCCTGGGAAAGGGCCTGGCTCAGCTAGGCAATAGAAAGCCATTGACACCATTGGAGGGAGGGACTGGTGGGCGCAGGAGGTGGCTGGGAGGGAGAGGCATAGGCAGGGAGTGATGGGTCTGCCTGGAGTGCCCGGTCCTTCAGGGGAGGGGCCCCAAGGAGCGCCAGGCCCAGATGGTGGAAGATGTGGGAGACCTGATGGATGAACACTGGTGCTGGAGGGACACGACCTGATCGGGCCTGCACTTCAGCAACATCGCAGGCAGCCTTTGCAGGCTGTCTCAGGAAGAGAAGCAAGCGGAGCCTGGCATGAAGCTCGACCAGGAGGGCAGAGGCCTTGCCCCACACGCTTCTCTTCCTTTGCCCACCCTGGAGCTCACCCTCCCGAACCCCAAACAGCACAGCCAACGAGGCCCCATAAACAGCAGACCCCATTCATCACCTGCTCTCAACAGGAGAGCTTGGCGGGTCCTGCAAGCGGAGGCCATGGGGCCGGAGGGATGTCCAGGAACCCCTTAGACCTCTGAAGAAGGGGACAACCCTTCTTCAGAGAATGGCATCCCTTACCTCCTGCAGAACCTAGCCTGAAAGCCCTAAACTCAGCCTCCTCACCCCCAGCCCACCCACTCTCCTGATGCCCAGGGCGCCAAGCTCCCAAGCTGCAGGCTTTATGCTTCCTGCCTTGCCCTCAGCCCTTATGCCAAGTCCTGTCCCTCCCTCTCTTCAACACCTGAGGCTCCTCATCCGGGTCAAGTCCACCCTCCATGTCTATCCTGTGCCCAGTGAAGGGAAGGCATTAAAGACCAGCCTGGAGCCGACCATTTCCCATGCCCCCCCCCTGCTGCCCCAGCCCCTCTGCCCCACGGCCCGTCTTTGTGGTCGGCTCCCTTTGGTCTCCAAAGGTCTCTCTCACTCCTCTCATCCCCTGGTTCTCTCCCAAGCACGAGCCTCCCTGGCCACCCTCCCTCTCCCTCCTCCTGAATTGCTGGCCATTGTGCAGGAGCCCACACCCTCCTTGCTCCCCAGTGCGTTTTGGGGCTCTCCCTCTCCCACCTCCTTTAAATAGTCCCTCCTCCCTCGGGGTTCACTCCAAACTTGTCGTTCAGCCCACATCCCGGGGGTCACATATATTGATCCCCAGACATTCTCCTTCCTTCCTCAGTGGGTTCAGGGCCTTCCTCCCTCCTGGCTTTCTCTCCTTCCCATCCCATGCCCTAATATTAGGGGTCTTCAATATACTGAGTGATGTCACCTCAAACATCCTGAGCTCCCAGTTCCCCAATCTCCTCATTTCTCAGACAGGCAAGTGACATCATGCATTAAGTACTTACTGAATGTCATGCACCGTGCCAAGGGCTAGACATAGAAACAGAAGCCAAACCCAAACCCCTGTCCCCAAAGTGCTTCCATTCTAACAGGGGAGAGACGGCGGAATGTGGGCAATGGGGCACATGGGCACATGGGGTACACGGGCATATGGACACATGGGCACAGGGTACACAGGGCATATAGGGCACACAGGGTACATGGGGCACAGAGCACATGGGCACATGGGGAGGTGGTAAAAACCCACCAAAGACCAGAAAGTCAGATGCCCAAGCAGGAGGGGAAGGAAGCATGACCAACTTGGCCCTGGCCTCAGTATGGTGGTCCCCTAGAAGGAGCCCACAGCTATAAAGCTGTGCATACCCTCTGACCCAGCAATACCACTATTGGGTCTTTTTCCCAAAGAGATCATAAAAAAGGGAAAAGGACCCACATGTACAAAAATATTTATAGCTGCTCTTTTTGTGGTGGCAAAGAATTGGAAATTGAGGAGCTGCCCATCCATTGAGGAATGGCTGAACAAGTTGTGGTATATGAATGCAATGGAATTCTATTGTGCTGTAAGAAACGATGAGCAGGAGTTCAGAGAAACCTGGAAGAACTTGCATGAACTGATTATGAGTGAGATGAGCAGAACCAGGAGAACATTGTACACAGTGTCATCAACATTATGTGTTGATCAACTGTGATAGACTTGATTCTTCTCAGCAATACAATGGTCCAAGATAGTTCCAGAGGACTCATGATGGAAAATGCTCTCCATGTCCAGAATAAAAAGAACTGGAATCTAGATGCAGATTGAACCGTACTATTTCTATTGTTTTTCTTTTCTGAGGTTTTTCCTTTTTGCTCTGATTCTTCTCTTATTACATGACTAATGCAGAAGTGTGTTTAATGTGATTGTACATAGATAACCTATATCAGATTGCTTGCTGTCTTGGGGAGGGGGGGAAGGGAGAAAAATTTGAAACAAGAAATCTTATTAAAACAAGTGTTGAAAACCAGAAGGAGCCCACAACAAGAGGGGGGTCCAGCATGGTAGAGGGATGCGCCAGGAAGAGGCCTCAGACACAGCAGGAACCTCTGGGGCAAAAGGGCTGTGAGGTCCCACGAGCAGAAGAGAGGTGAATGACCCCCTCCTCTCCACCTCAGCTGCCAGGAAGAGGCGGCCATGCTCCTGACTACCGATGGTGAATGGACCCTCTGTCTCAGAGCACTTGCTCTTCATCCATCTTTCCCTGGGTGTGCCAGACCTCAGCCAAGGCTTCATGGTCACCGGGCAGATGACCGTCTCCTCTGTTCCCTCTCTCACCCCTCTCCCTTCCCCAGTAGTCCTATGCCCCAGCCCATCCTGCTAAGCCCCAGGCCTGGGTTCTTCCCACCATTGCCTCCTTCATAGCTAAGCAGAATCGGAGCATGAAAGTGAGCTGCCCGGGCCACCTTTGGGGCAGCCTCCTTCCCCTTGTCCACTGGCTCAGTGGCTTCTCGGAAGGATGCTTCCCGACTGGCTTCCCTCCCCGTGTGTCCCCCTTCTGGCCGGCACCCAGGAGCCCTCCGCCCCTAGCAGATCGGTTGCAGGATGTGAAGGCTAGAAGGAAGCTTGGTGACCCTGAAGAAGATCTCTGATGTCCCCAACAAGCAGCCTTGGCTGGAATCTGTGTCACCATGACTGCATCTCCTTCCTCCTCTGGGCCTCAGTCTCCTCATTTATAACATGAGGAGGCCCCCCCCCCCCCCGCCAACACACATGTCAGGCTCTCTGCTGGGTCTCTTAGGAAGTCTGTTCTTCCATTGGCCTCCTTGAACATCCCCCCACTGTTCCAGGTTCTGTCCCCTGCCATCAAGCAGAACAAGGCTAGACCCTCTGGGTGTCTCATGGGCTTGCACGTCCCTCCCCGAATCCTCTCCTACCCCGCCTTCCCTCAACTGACCCTCACAGAACATGGACTCGAACCCCTTCCCACCCCTCCTCTGGACACCTTGCAGCTCCTCAGTGTCCTTCCTCATTTGTGGGGCCTCATCCTCCTGGTGAGAGCTGGCCCAGGATGGCCACAGGACCCTCAGCACCTTAGTGCTGTTGCCTCTCTCTGGGCAATCAGACATGTGTCACTTTGGGACCGCCCCTCCCAGCCTCTGCTCAACCTTAGCTGCCTCTTTGGGATTCAAAGCCTTGTCTTCTGATGCCCTCAGAGAGGAGGCTGGGGTCAGGTCAGCAAGGGAAGAGCCCATGGGGACAGGAGGCACTCAGGGATGCCAAGAGTCCCAGGCTCTCTGGGCTAGCAGGGCCCTTGGAGGCCTCTGGTCCAGTCTGGGCCTGAACAAGCACCGCCCCCACACACAAGGACCTCCACCCTCTAGGGAAGATCCCTGAGAAGGGAAGACCCGCTGCGCTGCACTAGGGGAAGCTCTACTCGATATTGCTGACAGCCTTCACAGGCATCTCCTATTGGAGGTCCCACCTCCAACTGAGACTCAAGAGTCCCCTTCCATTGCCCCTCCCTTTAAAGCCCTCCCCCCACCCCAGCTTCTCCTCTTCCAAATTGCCTCTTGTCAAAGGTGCCACCATGCTCCATTCTCTTTCCCAGGGCCTAGGCCTATCTCCCGCCCCACCTCACCCCTGCATCATTGTAATGCCCAGGGCAAATGCCCCAGCCAATAGCCTGAGCTCCAGGCGCTCATGCTGACCACCCTCCACTGCTGACATCGTCACACTGATTTCAAGGGGTCTCAGCTCTGGGGTCCCACACAAGGCCCCCAAAGTCCCTGGCCTCCTGCTGTGTCTGCCTCCAGGCCGGTGCCTGGGGAATCCGATGATCACAAAGGTTCCAAGGGGAGGGACTTCAGAGCCCCCCTTGTCCCACATTCCTTTCCTCATGTTACAAATGAGGAAACTGAGGCCCAGCAACAGAAAGGGATCCCGTGATGGTAACGCAGCTCGGAAGCGCCAAGCCAGAGGCCTATGGACTCTAGACAGCTGGGGGCAAAGGCGCGCCAGAGCCCAGAAGGCTGAGCGGGCTGAGGCCCCCCTTGCTGGGGCCAGCTCCGTCGGGCGGCCAGGCCAGCCAGAAACCAGCTAGGGAAGTCCTGTTTGTGACCCACATTCAGGCCTTTTGTTCTGAACAGAACAAAGCAGAAGACAGCGCGGCCCCACCCCCACCCAAGCCACCCTCTGCAGACAGAACCAATCTGTTTACACTGGCAAAGCGGAGCGGCGGGTTGGCTCCTTCCCCACCGACCCGGAGCTAAGAGCGGCTCCCTTCCCAGCCTCTGCTGCTCCCCGAGGCCCAGCAGGACGATGAAGCCCGTTTTGGGGGGCAGCCTCTGCGACCTCTGAGCAGACACTGGTTAGAAGCACGGAGCACGTCTGGGGATGCGGGGCTGCCAGAGGGCAGGCTCGGGCTAGCCCCTGGGACAGGCCAAAGGGACCCTCTGCTCAGCCAAGGCAGCCACGGGCAGATGATCCTATGCGGGGTGGGCCAGGAGCACACGGGCTGCTTGCTAAATATCTTGGGGTGTGTTTGTTTAGAAGGAAGCAAAGGGGGTAAGTCAGGCCTTGGCTCAAACCCAGCTTGGGCCAGTCCTAGTCCTTTCTGTGTGCCCTAGTGAGGAGGGAGAGCCCTGGATCTGGATTGGAAGGACCTGAATTCAAATCCTGACCTAGCCATGTTATGTTCTTTTCCAGAAGCCTCAGTTTCCCCATCTGTAAAATGAGCAGGTTGGTGGAGATGGTCTCCAAGTATTTTCCTTTCTCTCCCTCCAGAATCTGAGGCTTTTTCTTCCCTTCTTCCTTCCTCTCCATCCCTCCTGTACTTCTTGCTCTGGATGGTCCGGCCCATGGAAGGCAGCCCTGTTCAGAAGCTCCCAGGACAAGTCCATGATCCCTGTTCTGCCTTCTCCCCAATATCTCCCCTTTGCAAACAGGCATCTGTACCCACAGACAGACCTTTGCCCTCCCTCCAGGGCATCAGCTTGGGTGGATCCTGTCTCATCCCCAGCCCTAGAAGCAGTGACAGGGCTCAGGGCATGCTTGGAAGGACACCTAGCAGGCCTCTGCCCCTCAGATGCCCCCCGGCAGCCCCTTTTTTTGCACATGTCTGTGGCAGTCTCTCTCAGCCCATCCCTGCTGACCTCTCCACTCTTCCTTATCCCGGGATCACAGGAGTTTGAGCCCAGAAGGACCCTAGAAGTCATCATAGTCCATGGGCCTCATCCTTCCTGTGAGGAAAATAAAGGCCAGAGGGACGGCACCGCGCCAAGGTCACACAGCTGGCTCTCCCTTCATTCCTCCCAGCAATTCATCTGGTCGGGTCCGGTCAGGGCGGAGGAATCCAATATCTGACCAGGGCGGAAGTCGGCTCTCCACTCGCTTGGGCAGGTGGCAAGAGGTCTCCCTTGCTGGAGGTGCTGGCAGTCAGAAACAGTGTGGGGCACTTCGGCTGGATCGGGAGACGGGGGGCCTGCTTCACATCTTGTTCCCTGGTGACCTGCCCATTGAGGCATTTTTAAAGGGAAAAGCCTGCAGTTTCATCCTACCCATAAGGAAGCTAAGGCCCGGAAACTCTGGGACGGACCCCTGGCCTCTGGGCTGGCGAGCCCCCCTGTGGCTTCCTCTCACCATGGAGGAGGAGCACTTCCTGCACTCCATGAAAAACATACCTGGGGCAAGAGGAGTCCCAGAGGCCCAGGGGAGGGGTTGGCTTCATGCTATTTCTCTGCCCCGATTCTTGTCATTCTTGCCCTCACCTCCATCAGTAACAGATGTGGCCGAGAGCAGGAATTCTAGCTATTTGATGGTGCGGCCTGAGCCGGCAGCCCCGAGCCAGCAGCCCTGCTGATAAGAACATCTCTGCTTCCCTCCCAGCTGGGCCTGGGCCTGGCTCCCTGTCCCCCATAATCCTGAAGTCCCCGAGAAGAGGGAAGAGGATGCAGATGCTCTCGAGAACCTCGGCCTCCGTAGGGTGGCCGACTTCCATGGCCGCTTCCCAAGAAAGGGGCAGACAGAGCAGTCCAGGAGACCCCGTGCCAGACGGACTTAGAGTCAGGAATCTTGCCTCAGACACTTAACCTCAGTGTTCTCCTCTGTAAAATGGAGGTAAAGATGTCCGTTCTAACCTCATGGGGTGGGGGTGGTCGTCGCCATTGTTTGTCTTTCATTCCCAAAGAGGACCATGACATCAGGGTAGTGTCATGACTTGCAGTGAGTTGGGTTTAAGTGATGGAGGGCTGGGCAAGGTCACCAGCCTCACTCTCTCCCCCAGAGCCCTCTGGGTCCAGTGGCAAGATATAAACCTCTTTTGTTTGTTTGTTTTTTGCAGGGCAATGGGTGTTAAGTGACTTGCCCAGGGTCACACAGCTAGTAAGTGTCAAGTGTCTGAGGCTGGATTTGAACTCAGGTACTCCTGACTCCAGGGCCGGTGCTTTATCCACTGTGCCACCTAGCCACCCCCAAGATATAAACCAAGATGACTAGAGATGGTCCCAGATATTTAAGGCAATTGGGGTTAAGTGACTTGCCCAGGGTCACACAGCTAGTAAATGTTTGAGGTGAGATTTGAACTCAGGTCCTCCCAACTTCAGACTTAGTGCTTCATCCACTGTGCCACCTAGCTGTCCAGGAATGTTATAGGGGTCAAATAAAGGAGCTTGGGAAAGAAAGCCTTGCAGGGCTGAAGATGAACTGTTCTTATGGTAGCATCTCAGAACGAGAACAGCATACAGCTGGAAAACTCATCTGATCCAAGCTCCTCCCTGACCTGGGGCAAGGAGCTCCCTCCACTGCTGTGGAGGACTGGCTTGTGTCCGGGCAGCCGCTCGTTGTTGGAAGCCCTGGGGGTTATGGCACAGTCCGCAGAAACTCTGGACTCCCCTTTCGCAGGGCTGGCCCCAGATCCCTGTGGGCATCTTCCTCTCAGCCACACTTGTCGGGGGAGAGTATGTTTGTCAAACAGACCTGGTGAGATGCTGGTGCTCCTGGGGTGTGCATCGGAGGCAGGGGAGCTTATCCATCATTGAGCACTCTGCACCTTGATGGATGGACTACGGGGGCAGCAAGGGCGCCTCACCTCAGGCATATAGTGGGGCATGTACCCCCTACGGTAATGGGGAGAGGGCATGTAAACAGCAGAGCCAACACCCGATTCCAGGTCTCTTCTGCCTCACTTGCGTCGGCTCTTGGAGACTCTTAGATATACCTGGATCTGTGGCTGAAGCATCCCTAAGCAACATGCCCATCCTGACTGTGTGAGGAGCTCTGCAAGGAGCCCTGGGAGGATGCGGGGCCCAGCCGCTGTGCCCAGAGCCCGAGGACAGTCGCTGACAAGCTTCTCCACGGCTCCTGGCTCCCTCACTGAAGAGCACAGTAAAGCAAAACTCTCTGGGCATTGGTTTCCCCCTCAGTAAAATGGGTTTCATCATTTCCTAAGCTCTTCTGTGTGCCAGGGCCTGGGGATGTGGAGAGGCCAAAACACTGTCAGGCAACCTCAGAGGGAAGCAACAAGTGGGAGGGGCTGATGGATCATGGGAGCCCGGCAGAGGCAGGAGGGCCACCAGGAGGGAGCCATGAGGAAGGAGGGCATCCCAGGCATAGGACCGGCCAACAATGGGTCAGAAGGCATGGGGGGCAGTCCAGCAAGAGGATACCGGAAAGGTCAGAAGGGGCTAGGCTGGGCAAGCTGTAGAAAGGGCTCCATAGAGAGCCACTATGGAGTAGGTGACAAGGTAGGAATTCCTTTGGTGGCTGAATGGGGAGTGGAGTGGAGCGGGAGAGAGACCCGAGGCTGGCAGATCCTTCCACGGCCATTGCCATAGACCATGAAGGAGGTGATGAGGGTCTGCACCAGGGTAGGGGCAGGGTCAGAGGTGTCAAAAAGGTCAATCGGATGGGCCTTGGAAACAAATTGGGTGGCAAGGAAGAGTAAAGAGTCAAGGATGACCCCTGGATGTAAGCCCAGGAGCTGGGAGGACGGTGGGATGAGGGGAGAGAGCTAATGCGTCCTCCAGTTTGGGGCAGGCTGAGCTCAAGATGTCCAACAGGCAGCTGGGAGTTTGGGAGGCTGTAGAGAGAGATCTGGGACAGTAGCCACAGGAAAGATCACTGATCCTAGGGGCACTGATGAGATCACCAAGGGAGAAAGGGCGTGCACTGGGGTGGAGAGCACCTAGGGCAGAGCTTGGGGGCTCTCCCCGCTCCACATCCTCTCAGCAGCTGAGAAGGAGCAGGCACGTGGGCAGGACTAGAGCTGGGAGGGGGCAGTGCCCAGGCCACCTGTGTGACCGTGAGGAACTTCCTCCTCTGCTTGAGCCTTAGCCTCCTCCATCAAAGACGTAGGCCATGGACCAAGTGATCTCTAAGCTGGCCTCCAACTGTCAGTCCTCCTGAGCTTGAGGAGGCCAGGGTCTGTCTGTCTGTCCATCTGTCCATCCATCCATCTGTCCATCCATCCATCCATCAGTCTGTCTGTCCATCCATCCATCCATCCATTCATCTGTCCATCCATCCATCTGTCCATCCATCCATCCATCTGCCTGTCTATCCATCGATCCCTCCATCCATCATCCATCTATCCTCTGTCTGTCCATCCATCCATCAGTCTGTCCGTCCATCCATCCATCTGTCTGTCCATCTGCCCATACATCTGTCTATCAATACATCTATTCATTCATCCATCCATCAATCCACTCATCTGTCTGTCAGTCCATCCATCTGTCCATCCATCTCTCTGTCCATCTGTCCATATATATGTCCATCTATCTGTCCACATGTCCATACATCTGTCTATCTATCAATACATCTATTCATCCATCCGTTCATCCATCCATTCATCTGTCAGTCCATCCATCTGTCCATCCATCTCTCTGTCCATCTGCCATACATATGTCCATCTGTCTGTACATACATCCACCCATCCCTGTGTCCATCTGTCCATCTGTCTGATCAGCTATCTCCCTGCTCTGCCCTGTGGGGCGGCTCCTGTTCTCAGCTTCTCCAGGGCTCACATTTGCCCCTTTCTTTCCCCTTTCGCTGGGAAGAGAGGAGAGGGAAGGTGCCTCCAGGAGTCCTTGGATGTGGGAGTCAGGCTCTCCTGGTTACTTATGTAAGAGCCTCCTTCCTGCTCCTTCTCTGGCTTGCTTGCTCCCTGGCTCTCTTCTTCTCCAAGGATTTTCTGCCAGCAAGTGGTTGGTCATGGGGAGGTAATTAGCTCACTTTCCAGATCTGCTCAGTTGCACAACTTGGGCCTCTGGCCACTGGGCCTTCAGACCAGGGCCAGTGGCCCCCGCCCTCTGTCCAAAGCCGAGGTGTGCGGACCCTCACGGGCTGCCACAAGAGTCAGGGGGTAGACTTCAGAGGTTCTGTGACCTTGGATGGGTTCCTCTGTCATCCTCCACACTTGATGCCTTTATGCAGTCACAGTTGTTCTGAAAACAACTTTGCTGTTACCATGTACGTGATTCCCAAAGGGGTCCCGAAGCTCCCCAGAGGCCAGACTAAGGTCTAGGACACACACAGGTGAAGGGTCCTTGGCAGGGTGGGAGGCTAAGGCAGTGGGTGCCTGGGATCCCAAGTGAAAGTAAAAGAGGAGCTACCCCCAAAGGGAGGTAGGGAGTGAGCACCTTGTCACGGAAGGTCTTCAAGAAGCTGGACCCCTCCTGGGGAGGGCAAGTGGATAGAGCAGAGGAGTTTCAGGTAGGGCTTAGATCCCCTCCAACTCTTAGAGTCTGAGATTCAAAGATGACACCCCTGGGGCAGCTAGGTGGCACAGTGGATAGAGCACCGGCCCAGGAGTCAGGAGGACCTGAGTTCAAATCCAGCCTCAGACACTTAACGCTTACTAGCTGTGTGACCCTGGGCAAGTCACGTAACCCCAATTGCCTCACAAAAATAAAAACAAAAACCAAAGATGACGCCTCTGTGCTGGGCTCTGTTTGCCACTCAGTAGCCTGGGTCAAGCCCCTCCCCGTCTTTGGACCTCAGTTTCATTCTTTTTTTTTTTTTAGTGAGGCAATTGGGGTTAAGTGACTTGCCCAGGGTCACACAGCTAGTAAGTGTCAACTGTCTGAGGCCAGATTTGAACTCAGGTCCTACTGAATCCAAGGCCAGTGCTTTAGCCACTGCACCACCTAGCTGCCCCCAGTTTCATTCTTTAAGATGCCAAGGAAGGGCCTACCCAGGGGGACTCATGGCCTTGTTGAGGAGACAGATGTTGTATCCCTTGTTGACCCCTCCCTAACCCCTAGCCCACCACTAGACCCAAAGGGAGCAGGCTATTATTAAATGTTTATTGATTGGCTGATTGCTAGGACTTGAGTCACTCAATTATATTGAAGATAAAAGACCAAAGCCCAGAGCCCAGATCTGGAGACCTCTAGGGAGGCCCAGAGAGGACAGATGGCTTGAGGACCTTTGGGCAGGGTCACAGGGCCAGGATGCAGCAGAACCAGGACCATACTGAAGCGAAGGCTTGTCGACTCCCTCCTGCCATGGTTAGGAATAAAGCTGGGGGTGGGGGGAGACAGACTACAGTGCTCCCATGGGCCAGGCCCCTCAGAAGATTAATGTGGGAGAAGAAGGTTGGGGCAGGGGCAGACATGCCCAGATAGGAGCCTCAGGCTGGGCCGGAAGCAACGGATTCCCCTCTTCTTTCTTCTCCCTGCCCACTGTCTGGCCCAGGAGGCCCTGGCCCCAGTCCCCACCTTCACCCCATGGGGCAGCCGGGCACTGAGCCCCATAATCCTGGTTGAACATACACATCTTTAGTCCCATGGAAACTCCTGCAGCTCAGTGGGGCCGGGCAGAGATTGAAGACGTAATTCCCTGTGAAATCCTAGGAAGGTCATTACAAAGCCCTGGGCACAAAAAGAAAGGGGGGCCTAGTCTAAGCAGATCCAGGGCCTGGACGTGCTGCCTTCAGGCCTAACTGTTCCCAAGGCTGCGTCACCATGGGGACAAGAGGATTCCCAGAAGCCTTGTTGACCATTCTGTTCTGCCAAGGCTGAGACTGAGGGGCAGCAGCAGTAGCCCCAGGGATAGAAGGCAGACACCGGGCCTTGTCAGATCAAGCACCGAGCTGTCCCCAGCCCAAAGAGAGGGACATAGAGGAGGAGCAGAGATGGGCACTACCCATGTGGGGTGCCTGCCGGGCAGGGGCAGAGATGGGCACATGAGAGCACAGGGCCCAGCAGAGGGTTTACAGCTAGGAGAAAAGCCTGTCCAAGCTCCCCAGGCTCACAGAGGGGTGAGATTTGCCCTCACAGCCCCCTTCGCAGCACGGACAAAGAAACGTTCCTGGTCCCTGACAACAAGCATTCACTGAGTGTTTCCTGTGTGCTGGGCACTGTGCCTGCCCTCAAGGGGCTTACAATCTAATGGGGGAAGCAAAGGACACACAAGCTGTAGGCAGGGCAGGTGGGAGGGGAGGCACTATGGGGGGGCAGCCTGGGGGGGACTGGTAAAAGCCTCTTGGAGAAGGGGGGATTCGAGGTGACTTTCCGAGGCAGAGGGAGAGCATCCCAAGCATGGAGGACAGCCAGTCACTGCTCGGACCGAGACCCTGCCCATGGAGGGGCGAGGAGGAGGAAGGCTTAAATTTGGTGGTTAGTTACTCCTCGAGGTAATGGGGAGCCACCCGATGTTACTGAGGAGAGGGTGACCCTGCCCAAGCTGCCCTTTGGGACGATGCCGTCAGTGGACGAATGGAGGACAGGCCGGGGCAGACAGACCAGCTGGGAGGTGATGGGATCTGCACCAGGGTGGGGGCCGCATCGGAGAAGCAATAGGGCGAGGGGGTTGGGTGAGAGAGGGCGCATCTGAGGACGACCCCCAGGCTGCAGTGTCTGTCATCTGGGTGACTGGGGGAAGCGGGGAAGTCTGGAAATGGAAAAGGTTTGGGGGAAAGATCATGACTTCAGTTCTAGACGAGTTGAGTTTAAGGTGTCTATAGAACATCCTGTTCGATGTGTAGTTTGGTAAAGCAAGGCTGAAGGTCAGGAGAGAGGTTAGGGCTGGACAAGAGAAACATTAAATCCATGGGAGCTGAGGAGCTCACCAAGGGAAGCAGAAGAGAGGGAGAAGAGCAGAGGATCCGTACACGGAGCCCCAGGGGAGGGAGCCCCTAGGGACACCTGTGGTGGGAGGGCATGATCTGGAGAATGATGTGGCAAAGGAGACACAGGAGGAGCAGGCAGAGAGGTAGCAGGGAGCCGGAAGAAAGGGCTTCTCTGAACACCTCCAGAGAAGCAAGTGTCAGGGAGATGCTGCCCCAGACAGCTGGAGAGCAGGGAAGATGAGCGCTCTCTGTGCTAGGGGCCATCCTGGCTCCCACTGTCCCTGGAGCACTTCTCTGGGGAAGCTGGGAAGGGTTCTGCCTGGCTGGCACCTATGGAGGAAGGGGAGCAGGACCCTCTGTGACCGACTCCCAAAGGGCTCGGCAGTCAGGGTCTTTCCCCATGGGCCGAAACTGTACAGCGGAACTCCCAACTTCGGATCTGTGCGGATCCTAGATCTGAGCCCCAGTGCCCAGGCTCCCACTCCCCACTGCACCCCACTGCTTCCTCCTTAGAACCCCAAGGCCCATCATCCCCCCAAGGCTTCTTGGGAGAGGCCGGGTACCAGCTGGGGTCACTAGGGGCTCAGGGACAGCTCACGCCGCTTCTTGCTGCTCCACGTCCTCTGGGCTTCAGCCTGTGCCTCAACCGCTGCTCTCCCCCCAACTCCAGATTCCACCAAACTCATGTTTGTGTCAAGGGGAAATTTAATCCACATGTTTCTGGTTCACTTACGCGAAGACTCGTCAGTGTTGTTTTGGTCGAGTGGGTGGTAGATGGCCAAGGAACCTCGTGAGCTGCGTCCTCTTGGAAACAAAGGGCTGCCCGTGGCCAGGCCCAGAGCCCCCCACGGACTGGGCCCAGCCAAGCCGGACCCACCCAGCCCAAGGGGGTACCTCAGCCCTGGAGCTGAAGAAGCACCAGGCCACCCAACCCACCTCCACCCCCGCCTGCTCCCCCAGCCTCTGGTCCCAAGTAAGACTCATCTTTTTCTTCATTTCTTCAGGCAGGGGAGAAGGTGAGAGACAGGGAGAGATAAAGGCACTGAGAGAAGAATGGGGGAAAGAAGGATGGGGAGAGAAACAGACAGAGACAGAGAAAGGTGGAAAGAGTGAGAGAGGAACAGAAAGAGATAGAAAGATGGAGTGAGGCACAGAGACACATGGAGACACAGAGACAAAAGAGAGAAAGAAACTGAGATAGAGGGAGATGAAGAAAGAGACCGCGAGATGCTGCCCAAAGCATGTCCCACCCCAGCCCCAGCACCATGTTTGTGATGTCCAGCAGGGCCAGCATCACCAGCATCCCATGGGCTCCAATGGCCCAAAGAAACCAACTATCGCTGCTGCATGTGGGTATCATTGACTCCCTCCTTTTCCTGAAGGGTATTTAAGGGAGAGCCTGAGGCTGGGGCGGGAGATCTCTGGCCCAGAACTGGCCAGGCCGGGAGCTGAGGGGCGGTACAATCACTGTGTTTTCTTGTTAGGGATTTTTCTTCTTTTTCTTTTTTTAAGATTGACCTTGGGGCAGCTAGGTGGCGCAGTGGATAAAGTACCAGCCTTGGAGTCAGGAGGACCTGAGTTCAAATCTGACCTCAGACACTTAACACTTACTAGCTGTGTGACCCTGGGCAAGTCACTTAACCCCGATTGCCTCACCAAAAACAAATTTAAGAAAAAAACACAACACAAAAGATCGACCTTGCCAGGCACAAGCTCAGAGAACTTCTTGAGCCTTTGAATAAGCATCTTCACCTTTACTCCCCTCTGCTTCCTGGTTGGAGCCTCAGAGATTTTTCTAGACACTCCAGTTGAAGGCCCCCGTGCCTGTTGCTTTGCTTGTGTCACCCTACAGTGCCTAGGATAACGTAGCACACAGTCAGCATTAGGGTAGAAGGTAGGAGGGAATCAAAGAGAAGCACAGTGGAGAGAGAGGCTCAGCAGGACTTTTCACTACAAAGGACTGGCGCCCCTCCCCCCCACACACACACCTATCTCTTGGGAGAAGCACAAAAGGGTGCCCTGGCCCATTTGGCACAGCACTGTTCCTGCTTCCCAAGACCCCTTGAGACTCAGGGGGCATCTCAGCCCTATCACCCTCCAAGGGACACAGAGAGGACCCCTATGCTAGGAGGCCGTGCAACGGAAGGGGAGGATCACTCAAGAATTCAGGGTTCGAATCCCACCTGGGCCTTGCTGGCTATTATTCCACTGCTGGCTCACAGGTGATGGAGTGAGGAGAGCGCTTTCCATGCCCCCTCCAGACTGCCCCCAGAGAGGTCCCACCAGTAGCCCCCAGACACCTTGAGGGGAGCAAGGTGGATGCAGCATTTCCTCCGCCCACCCCCGTGGACAGAAAGCACCCCAGAGTGTGGGGGAGGAGAGTGGGAAGGGCCAAGCAAGCTCGAGGGGTGTAAAACTGGGAAAGCTTAGTCCCTCTCTGGGCAGCCTCAGTTTCCTCCTTTGTAAAATGAGTGTGTGGGACCAGAAGCCCTCTACCAATGCTTCCGGTTCTAAAGCTGTACCCCTAAAGAACCCTCAGACCTTCACCTATCCTAAAGAAGTGCATCTGAAGTGCTGGCTGAATTGGGTTATCTTCCAAATGGAAGCATCCTGGAGACCTCTCTCTTCCTCCAGGAAGCCCCCTGAGATTTAACGGATCAAGGTGATGATGGCCGCAGTGCCCTGTCCCTTTTCTCCCCGATTCTGGCAACTCAACTAGAGGAAAGGAAACATCCAAAGAGAAGAGACCGTGAAGACCAAAGTCTCTTGCTTTGAAGGAGGCCCTCCCCATCTCTCCTCCAGGCATGGCCAGCTTAACTTGAGCTTAACTTTATCTGGAAAATCTTGACCCTCTACAACAAAGCCAAGGAGCAAGGCAAGAGTTTGAAAGGTCTGGGAGGGCAGACAGCACAGGTGTCACAGGGGCCTGAGCACCTGGCTCCCACCTAGGGCCTCAAACCAGAATCATCAGCCACTTCAACTTTCCTTCAGTCACAGTCAATTTAACTACCTTGCTTTCCAGACATAGCAGATAATGAGTTGGGGAGCACACGCCCATTAATGGCATTTATAAGCAAGAACAGGCACATCTCTTGAGAGGAGGAAGAGAGGAACGGGGAAGAGACAGCAGAACTATGAAAACCAGGCATGAGAATTGAGAAAGCACATGCCTGTGCCCTTTATCAGATCCTTGCATGGATAACCCGCCTCCTCAGCTCAGCTAAGAGAAGATGACTTAGATCGAATCTGCTTGGTCCCAGGGGCAGAAGTTAATGTCATGAAAAGCTCCCTCATGATGGGAATGAGCTACCCCAGGAGTCAGTGGGCTCCCCATCCTTGGAAGTCTCCAAACAGAGTCCGGGTGACCACTTCTTGGAGATGTTGTAGAGGTGTTTCTCGGGCGTAGCAAGTCGGACAAGAGGTATCCCTTCCCTCTCCCCATTCAGTTCTGAGATTGGGACTCCTGGAAGGATCTTCCTCAAAGCAACAACCCTCTCTTTTCCTTCCATGCTGAAAATGGCACGTGGACAATTATTGAATGAGTGAATGACTGAATGAATAAACAGATGTTCCAGGGAAAAGGACACTGAACTAGATGTTGGAAGGCCTGGCTCTAGTCCCATCATTGCCCCTGAGTTATTAGGTGCTGGTTATGTCCCCTCATTTTTCAAATGTGATGATTCTGCTTTGATATTCTGATTCTCATCCGCAAAGATCCCAAGCCAGAAATGATTCTCAGATATGATTGAGTCCAAGCCCCTCATTTTACGGAAAAGGGAAGCTGAGGCTCATGGAGGGGAGATAATCTATCCAACGTTGCACAGGTAATAAACATCTATCAGTATTTGTACCCAGGTCCTCCTGCTCCTACAAAAGCACACACACACTCTCTCTCTCTCTCTGCCACTTGACAACTGGGTGAAAGGTGTGGGTTGGTGGCATCTGCAGCCTTTGTCTCTGATAAAAGCACCAGTGATGGCTCCAACCCCAGTATGGCAGCTAAGAGCAGCCAGGGCTGGACTGTCCCTGGAGGCAGAAGGCAGAAGGCATCCCTACACCCACCTGCAGGACAAGGGCCACAGACTCACGTCCTGCCTTGGTAGAGACATCTGCAGTAACATGGGCATAAGGTATCCACACTCAGGGGACTACAGGCCTCCCTCGAGGAGCCCCAAACCCCATGAGTCTGAGTGCCTTGGCCATGGTTGCACAGCTCAAGTTGGGGTACAAGCGAAGACCCCCCACAGGTGACCATGCAAGACCCTGCCTCGAATGAGCAGTAGCATGATGAGCTTTTGAATATTTCATGAAGTAAGCATCAGTGAGGTCTTGGAAGGAGAGGAGGGCTGGGGAGGGATAGAAGAGGCTCTGCATGTTTGGACCAATCGATCATTGTGCTTACCTCCTGCATAACTGAGCAAATCTCCTTGCTCCTCTGGGCCTTGATTTCTTCCTTTGTAAAATGAGAACAAAAACTCCCTTCAATCTAACAGGCACGAAGCACTGGGTACCAGGCCCTGAGAATGACGATGCTAAAAAGGGCCTTTAGATCCAGAACTTGAAGTCAGAGCAGGGCAGAACCTAAGGACAGAAGACACGGAGGCTCAGAATTGAGGGGGACACAGAACACAGAATGTCAGAACTAGAAAGGACTCTGAAAGAGCAAACACAGAACGTCAGACTGGGAAGGGCCCTTTGACTATAGAACTTGGAAGGTCAGAGCTGGGAGAGACCTTAGAAAATAAGCTATGACTGATCAAACTACCAAGAAGATCACTTCTGGGTGCTAAAAACAATAAGAGCAAAAGAACAAAAGGTGAGGGATGTTAAAGGAAATAATGAGCAACGCGGGAAGACAAGGAGGCCTGGCAGGACAGGACCTATGTACACCAGATCCTGCACCAACCATACCATGAAGCCTTGGCAGTTTGAGGCTGGGTAAGAAACAGAGCCAGCGATCAGCAGAACAATTAGGCACACAGCACACACAAGCAAACAAACCCAGCAGCTGGTGTCCGAAAAGCCCAAAGCCCCAAGTTCCTGGGGCTGGAACTCACCATCTGACAGAAATTTCTGGAAGGCTGGGCACCTGGTTGGCAGAAACTCGGCCCAAACCAGCATCACACCACACACTTGGATTGAGGATTTACACCTAAGGGGTGATGGCGGAAACAAAGAAGAGGATCAAGGAGGAAGCTACTGGCCAGATCTCCCGAGAGGGGACAAGGTCATGAGCAGACAAGCATGGGAGAGGATGGTAGACGGTGAAATGGGCAACCTCAATTACATGAATTGGAAAAGATTTAGTATAAACAGAACCAAGGGAGTGGAAGTCAGGAGTAGGGAAAATATTTGCAGCAAATTCCTCTGATAGAGCTCTCTCCCTTCCAAGATGTAGAAGTGCTTGATCCAACTTTGCCAGAACAAGAGCCATTCCCCAATTAATAGATGGCCAAAGGACACAAAGAGGCAGATGTCAGAGGAAGAAATCTGTGTGCCCAATAGCCATGCTGAAAAATGATCCAAATCACTAATAATTAGAGAAGTACAAAGTGAAACAACTCTCAGGCTCTACCTCACGTCTGTCAGATCAGCAAAGTTAGACAAAACCAAACCAAACCAAAAAGCAACCACAAAAAACGAGATCAAGTGCGTGAAAGCAGGTCCTTAAATCCCCCACGAGAGGAGTTGTAAGTTGGTCTGGTCATTCTAGGGAGCATCTGGAATGGCACCCCAAGAGTTCCTGTACACGCCCTCTGTCACAGTGATACCTCTGCTAAGAGAGACAGAGACACACACAGAGACAGAGGGAGAAAGAGAGAAGGGAGGAAAGAAGAGAGAGAGGGAGAAAGGGAGGAACAAGAGAGAAAGAAGAAAAGAGAAAAAAGAAAGAAAAAAAGACAGAAAGGAAAGAAGAAAACAAGATATACAAAGATATTAATAGCATCTCTTTTCATGATGGCAAAGAGCTGGGAGCTGAGGGGTGCCCTCAGTCCATGGGGGCGCGGCTGACAAGCTGTGGTAGATGCATGGAAAGGTCCTGTGCTGTGCCACATGAGGGAAGGAAAGGCTTGGATGGGCTGGTGCAGGGTGACGCAAGCAGAGCTGGGAGAATGATTTGTACAACCACCATGCTGGGAAGGCAGTTTGCAGAAGCCTGAGAGCCTATGAGCCCAGCGGCCGTTCGTGACTCCAGAGGAGCCGTGATGAAGCCGGCCGCCATCCTCTGACAGAAAGAAGAGGGACTCGGGGTACAGATGCAGACACATGTTTTGCTGGGAAATGACCACTGTGGGAATGTTTCTGCTCGGTGGTGGGGTCTGGGGAGTTGAGAAAAGGCCCCGTCAGGAGCAGGCCAGAGGTTTGGGGCCAAGGTGAACAGAGGCCGGGGAGAGACTCCACAGACTTCAGGATTTCACCTGAGCAGTGTGGGGGGGAGGTGCCTGAGGGTCCTGGATCTGAGGTCCCTCTGGCAGGAGCTCATCCTCCCACAGAGGAGCCACCCCCAAACAAGATCCCTCCCAAGACAGCAGGCATCGGCTGGCAGAAATGCTTCCATTCCCTCTTGGTCTGGCAAAGGTGACAATTCCTGGGGAAGGGAGCAAAGCTCCCCAGGCACTATTTCCTTCACAGTGGAAAGACACCTAGATCTGAAGCCAGAGGGTCTGAGTTCAAATCTCTGCCACCGAAAACCTGTGTGATCTTGGGCAGCTCCCTCTGAACCATTAGAGAGGTGGAGTCAGCGGTCTCTGGGGCCCTTCCACCCCTGACTGTGTTCTGGCAGAAGGGTCTGGGACACTCCTAGAGCAAATGACAGTGATGCATAATATAGGGGAGGGGGGCGCAGGCAAAGCACAGATCTGGAAACGAGTCTAGGAGATGGGGATGACCTGCTCAGTCAGCCTGATGGAGGGGCTCCCCGGTGCTGAGTCTCGGAGGAAAAGGGAACTCTTCAAGCATTTCTGAAGCCCTTTCTGTGTGCTAAGCACTGGCAATGCAGACAGAAGCAGAACGAAAGCCAGCTCCTGCCCTCCATACACTTCCATTCTAACAGGTAAAGACAACACCCTAAAAGGAAGTGAAAGGGGCAGTGGGAAAGGGAATGGTGTGGAAATCTGGGGACTCAGACGGGGATGGAGGGTGGTGGGCTGGGAGCCCTCCCCAAATAAAAACCCTGGCAGGAACTCACTGGGGGAGCAGGGGACGGCACGGAAGCTGGATGTTCTGGGAGAGGGAGCCCCCCGCCCAGAGGGAGGAGCTGCAGTCATGGCATCGAAGCCTGGAGGTGAGCAAGGGAGGCATCATAGGCATGAGGCACAGCTTGAGCAAATTCAGGAAGACAGAGATGACCCGAGATCAGGAAACAGGGACTGGGCTCCATTTGCCAAAGGCAGCCTGGCCCACCCACCAGCAGGGGAGGATGGGGGAGATGCTCAGAGGGAGCAGGTGGATTCTCACCCTGCTAAGCTTGGAATCCACTTTCTGGAGGCTCAGAGAGAAGGCTTAGGAATTCAGGGGGCTTTGGGCACCGCCAGGTCTGCAGGTCTGTATTCAGGTGTGTTGCATATATATATATATATATATATCATGTTCATGTAAGCTCTGAGGCAGGGGGTGGTGGGAGAAGAGAAGGCAGTTTCTACATCAACCATTTCATATGGGAATGGACCATTTTAGTCATGGAGGGTCATTGGAAAGGAAGGATGGGGGGGGTGTGGAATCAGGACAGATTGCAAGGGTCATGGAGGAGGGCAGGGCTGCTGAATTGTGTCTTTCTTCATGTCTGCAATCCCTCGAGATCCGACAAGTTCCATTCTAGAATTGACCACACCCTGGAATGTGACCTGTGGGCTGCCGGCCCAAACCCAGCCCAGACCACTAGGGCCATGGCTTCATGGGGCTGCACCGGGAAAGATGGGGTGTGGGGCTCCAGCTCTTGGCCCTGAAGCCTCCCTAGGGGAAGGAGGGAAGGAAGAAGTCATCTGTGATAAAAAGGAAATGCCCTTAAAAATAGGCCTCCATTCCAAGCCCTGATTAGCAATGGGCTTCCTGCCAGAGTCCCCATTGTGTGGGTCAGAATCCCCAGAGGTGAGCAAGTGGCCAGAGTTTCCAGGACATTAACTGGAGGCTGGCAGCCCCCATTCCCACTCACCACCTTGAGAAAAGCAGGGCCCTGTGTTCCCAGAGTGAGCTCTGTGCAGACAAACCAGGTGCTCTGGCCTCTTAGTCCAGTTCTCTCCATGGTAAGCAGCTATAGTAAATAAGGAAGGAGGCTTTCCTGAGCTCCCCACTCCCCTCCCTACCACCCCAAGCTAGGCTGGGCTGGGAGAGACAGAGGAGGAGCAGGCCCGACCCTACCCTCAGGAAGCTCCCAGTCCTTATCTCAGGCATTGATAAAAAGGGTTAAACAGTATCTCACTCAAGCTCACATTCCTAGGACAGGCTACTTGGACTCTGCCCTGAGACCCTGGCCTCTGGCAGATGGACTTTCACCTTTTGCCAGGACTGGGGCCTTGGCCTTTCCAAACCACGTCCCGGTGTTTGTCCCCCTTCTCAGCTCCCCTCTATGTATTGTCTTCCCCAAATCAGAGTGTAGACTCCTTGTGCACAGGGACTTACCCTCTCTTGTATTTGCATGTCCAGTACTTGGAAGAGAGCAAGCACTTCATTAATTCACTCACTCCCTAGAGACCTTTCAGACTGACTTGTGGCCCTTAAGGACCACTCACTCCCAGCATCCCTGGAATTCGGTGATCCACCACCCTAGTGAGCCTGTCAGAAAGGAGAGAGGCCTAACCCCCCATGGCTGGTCCTTACTAGAGCCAAGCTGGCTCCTGGCAATCACCACCAATCCTTTGCCAAACATCCGTCAAATTGTCCGTTCTAGAATTTTCCAGGCACTAAAGTCAAGCTCTGTCGTCTCACTGGCCAGCACAACTCTCTTCACTCTCCAACATCCAGACAATGTTTGCCCTTCTTCCAGTCTTGTGGTAGCAGCTCTCCTGTTTTCCATGGGCTTTCAGCCATGACTTGCTGTCAGGTCTTCTGGGACCCAAGGGTGCCTCCCATGTGGGCCAGGGCCACTGACTTCACCAGGGGTGGCTCTTTCCTTATCTCGAGTATCAGCTCCCAGTTACACATTTCCCTTCTGGCCTGTCTTCCCCCTCCCCTGCCCCCCCCCCCCCAGTGCTGCTGGTCCTTGGCAGAGAAAACAAACTGACGATTGTGTTATGCTTGGGTCTTCTCTGGGCTATCAGTTTGCATTGTCCCATCTACCCCAAGCAAAAGTCCCAGACTTGCTTTGCTCCTTCTCTTTCCCCATAAACCCTTTGGGGAAACCTTCGTCTTCCTCACCTGCCTCTGCCTCTGCCCTGGCCCACCTACCCCAGCCCATTATGGGACATTTGGGGGCTCATCCTGTTGCCTTCTCTTGTGTCCATCTTCTGGGCTGAAGGTTTTTGTTCTTTTCATTTGATTTGTAAATGTAAGTTAATAATTCCCTGTGTAGGGGCAGCTAGATGGTGCAGTGGATAGAGCACCAGCCCTGGATTCAGGAGTACCTGAATGCAAATCCAGCCTCAGACACTTGACACTTAATAGCTGTGTGACCCTGGGCAAGTCACTTAACCCCCATTGCCCCGCAAAATAATAATAATAATAATAATAATAATAATAATAATAATAATAATAATAATAATAATAATAATAATAATAATAATAATAATAAATTCCCTGTGTGTTCACCCTGTTGGCTTGCTGCTCTTCCCATTTTTTTCATCTTTAGCATTATGGCTCTATTGGCTGAGTACCCTGGAGCCATGGGGCAGAGGGGAAGGCAGGAGGCCTGGCAGAGCTGGGCCGGTCTGGCCACTTCTTCACTGGGTGGCTTTTGGGGAGTCTCAGAATCTTATCTGTGAGGTGAAGGGCTTTGACCAATCACTCCTAATGTCTCTTCCTGCACTAAGTTCTTTCTAGTCTGGCCTGAAGAAGGCAATATTGCATAGAATTGGGAGCTGGAGAGAGCCTGTTCTCACTGGGGCCTAGACCCCCACCACTCCTGCCAGGAGGGTGAGCCCAAGGAGAGAAGCTCACCAAGAGGGAGCTGCCCAGTCTCAGGGGGATGGCTAGCGGTCTGGCAGCTGGTCAAACTCGGGCCTTTGGGAGAGGAAGAACAGGGATCCCAGGGACGGGGAGCCCAAGGGCTGTCCTGAGCCCAACTGGCCAGCCAGAACAATGTGGGGGGAGGGGGCAGCAGTCTCTTGCCATGCTGCTCAGCCCAGCAATTTGTGCTTGTGGAGCTGGGGGGCACGCAGCCATGGGGGTGGGCCTGGGCAGAGGGGTGCAGGTGTCATGTTTGCAGAGCTGCAGGGGAGCCAGTGTGGCAGGGATGTCCCCTTCTGGGACACCCATGGGAGCTCGCTGGGTCTCGGGGTCATAGCTGGCCGCCAGGACCAGGGTCCCAGGGTAGTGGGAGAGGAAAAGTGAGCAGCTCCTGTCTGGGAGCAGGGGCTCAAGTGGGACAAGGGGAGGGGGGAGCTGAAAACAGCAGAGCCTGGAAATGCAGCACGCGTACATGCATGTGCACGTGCACACACACATGCATGCACACGCATGCACACAAAGCCGCGCCTCCACACACCTCAGCAAGGAGGGAAATCGGACACAGGGGGGAGAAGGTCACAGCAGGAAGATCCCACCCCCCCATCCCAGCTCTGGCCGGGCCCCTGGTCACAGAGGTAACCGGAGGCCAGCAGGCCCACAGAGGCAGCTCAGCTGAGGGAATCTCAGCCCCTTGGTCCTGCATTCAAGGCCCCTCCCAAAGTCTTCCCAGCTCCTTCTCCCAGCCTAGCTGAGGACCTCCCTGCAGTGCCTGAGAGCCTCTCCTCCCAGCATCTTCGCATTAATCCCCAGAGCCCCAGAGGGAAGAGAGAGTCTCTGAGGTCTGCAGCAGTGGCCAACCCAGAGCCCCCAGATTCCAATCCTGCCTGTGTGCATTTGGGCAACCAGCAGGCTGCAGCTGATGCCTCTGAGGCCTCAACAGTCCAGAAGGCCCCAGAGGGTAAGCAGGAGGAAGCAGCATTCCCATGGACTCCACGCTGGGTCAGGCACCTGCTAAGGGCTTTTTTACAAATAGCATCTCCTTTAATTCTTACAACAACCCTTCGAGGTAGGTGCTTACTATTAGTATTATGACCATTCTATAATGGAGGAAACCGAAACAAATAGAGGTTAAGTGGCTTGCCCAGGGTGCCACAGCTAGGAAGTGTCTGAGACTGGATTTGAACTCAGGATTTCCTGACTCCACGCCCGGAGCTCTATCGGCTGCCACCTCGGGGAGTGGGCCCCCAGCCAAGGCCCACCCATGGAGCCCTGTGCTCCTGCTCCTGCCTTTCATCAGCAGGTGTGCGCCTCAGTCCCTCCCCACACTTATTCCCTTAGAAAGGGAAGACTGTACTTCAGACACAGTCACCTTGGAGCCATGAGCTGGAGTCCCTGTCATGAAGTTGCCCCCAAAGCAGCCTCTTTGTCAGCAATGCAGCAGGGCATAGGGAAAGGGCAGGAGGCCTTGGGTGAATGGATGGAAACCTGGGGGGGGGGACCTGGGGGAGTGGGTCTGAATCTGGCCACTGATTCCTTGGCTGACCTTGGACGTGCGTCTTTCCTAGTAATCTAGTCCTTTGCCAAATATTGCCATTTCTGCCTTTTCAGCATTTCTCCAATGTATTCTCCCTCTCCTGACAGTGCCACGCCCTGGTGCAGACCCTTGGCTGCTGGTGCTGGGTCTGAGGTGCCGGACTCTGGGGGAGCTGTTCGCTGGACTCTGCACATTGGTTAGAATTGATTTTCTTTTCTTTATTTTTTTTGGGGCAATGGGGGTTAACTGACTTGCCCAGGGTCACACAGCTAGTACGTGTTAAGTGTCTGAGGCTGGATTTGAACTCAGGTACTCCAAGGCCAGCACTTTATCCACTATACCACCTAGCTGCTCCCCCCCTGAAGGACTTATGATGAAGAATGCCATCACTCCTCAGAGGAAAAACTGATGGTATCTGAATACATAGTGAAGCACATATTTTTTACTTTATTTTTCTTGTGTTTTCTTAATCTCTTTTCTTTCACAATCTTACTAATATGGAAGTGTTTTGCATGACTACATGTGTATAACTTGTGTATGTGTGTGTGTGAGGCAATTGGGGTTAAATGACTTGCCCAGGGCCACACAGCTAGTGAGTGTCAAGTGTCTGAGGTCAGATTTGAACTCAGGTCCTTCTGACTCCAGGGCTGGTGCTCTATCCACTGTGCCACCTAGCTGCCCCTACATGTGTATAACTTAAATTGAATTGTTTGCCCTCTTAAAGGGGGTGGAGGGGGGGAGGGAGGAGAGAATCTGGAACATAAAGCTTAAAAAAAATGGATGTTAAAATTTGTTTTTAAATGTAATTGGGGAAAAATAAAATTCTACAGAGTAGCAGCAGCCGCAGCAGCTGGGTTAGATGATCTGTGTACTAAAGCCTTCCCCAGCTCTGTCCTTCCTCGTTCTATGTTCTAAGGGCTCTCCCAGCTCTGTCCTTGCCTGTTCCACCTTTTGTGCTCCTGCTCTCCGATCCTCTGTGCTGGCCTCCTCAGTGCCCAGCTCTGTTCTCAGGTGCTGGCAGTAAGGGGTACAAATATCCATGCAGCACCAGGCAGGGGTCAAGCTGTGCCGAGCCGGAGTTTTGCCCTTGAGAAAACAGACAAATTGGGGGCTTTGATCTTGCCTTGTATCTGGAGTGAATTCCCCCCGCCCTTGGCATCTGCCCCAGTGGTCTCCGAGGGGCACCAACCCACCAGGTATACTCTCATGAGAGGCAGCAGCAGCCTAGCTTCTAGATGAGGTGGGAGGAAGAGAGGGAGAAGTAGAGAAGGAGGCAGGGCAAGGAAGATGAGCCCAGGTGAAAACCCTCCCTGGTTCACACTGATTCAGAAGCAGTCTGAAATGGGGGACAGAAGAGGAAAGAGGGAAATGAAAGGGAGAACAGGGGACCAATTGGCTGTTCCCCGACTCCCCCATCTCCAGAGTGCTGGGGAGGGAGGCAGCTGGGCAGTGGGGCCCTGGCCTCCCTAGATGTATAGGAAGCCAGGCTGGGCTGCGGTGAAGTCCTTGCCTTTCCTGTCTCCCCTCCATCCCCCCCAAGCTGGTTTGTCCTGGCATGGGATCTGATGGGGTGATGGGGAGGGGTTGGAGGGTGGGGCCAGGGGGAGCCCCATTGTTTGGGAGAGAAGGAACTGACTTCAGCTCCGAGGAGGAGCCACCTCCAGGCCACGCACCCCACCCCAGGTTTCCTGCTCCCGCCGCTGCCCAGGCCACCTTATTTGGAGGTAGAAGAGAAGGGTGACTTTGGGAGAGAAGCTGGCATCGGCCATGGTCCAGCACTGCCAGGTTCTGGCACTTGCTCAGCCACCGGGCTTGGGCTAGTCCTTTGCCTGCCCCCCGGGCTTCGGTTTTTGTTAGGGTCGGATTGGAGAGCCCCTTCCAGCTCTGAAATAGGCCCCCGCTCTTCACACAGTGAGTGCCTGGCACCCAGTAAACACTTTACAAATGGGAGCCATTATTGTTATTACAACTAAGAAGGACCTTGGAAGTCTTCTAGCCTGCTATCCCATTCCACAGATGAAGAAACTGAGGTGGCTAGTTGTCTGAAAAAGAACCAGCTTCAGTAGCTGCCCATTCCACATGGGAGAGTGGGTAGGGGTAAGAAAACAGCTCTGGACTCCACTGAGAGAGGTCTGATTAGAGCTGGTCTGGCTGGAGGGACATCATATGATAGCCCCATGAAGTAGGCGTGGCATGTCTTATTATCCCCATTTACCAGATGGGGAGACTGAAGCTTGGAGACATGGGCTTTCTACAAATAGTGTGTCCTTCTATCCTCACAACAGCACCAGTGTTTCCTCCATTTAACAGATAAAGAGGCTAAGTGACTTGCCCAGGGTCCCACAGCTAGTGAGCGTCTGAGGCTAGATTCGCACTTCAGTCTCGGTGACTGTAGGTCCAGCACTCTAGAACCTCTTTCTTTGGCTGAAAGCTGCTCTGGCTACCTTGGAAGGAGAGGGTGCCTGCCCTCTGCCTGGGCCAGACCACCTCAGGATGTTTGCCTTCACTGCCTGCCCCCTCCCTCAGGAGCTGGCCCCCTAGGCCCATGGCCGGGGACGGCAGAGGACGTCCTGAGCGTGCCCTCCACCGACTGGCTGGAAGAACCAGGGCGCCAGGTGAGCAGAAAGGAGAAGCAGCACGGGAAGGAATGGTTTCTGGCCTGAGATCGTGTGGGCTGATGGCGTGGGGGCATGCTCCCACTCTGGGGGATTCTGGGCCCCTGCACGGCCCTCCATGGTGGGAGAGGCTTCACAAGGCATTGTTGAGTTTGCCTGAGGTGAGGGGAGCTGGCTGGGGCTGGGTTGAGTCCTTCCCCCTTTCATGGCCTCAGTTTTTCTACTTGTAAAATGTGGCAGATTAAATGAACCCCAGTTCTTCACCTCTAAACTTATGAGCCTTGGAGAGGGGAAGGTCTAGGGTGGGGGTGGGGAGGGTTGGAGGGCAGGGCTTCATGGGTCAAGACAGGCCCTGCCCTCAAGGAGCTCCCAGTCCAGTGGGGGAGATAATATGCAAACATGCCTAGATACCAGGGGACCACAGTGTCAATAGGAGGGAAGGCAGGAAGGTGTGTGGGGGGGGGGACCGGGATCTGAGCAGAGCCTGGGGGAAAGGCAGGAAAATCCAGAGGTGAGGATGGGGAAGGGGGCGAGCAGGCCATGCTGGCTCTCAGCTCCAGGTACCCCTTGTTGGGCCACTAACCCTTGTGCTTCAGGAAGGATTAAAGGGGACCTTGGGGGCCACTCCCCTCATTTGACAAGGCACCAGTCCAGGCGGCTCCCGATCCCAGGATGGCTCCCCACTCCCTCCTGCCCCTCAAAATTGGGCCCTTTGGGAAGGGTCGCTCGTTGGCAGCCTGGGGAATGGGGAAGGTCACCTCAGCCAGGAAGCCTTCCTAGGTCTGAGTCAATCATTCATTCATGCGACAAACAGCTGTCAAGTTTTTACTTTGATCCTTGCTCGGACTTTCTCTTATCTGGGAGATAAGGCAGATGGAGGGACCCCAGACAAAGGGGAGTCTCCCAGGGGAGGGCAGAGGTCACATGAGAGGATTGGACCCAAAGAGACAAAGCCCTTCTCTCGCCTCAATTTCCTCACCTGCAAGTTTAGGGAACTAGGCCACAGGCAGGACCTGGATAGAGCCCCTGGTGCTCCCGAGGTCTGATGGACTGGGCTAGACCATGGCGCCAGGGGATGGCTTTGGGCCCGGTCTAATGGTCAGATGCTCCTATCAGCATGGGTGGGAGGGGCAAGGACTGGGAGAGTTGGCTTGGGAAAGCCTGGAGGAGCTTCCACGGGTTTCCTGAGAAAGAGGGAGCTGCCCCAGAGAGGAGGGGCAGGGCGGGGCGGGGCAGGAGGGTGTGGGGTAGATGCTAGGAGGGAGCTGCCCCAGAGGAGGGGCGGGGCGGGGAGGGGCAGGAGGGCATGGCATAGATGATAGAAGGGACCTGCCCCAGAGGAGGGGGGAGGGGGGTGGCCGGCCATTTGCCAGGTGATCCACAGATGCCCTAGGCAGGCATCCCTTCTGTCCTGACTTCTTGGCCACCCCTCCCATAGCTGAATTAGCCTCCCAGCTCCTAGGGACCCCATCTCCCACCCACCCTCCCAGCCCTGCCCCCAGGCATTCTGGAACCTTGAACCAAGAACCAGGCTGAAATCAACTCCCACATTGTTTCTGGACTGGGCTTGGGCCCTTCACCCCACTCAGGTCCCATACCTGGTAACTATCCAGCCCAAAGTGCCCTGGCTCCTTTGGTTCGTCTCTGCCATTAGAGAGGCAGCTCTGAGAGGGCAGGGACGATCTTTGCCTGGAGTGTTTCATGCCCATCTGGCCCTCCTCTTGGGCCAGTGATTGGCATAGGAACCCTGGACCAATCCTTTTTCACTTGCGTGAGTGTGTGCTCAGTCACTCACCCGCTTACTCACTCGTTCGTTCAGTCATTCATTCAACAATTCCCTTGGTCTATGGGTTAGAGCACCTGACCTCTGGCCCCCTTCCAGCTGCCGAATTCTGGGGTCCTGTGACCTATCCGAAGTGCCTTCCTGTGGAGGAGGGCTCAGCCTCTTCCTGCTTGGCCCCAGAGGGCACAGGTCGTGGGCAGCTTGGGTTGGGTACCAGGAAAGACTTCCTGACAATGGCGGGAACAAGCATCTATTAAGTCCCTCCCCTGTGCCATGCACTGGGCTGACGGCTGGACAAGCATTAGCTCAAGGGGCCAGAGTTCCAGAACTCTTTAGAAGTGGCCCGGGCTGCCTTGGGGCGGGCGACCCCACCTGGACGGCTTCCAAGCTGGGGCCTTCCGAGCCCTGGTCGGGATGTGGGCCAGGGGGTGCCGCCTCACTGGCTCCTTCCTTGGGAGACACTGGTCACATCCTGCCTCACGCCGGACAAGGCCGGGCCTCCCCCTCCCTCCCCCCCCCCCCCCGCCACTCCTCCCTCCTTTTCTCTCCAAATGGCCAGGCCCAACCTGTCCACGCTGCAGCATTACCAAAAGAACTATTCATCCGGCCCACTCCCCCCACCCTGCTTTTATGAGACCACTGGGGGGAAGGGGCTTGGAAAAGGTCACATAGCTAGCACCAGTCGGCTGTAGAACTGGTCCCCTGCCTCCAAATGGCGTGATCTTTCTGCAGCTCTGGATCAGGAGCAGGGAGTGCAAAAGGGGTGGTGGGGGTAGAAAAGTGGCCATTGTACAAAGAGGTCAGTGGGGGTCCGGCTAATCAGGGAGGGCTCCCTGGAGGCGGTAGCATTGGAGCTGGCCTTAGGAAAAGAGTCAGGGAACAGAGAGAGGCTATGCTGAGCTGAGGTGAGGAGTGGGCTGGAGGGGTGTGTGTGAGTGGGTAAGTATGTATATGTGTGTGTACTGTGTAAGAGTGTGAGTGTATTGTGTGAGTATGCATACGTGTGTATATGTGTGAGTGTATATGTGTGCTATGTAAGAGTATAAGTGTGAGTGTGTATTGTGTGAGTATGAGTGTGTACATATGTGTGTATGTATATGTGTGAGTAGAAGTATATATACTATGTAAGAGTATATATGTGAGTATGCATACATGTGTGTATGCATGTGAGTGTACATGTATATGTGTGCATTGTAAGAGTATACATGTGAGTGTGTGATTGTCTATGTATGCATATGAGTGAGCATATGTATATATGTATACTATGTAAGAGTATATATGTGAATGTACATACATGTGTATATGTGTGAGTGTACATGTATATGTGTACTATGTAAGAGTATATATGTGAGTGTGTGAATGTGTATTGTGTGAGTATGACTGTGTATTATATGAGTATGAGTGTGTATATATGTGTGTATGTATATGTGTGAGTATACATATATATGTATCCTATGTAAGAGTATATATGTGAGTGTGCATGTGTGTGTATATGTGTGAGTGTACATGTATATGCGTACTATGTAAGAGTATATATGTTTGTGAGTGTATATTGTGTGAGTATGAGAGTGTATATGTGAGTGTGTATATATATGTGTGAGTATACACATATATGTATACTATGTAAGAGTATATATGTGAGTGTGTATTGTGTGTCTGAGTGTGTATATATGTGTGTGTGTATATGTGTGAGTATATGTATATATGTATACTATTTAAGAGTATATATGTGTGTATATGTGTGAGTGTACATGTATATATGTACTATGTAAGAGTATATATGTGAGTGTGTGAGTTGTATTGTGTGAATATGAGAGTGTATTGTGAGTGTGTATATATGCGTGTATGTATACTGTGAGCATACGCATATATGTATGTTATGTAAAAGTATATATGTGAGTGTGCATATGTGTATATATGTGTGCGCATGTGTAACTGTGGCTATTGTATGTATGTATACTTTGTAAGAGTGTGTCAGTGCATTGTGTGAGTGTGTATGTGTGTGATTGCATATATATGTATGTGTATTGTGTTAGTATGTGTAAGAGAGTGAATGTGCGAGTGTGTAAGTGTGTATATATGTGAGTGTGTGTGTGTGTGTGTGTGTGTGTGTGTGTGTGTGAGAGAACCGGGTGTGGGTCCTCCAAGCTGACCCAGCTCTGTGGGGGGAGGGGGAGGGTTTCCTGCCTCTGCCCCGGGAAGTCCTCCCGGGCAGACAGGGTGACCTCACCGTCTGTTGGATAAGGAGGCAGCCTGGACTGGCACCTGCCCCCAGGCACTTCCCCCTGGAATCTGGGCCCTTCTCTGGGTTTGCTCCAGGCCTGAGGGGAGACATATTTGAGGAGGAAAAGGCTGGGCTAGGGGAGGGGAGGTTTTGTTTCAGGGCCCAGGGTTCCCATCAGCTGGGAAGAAGCATTGCAGGGTGAGGGGAGACCTGGGAACTGGGAAGAGGGGTGGAAGAACCCTGGGTGAGGCACTGGGTCCTTGGTCTCTCCCTTCCTGTGTGGCCTTAGACATGTCCCTGACCAGCTTTGGGCCTCAGTTTCCTTATATATAAAATGAGAGTATCAGACTAGATGCTAGCCAAGCACCTGCCCCCCCCCCTCGCCTACAGCACTAAGCCCCTGGTCCTGGGACCTGGGACATCTGGGGACTCTGTGATCCCAGAGTGAACAGTCCATCCCATTGGTCAGTCCTGTCATAGCTGTAACTCCACCGTCATTATTCTCTTCTTTGGTCTTTTGGAGGTTGGGGCCTCTATGGAGATATGAGATTTCCTGGTGTTAGGGGTGGGTATGGGCATACCACTGGCACTGATCACAGGCTGCTCGGGTCTCTCTCTGAGCTTCTCCCATAGAGATAGTAGGATTTTCTCCAAGGAAGAGAGAGGGGCTGGCAGGAGCAGGAGAACAGGCTCAGAAAGGGAGACCAGAACCAGGAATGAGTAAGTGAGAGGGGGAGGGCTGAGAACAGAGAACCTGGAGTGGAATGGGAGAGCTGAGAACAGAGAACCTGGAGTGGAATGGGAGAGCTGAGAACAGAGAACCTGGAGTGGAATGGGAGAGCTGAGAACAGAGAACCTGGAGTGGAATGGGAGAGCTGAGAACAGAGAACAGGGAATAATGTCAGAGCTCTGGACTCTGACTTTCCCCCCATTATCCGGGCACCTCCTCCCTCTCCCCTCCTGGCTTTGTTCTCTGAGGCCAAGAACAATGTCTGGCCCATATTAAGAGTTTTGTAAATGCTTGTTGATTGAATGAATGAATGTGTGAGTGAGTGAGTGAGTGAGTGAGTGAGTGAGTGAGTGAGTGAGTGAGTGAGTGAGTGAGTGAGTGAGGTGGCAAGCCCCCACATTGCTTGGGAAGGGATGGCACCAAGAGCATGGGCAGAGGTTGGTTTTGGAAAGAAGGGAGAAGAGAGAATGGCTCCATGACAAAGGGCACTAGTGGTCTTGGGGAAAGAGCCCCCCAGCCTTGGGAAGGGACCTTGAAGACGATCTTGTCTACCCGCTGCATTGTGCAGTGGAGGAAACTGAGGCAAGCCAGGGGTGACATAGTGGCTAAGTCACCTGCCCAGCTGGTGGCTGAGGCTAGAAGGGAGAGCTCCTCACTCCCACCTCTGGTCTCGTTCCCCCTGGGCCCTGCCCAGGGCCCAGCCCAGCCCAGCCCAGCCCAGCTCAGCCCAGTGCAGCCCACAGAACCCTGGGCTTCAGTCCCAGAGAACTGAGAGTCCAGACTCTCCTGTTCTCCCACACCCCCAGCTCTGAAGCTCTCAGCCAAGGTCTCTGGGGAGGCCTGTAATTTCCTACCTGGTAGTTAGCATCAGGGGTGAGTCCCTTCCTAGTTTCTGCTTGGGCTGGAGGCTGGGATGCTGGAGTCTGGGACACTGGAGGCTGGAGGCTGGGACACTGGAGGCTGGAAGCTGGAATGCTAGAAGCTGGAGGCTGGGATGCTGGAGGCTGGAGGCTGGGATGCTGGAGGCTGGAGGCTGGGACGCTGGAGGTTAGAGGCTGGGACACTGGAGGCTGGGAGCTGGAACGCTGGAAGCTGGAGGCTGGAGGCCGGAGGCTAGGATGCTGGAGGCTAGAGGCTAGGACGCTGAAGGCCAAAGACTGGAGGCTGGGATGCTGGAGGCTGGAGGCTGGAACACTGGAGGGTGGGAGGGTGCCCATTGTCTGTCTTCTGCCTACCTACTGGTCACCCCATCGAGGAGGCATCTTAGGCTCGGGGATGCTACGGAGGCAGAGCCCTGGGTTCCGATACCAGCTTTGTCACTGACTGACTCGGGATCCCAGCCAAAAATCCCGTCATCGCCTGTGTGACCTTGGGCAAGGGTCTTCCCCTCTCTGGGTCTCGGTTCCCTCTGCTGTCAAATGAAGGGCTGGGAACAGATGGTTGGAAAGGGTCCTTCCTTCCCTCCAGTTTTCGATGCCCTGAGTTTCTCTGGGCCTCAGTTTCCTCCTTTGTCCAATAAGGACGAAGATAATCCCTGCTTTGTTTCTGGGCACAGAGTTAGAGGCTTTCCTAAGCTTCCTTCTCAGGGAACATCCAGGATTCTTTGGGAAAACAAATGTTTGGTTTTGTCTTCAGAGTGGGGTGCAGGTCGGGGGGTGAGTTATCTGGATGGGCCCATGCCAGAAGCCCTGGTGAAATCCTTCCTGGGAAGAAAGCTGGGGACCCTGACCAGGAACCTGCTGCTGCTGGGGGAGGGAGTGGGGGCTTCTCCCCCAGTCACACCAGGCAAACTCCAATCTCTTGTGCTCATTGAGAGAGTAAAGGAGTCTCGTGTGTACCTGGGCACTGGACTGGTACCCAGGGAGGCTGGAGGCAGCTGGGAGCCAGACAGGAGGACAGGACTAGAGTGGGGCCTGGCGCCTGACTGGGGGATGGATGCCCACTCATGAGAAGCACTTGGGATAGAGGCTCCAGCAGGTAGGCCAGAGAGGAGTCTGGGAGGCGACCTCAGGTCTCTTGCCACCTCCCCAGGTGCTGCCCCTCCCTAACACTGACTCAAAAGTCAGGTTTTTCGGACATTTAAATCATTCTAAGCTTTGCGCTTCTTCACTTGAGGTCACAACCATCCCACAGCATGGCAATGATGGTGACAGATTTCCTTCATCTCTTTCAAGCTCAGTCCTGAGCCAGCCTAGAGGCCTATCCCAGTCCTTTCCCTTCCTGTCTTTCCCCAAAGGTTAGCAAAATCTGCCTCCTGATCCCGGCCTTCAGGGCCTTGTTCTTCTATAGGTCTAGGATGAGAAGCTACTTCTAGCTAAGGTGTGAATGGCTGATCACTGCCTTCCCACCTCTCCTTATGCCTTAATAGTTCTAGAACCCACCTGGGAAGGCCTGGCAACAGGAAGAGCCATCACCAGGGCAACGTCCTATCCCTTTGCCTTCCCCTTCCTACTCCTCCGGCTGTTTGACTGCTCATAGGGTTCAAATGAGGAAGGAAGCAACTTCTGACCAGTGGAAGGATCAGCAGGAGGACCCCCAGGACCCTCTGCCCTGCTTCCAGGTGCGACTGTCATCTCACCTACCTATGAGGAGCCCACAGACCTCCAGACCTTCTCATCCACCTCAGTGCTGTGCCCTTAGGACTTCTGGGCTTTCCCACCTGCCCTTGTTGCCTTCTCCAGAGGGAATGGGAGCTCCCTGTGGGCAGGACTGTCTCACCGTTCCTCCTTATACCCACAGATCTTAGCACCGTGCTTGGGACTCATCCATCTCTTCTCCCTCCTTGGGACTCTCAAAGTCAGGTGGAATTTCAGTCACTGACCTAAGGAGGCCCTTGGGACTCTTTGGAAAGGGAGGGAGGGGGAGCAGGATGTCCTGAACAGGGAGCCTTTCCCTTTGCCAACCACCTTGGGGGCTGACCGCAAAGGATGCCCCTGAACCTGACTCAGAAAGCCCATCCTGAGCTGCCCAGGGGCTGACAGGCCAAGAGCCACACTGAAGGTCGACCAGCTCCCAACAGGGAGAGGGGAGAGCCCGGCTTGGGTCCCCAGCCTGCTCTTTTCCCTGTATTTCCACAGTTCTAACCAGTCGCCCCCTGAGGCACCTGTGTGCAGATTCCTAGGGGGGGATTTTAATCCTGGGCTGACCCAGGCTCAGGGAATGTGAACTCACTTTAATATCAGCCTAAGCCAAATATAATGAGGAAAAACCGCTTGGGGGTGAGAAGGGATCATGTTATCAGGGCCCAAGTTAAGGAAGCTTGTTCTGGGCCTGGAGACACCCTGAGGAGTGGAGCCCTGGGGCGGGGGGGGGTGCTCTGAGGGCTGCTCCAGCAGCTTCAGAGGAGGCATCAAAGAGGGAGAAGGAGGGACAAGCGGCTGGCGCAGCTCACCAAGTCCAACAGCCACCGACAATCCATCTCCGTGCTTTAGTCGAATCTGTAGCCCACACCTCCTGCCCTCGTGCCCTCTGAGGCTCAGCTCAAGGGGCCGCTGCCTCCCCTGGAAGGCCTCTTCTCATTCTTTGAAATGCTGGTGCCCCCATTGCTGGGGGTCCATTTTCTCTCATGGTGTTGGTTTGTCCATGAATATGTTCTCCTCCATCCCCAAGAGAAATAAATACACGTCAGCTCCCTGGGGGCAGGGAGTGTGTCACCTGAGTGTTTGGATCCAGAATACTTAAACATGCTTGAAACATCTGTGGACGGACTGAAAGCCCATGGAATTCCATTTGGGTTCAATTCAATAAACATTTATTAAGCACCTACTACATTTATGGAATACAAAAAAGAGGCAAAAGAAAGGCCCTGGGGCAGCTAGGTGGCACAGTGGATAGAGCACCGGCCTTGGAGTCAGGAGTACCTGAGTTCAAATCCGGCCTCAGACACTTAACACTTACTAGCTGTGTGACCCTGGGCAAGTCACCTAACCCCAATTGCCTCACTAAAAAAAAAAAAAAAATTAAAAAAAAAAAAAAGAAAGGCCCTGACTTCAAGAAGCTTTCACCCCACTGGAAAGGTCTTGAGAGGATCTAGTTGATCTAACAATACCTGGCGGAATAGCTGAAGCCATCTGACTGAGTGGGCACACCAGCGGTCATGCTCAGCGTCAGGGTTTGGGTCTAGGACCTGCTCCTTACTTCCCCGGGGCACTTGCCATCTCCTCCTTCTCCTTGGGTCTCCATGACCTCCTCAGTGAAGTGACGGGATTGTCCAGGATGGACCCTAAGGTCCTCAGTAGAATGGTAGGGACACAGCCTTCCCTTGTCCCAGCCCCAGGACACAGCCAGGGGGCGAGAGAAGAGTCTAGGCATGAAGTGGGCAGGGAGGGCAGGGGCAGGTCACCAACCCCTCCTCAGCTCTGATGCAGAGCCAGGATTTTGGCCAAGGCAGCTCACCCGTCTGGATTCCTCTTCCCTTTCAGTTAGTGTCCAGTCCCCACTCTCTTGCCCCACGGCCACCCACACCAATGCAGGGGTGGCCTGGTGGGACGCTCTGGGCCGCTTCCTCACCAGGAGAACAGTCCCAAAGAAGAAGCTCCACAGCCACTTGATGGGGCTGGGGAGAGGGGAGAGGGGAGAGGGGTCTTGTCCAGCTGTGGCTGCTACTTGTTGCCTCTGAATAGGGGGAAAGCCCCTGAGGAGGTGAACTCTGAGTGAGGCAACACCAAGACATTCCCTGGGGATTTTAATGGGCCAAGAGTTCAGCATCATGGATCACAGGCATGTTTGTATTGTACTTTAGCTATTGCATCTCATGTGATCCTCCAACAACGCTGGCAGGTGGGGCTCTTATCCCCATTTTATAAATAAGGAAACTGAGGCTTAGAGAGGTTGGGGGACTTGCCCTGGAAGGCTTAAGCCTCCTTGACTCTACATCCACGGGGCCTCCCAACTGACTTTAATACATTCGGAGTTGGGCTGCACAGACTCTTTTTGTGGGGTGAAGACTTAGGAACTGAAGAAGGCCCGAACAAGCGGAGGTGTGTGATTGTGATGGAGTCTGATCACGCTCTCAGAAAAACCCAGGAAGATTTCTATGAATCAGAGCAATGCAAAGGGGTCCAAACCAGCAGAACGCTGTACACAGCAGCATTGTCATTGTGGTCAACCATGAGAGATCTGGCTACTCTGATCGATACAATGACAGTGCCTGAAAAATGCTCTCCCCCTCCAGAGAGGGGACGGATGAGCTCTGAGTGCCGGCTTTTAAAACTTTCTTTATTTGTCTTGTTTTTGTCTGTGTTTTCTTTTGCAACATGGCTAATATCAAAATGTGTTTTGCATGACTTCACATGTATAATCAATAGCATATTGCTTGCCTCCTCAAGGGGTGAGGAAGGAATGGAAGGGAGGGAGAGAATTTGGAACTCAGATTTTTTAAAAAGAATGCCATGATTTTTATGTGTAATTGGGAAATATTTAATGAAATAAATACAGATTTATTTTTTTTTTTAATTCATGCTGCCTCAAGAGAGGTGTGATGCCTGCAACTAGGAAAAGGCATAGCTGTCCCTGCCCTGGTCAGACCTCATCTGGAGGATTGCACTCAGTTGTGGGCACCACTGATGAAGGGGGCATCGATGAGCTAGAGAGAAGTCAGAGGAAGGGAGCCAGGACTATGCCCAACCTCAAGGTTGTGTGCTAGGAAACAGTAGAAGGAACTGGGTCTGCTTCACCTGGAGACAGGCAGGACACGAGGACTGTCTTCAGAGATGTGAAGGAGGGATGTTGTGTGGAGGAGGGATTAGCTTGGCCCCACAGGACTGAACCAGGCACAATGGAAGGAAGTTCCGGGAGTAGGTGTAAGTTCGATGTCAGAAAGAACAACTGCCCTCAAATGGGATGGGCTGCCTTGGCAGGGGTAAGCTCCCCATCCCAGGAGGGCTGCAAGCAGAGACTGAGGATGGCAGAGAAGGCATTCCTAGCCAAGTCCAGGCTGGACTACATGGACTATGAGGTCCTTTCCAGACCCAAGATTCCCAGCCGCAGATTGCCAAGGAGAGAGGGGATGAGCCGGCATTTCCAGCGGAAGGGCTGTTGCTCAAGATGAATGTCTAGGCCCCACCATGACCCTTAGTTGGCGCTGGATGATGGCCGCCTCCACAGATACTTGGAGCCATGTAGACCGTTGGGGGTGGAAAAGGGCCCGAGTCAAGGAAACCTGTTCTGGGCCTGGAGACACCCTGAGGAGTGGAGCCCTGGGTGCGGGGGCCTCTGGGGGCTGGGGGCAGGTTCATCCCCCGCCTACCTTCCACAATAGCGTCTTGAGGCCTCATCACATCCCTGCCAGCATTGCTCGTCTCAGCTTTCCCACCATGTTGGGTTGATGGTAAGCAAACCTTTTTGCAAAGCCACTGGCTGCATAGACCCTTCTGCATGTGGCAGGACCTGGGCTGGGCCTGGAACATGTAGACATTTCAGAAACGTGTTATTCTTTTTAGTTTTCACTTGAAAACAAGTCTCTGAGGATCCAGATGGTCCATGGGGCTTCCCAGGAAGACCTGGAATCCATCTGGACCCTCTGACTGGTGGAGGCGGCCAGATGGGGCCACATTTGGGGCTGAGGCCGGGGATGCTGGTGGCTTGGAATGTTTTCTTTCCTTGTTATTGTTTTAAGCTGCCTGGGGGGGGAGCAGGGAGAACTGGAGGCTGCTGGGGTGGGGGCGATGCTGAGGCCCTGGTCAGGAGGCCAGTGTCAATGCCAACAAGGCTGCTGAGTTGAAAAAAAGGGAAGGAGCCTGAAGTGATGCAATTCATTGGTCTTCCCAAGCTCAGACCAACTTCCCTGAAACTTCCCTCAGTTTCCCCCAATTCCACTGTGTTCATCTCCAACTCAAAGTGTACTTGCCTGTGCCTTGTGAGGGGTCTGGCACTCGGCAAGGTGATGGACTCCTTGGGAAGGATGGGGCTTACCAAGGCCGCAAGTCACTGAACTTGAGCATGGCTACTTACTGGTCCCCCAAGGTTTTAACAGGCTGGAACACTGGTCTAAATATAGAAAGATGAAAACTCATTGGGAGGCCTCTAACATCTCACCAAGACAAAATGGTGGAGCCGTGGGTTGGCAGCATTTTGAAAAGGGTCTGGTTTATTCATGGACAGCAGGCTCTCGGGGAGTCCATGATGGGGTACAGCAGCCCAAAGCACAATGATGATTTGATTCCAGATGGGGGAGCACAGGGTCAAGAACTAAGATGAAGACAATTGCATTGTCCTCTGCCTGAGCCAGATCACATCCAGGGTCTTGTGTTCAGTTCTAGACAACACAGACTAGGAAGGAGACTGGGAAGTAGCCAGAGGAAGGTTAAGAGAAGGGTGAAGAGACCCCTGAAGGCTGGGCCAGCCCTGAGATTCCAGGATGTGATAACAGCCATCCACCAGCCCCTGTCCAGCCTGAGGGCAGCAGGAGGCCAACCTTAGAGGCCTGAGCAGAAGGAGCTGTCCAGAAGCATCCTGGGGGCTTCAACCATATGGAACGGAGAGTTTTGGAGTCTGCTCCAGCAAAGCCTTTGGAGCTGGCCGGCAGTCACTGGCTGCTGAGGACGGGTGACTCTTGGGTCTTCTTATCCATGTGACTTTGGTCGGCACGGGGACCATGGAAAAATCAACGGAGATCCAAGGAGGAGCGGAACCAGGGACTCTGACGGGATGGGCCCACTCCCCCATCAGTGGGGGTGGTACCCGTGAGTGGCCTCCGAATCTGTCTGTACGACACTTATCCATGGGGAAGAGATGGAGAAGGCATGGGGCCATCACAACTTGGCTGTTTCTTAGAGCAAAAAGATCTCGGGAGCGTGGGTGTTTGGGGTGTGACAGATCCTCCAGAGAACTGGCCATCCCAGTGGCCAGCGCAGCACTTCTGGGGGTTTCTGTGGACACAGTGATGACAGCAGGAGGAATGCTTTGCAGAAAAGTGGGAAGACTGAAGAGACTGAGGCATCTGGGGGCATGGGGGAAGTTCTCATCCCTACTCGATCAAAGAAGGTCCTGAATTCAGAAGAGAATAGCTGTGGGGAAGAAACAGCAACTAAAGGAGGTGGTGTTAAAGAAGAGGTTTGGGATTCCTGGGCCTAAACTAGCAGGTCATTGTTCTGGGCAATATTTCAGGTGTCATGGGGGAGTGACATGGTAGAGGGGTCTTGGGACTGGAGGAGGCCAAATGTTGTCTGGCATCTTCAACAGGCCATGTGTGCCAGTAACCTTGGCTTCTCTTCCTGGGAGTGTTGAGAACATGACACTGAGGAGGTGGTCGGGGGACACGGGGAGAGGTGACAACCACTCGAAACTCACATGGCTCCATGGAGAACATGCCCAAAGGGAGAACCCCCAGGGCCCCTCCATGGCCAAAGGAGATAGACAAACAGGCTATAAATGACCACATAGAAACATACATCTGCTCCCAAACTGTGAGAGAAGAGCCTAGGAAAACAGCTCGCTCTTGGGAAACTGCAAAGATGGCAGAGGGTGGGGGCTGTGAGAGCACAGGCACGCTGACCCAAGGTGGGTGGTCGAGAAAAGTGATCCAAAGGTCCATCCCCTTTGACCCCTGTCCCATTACAGCACAGATACTCCCAAGAAAGTCAAAGGCAGAAACAAAAGCCCAATACAATGGAGCCTCCTGGAGAGTGGCCATTGTTTGTCTTCCCAACTCCATTGCTTAGCATCCCATACGCAGTGCCTGGCACCCAGTAGGCTCAAGAGAAATGCTTGTTAATTGATTGATTGAATAGGCACCCAAGTCAGCAAAGCTGCCCTCTCTGTTGTAGCCAATCGTTGGCTGCCCATCTATTGGAAGAGCGGCTAAAACACCCCACTCTAGGAGAGGACTGTCACAGAATATCATTGGTTAGTAGAAAGAGAAATGCAGGAGAAATGTCGGAAGGTTTGTGTAAACCCATGTCACAGCAGAAAGAGCAGCACAAGGAACAAGGACGAAAGACCTTGGGACAGTCCACGTCCAAAGGCTACCTCCAAGACAGAGAGATGGGCCGTGGTCCCCTCTGTAGCAGGTGGCTTCGCTTCATTGTGTCCTTGGTCACCAGGGAGGGCTCAGGGCAATGAAATTGCTTGGAGGTCAAGATAAAAAGTGTCGAGAAAGAGCCCACTTCCCCAAAAGCCCCCATCAGGGGGGACTAACCTTGTTCCCTTTGTGGTGGGAGTCGCTAGCCTGCTCAATGGGGAGGGACAGTGCAGAAGAGGCAGGTTATCCAGCTCTTTGCTAAAATCTCGCTATTCTTGCAGAAAAGATGCCCAGAGATGTTGGGACAATGAGGCCGATTCAGAGCAGGCTGAATGGCCCGGCCCCAAGAGAGGCCACGGATAGTTCCCCTTCTGCTCCGAGGGAGGATTTGGGGGGCCTCACGATGCTTGGCACTTTTGCTTCCAAGAAGGGCCAGCATTTCTTGAGAGCTTTGAGTTTTGTTGTGCATTTATCTGACTTGATCCATGGTCTCTGTCTGCATCCCCATTAGCCAGGATTGGTTTGAAGGCACAGGTGGCATGCCCATCAAACTGGCAGATGTGATGAAGCTGGCACACATATGGGACGGTAACTGAGTCAGGCTCCAGAGAGATCCAGGAAAGCCAGACCATGGAGCAGAATCCCCTGGAAACTCTTTTGTCTGTGTTCCCCAAAAGCAACTTTATTAATGCTCAGAGATGAGGGAGGCACAGCCAGAGAGGTGCTTATCTCAAAAAGGTCTGGGGATTTCAGGGATCTTAAGCTCCCTGAAAGTGTCTCAGGACTGGGTAAGCGGCTGGGTAACCCAGTAGGTTGAACCCCGGGTCTGGAGTCAGGAAGACTTGGGTTCTGAAATCTGGCCTCTCTAAGACCCTGAGGGAGTCAATAACCTCTGCCTGCCTTCATTTCCTCCTCCATAAAATGGGATGATGACAGGCCTCTTGTGAGGATTAGTGTTTAGCACAGTGCCTAGAACATAGGGGGGCTTAAGTGATGTTTGTTCTCTTCCCCTCCTCCATCCATTTCCTTATGACCCTCCCCCCATCCCCACCTTTACAGGAATGGACAAATCCCAACATGCCCCATTCCCTAAGCACCGGGCCAGCCCTACGCGTGGCTGGGCTGTGCCGGGCATCCTTGCCCTCAAGAAGCTCCCAGTCTAAGGAGAGAGGCAGTCGGCCGGGAACAACGGACAGAGCCTTGGATTCGGAGTGAGGGAGGCTGGGCTTGAGTCTGCACCCCACCACCTCCTACCTGTGTGACCTGCAGGAAGGGGTTCCCCTCTCAGGAGGGGCCTTGTCTGAGGGGGTCCCTTCTGCTCCAAAGATGAGGGCAAGGCTTGCTCAGGGGGTGTTCAGAGCAATGTGCCATGGGGGCTACACTGGGCTTCCTGGATTCCTCAGGGCTGGAGGGTGGCTCGGAGGAGCACTAGATGCTGAAAGCTGGGAGGGAACCTGGACGCCACTCCTCTCATTTTACAGAGGAGGAAACTGAGGCCCAAAGAGCTCCTTTGCACAGGTGGAAAGAACTTTGTCTGTCTGAGTTTTCTGACTTTAAATCTTGTGCCCTGAAGTGCCTGAGGGAGAGATACTTGGAGGCCAGGATGGTCAAGGGAGCCTTATGGGAAGAGATGGCCTTGAAGGATAGAAAGGCAGGCACGACCGAGAGGTGAGAGAAGGACGTTCCAGGTGGTCAGGGCAGTACGAGCAGGGCGCTGGTGTCCGCCAAGGACCTGAAAGGGCAGAGCAGCGGGCTGGGGCCTCCGACCTCCTGCCCCACCTAGGCCATCCTCTTCCTCTTCCCAGGGCCTTCTGAGGGAACCAGCAGAGCACTGCCCTAGGCTGTGACCCCTCCTTGCCCTCCTTCTCCTTGGCACAGCCCCTGGGGCCAGTGTGAGGCCAGGCAGCAGGAGGCCCAGGCTGTGGGCCAGGGGTGGGGGCATGGGCACAGGCTGGGGCCGCAGCACCCTGCTTTTAGCTTGGGTTTGCTTGGGTAATCCGGCAGCCCCTCGCCATTTCAGCAAACACATCCCGAGGATTCTGTAAACACGCATTCCTGAGACATGGGCTCATTGTTTTGGGGCCCTGCGACCCATTAACATTGTATAATGATGACAGCTTGAAGTCCTCAGCCTCTGGTTGGCCAGTAGGTTGACTAGCCAGCCAGGGCTCCAGGCCTGGGGAGACTGGAAAGAAGAGAAATCCTGAGCGCCCCCCCCCCCAGCCCAATCCTAGTCTGGTAATCCCAGGGAGCCCAGACAGAACTCCACCTGGGCCAAGGGGGCTAAGAGGAAGGCTGGAAAACAGGATCAATCTAAGGAGCAGTTGCTCTGTCCCTGGCCCAGGTTGGCCCTGACTGTGCATCTGGGTCTGTGTGTGTGGCTGTGTTTGGGGGATTATTATTATTATTCATCCGAGCCCGTGCAGAGTGAATTAATTTCCTGATGTAGTAAACATTTCGGGAAGGCCGGAATCCGATTCCTCTCCGTCCCCCCCCCCCCCCGAGATGCCTCGCCCAGGGCCTGTTGTCCTCCGAGAAGGGGGAGGAAAGAGATCGTCGCTCTGGGTATGAGCCAGCCTGTGCCCTGGCCCCTGGCAGCCTGTGCCCATGCAGGTGTCCCTGCGCTAGAATCCCACCATTAAGGACACATTCCTCTGAGTTAAGGCCTCCTCCTCTCTGGCCTCCCCTTTAAAATAAAAATCTGCCCCCCTCCCCTACACACAGACCCATGTGGAATGTATTAAGTCTCCAACACATCAGGGTGAGTGTGTTTATCCAAAGAATTTCATAGAATGTCAGGGCTAGAGCCCCAGAGATCATTAAGACCAACGCATCAAGACAAAGAACATTGGACTTCCAGTCAGGAGACATCCTGGCATGGCCACTAATAGGCAGGCAGATGCCTAGCCCTTCCCTCCTCCTGTGGGCCTCAGTTTCCCCATCCATGAAATGAGGGGCTCATACTACATTCCAGTTTTGATCTTCCAAAACCTTTCCATTTCACAGAAGACAAGACTGAGGCCCAGAGAAGGGAAGGGGCTTGTCAGGGTCCCCCAGAATCTGTGGCAGTCTGGGCTGCACAAGAGCAAGATTCTAAGATGGGGGGATTCCGTAAGTCCCCGAGAGGCTGAGGAGGTATTGAGCTGCCCTTCCTGGGAGCTTCCACAGCAGAGCTTCCAGGGCCATTTCAAGGGGGTGTGGAGGGGATTCCTGTTCTGATGGGCACTGAACAGACTGTCCTCTGCAAGGGTTCTGGCTCCTGGGAGTTGTCTTAACCAAGCCTCCTGGTCTATGGAATGCCCCTTACCTACAGGCCTGGGAAGAGATAACTGGAGGCAGGCTAGGTCATCCTGGAGGATCTGTCACCAGGGGCGTCCCCAACCTCAGGACAGGAAGATGGAAGAGTGACCCCAGGACTGGCCTGACGCTGCCAAGGCAGACTTGGAAGCTAAGGCTCCTGCTCTTGGACCAGCACTTTTTCCCCCTGGACCAGACTGGTCTGTAGCCAAGGACTCTGGAGTTTCCCCTGAGACCAGGATGGAGAGAGGGAAAGGAAGGGCCACAGGTTCCCCTCTTCTGTGTTCCCCCAGGCCACTTCTTCCCCTTACTCTTCCTCTCTTCCTCCCCTAGTCTCTCTTCCTTTTCCCTGAAGATGCCCATCAGCCCCTCGGTCTGTCTCAGTCCCTCGGTCTGTCTCAGCCCCTTGGTCTATCTCAGCCCCTTATTCTCTCTAAGGACCATATACAGTCGCACACGCATCTGCCATGTTTTGTTGCTGAATGGGGGAGGGGGCAGTGGTTTGAGGGGTTGGGGCTGTTTATGGCAATTGTCCACCCAAGCTGCACATTCTTGTGGTTGTCTCCTTAACTTGGTAAAAATTTGGGAAATTTTTAAATAAAACAAAACAAAGAGAAGCATTTCAAAGGGATTTCAATACCCCTGTGCCACAACCCTCAGTGACCCAGCCAGAGCAAGGAACATCTATGGGAGGCCGAAAGCAGGGGGGAGAAAAGGGCTGGGGCAGAAGGAAGAGTCTTCTGACAAGGTGGGGAAGGCCAGGGGAGCAGGGGGAGCCCCCTGTCCGGCAGCCTGGAGCCAGGCTCCAAGCCAGGCCCTGAGAATCTGATCCCAATGAGGGCAGAGGGTCCAAATTCAGCCTCGGGAGCAAGACCATAGCCAGAATCTCCTCCTGGCATCTGCTCCGGGGCCTAGCCCTTCCCTCTGCCGGGCAGGGTCCAGGGCTTAGCACAGTCCCTGGCATGTAGGAAGTGTCTCATGTAAGCTTGCTGCTGAGAGTTGGCTTTAATGACAATAAACTCAATGGCTCTGGCAACTTAGGTGATGAGAATGACAATTACTGCTGCTGAGGAGAAGGGGGGAGCAGGGGGAGGAGGAGGGGGAGGAGAGGGAGGAGGGGGAGGAGGAGGGGGAGGAGAGGGAGGAGGGGGAGGAGGAAGAGAAGGGGGGAGGGGTGAGGGGAGGAGGAAGAGAAGGGGAGGAGGAAGGAGGAGGAAGAGGAGGATGAAGAAGGAGGAAGAGAGAGAAGGGGAAGGGAAGGAGGAGGAAGAGAAGGGGGAGGAGGGGGAGGAAGGGGGAGGAGGGGGAGGAAGGGGAGGAGGGGGAAGAGAAGGGGGAGGAGGAGGAAGAAGGAGGAGGAAGAGCAAGAGAAGGGAGGAGGAGGAAGAGAAGGGGAAGGGAAGGAGGAGGGGGAGGAGGAGAAGGAAGGGGAGGAAGAGGAGGAGAAGGGGGAGGAGGAGGGGGAGGAGAGGGAGGAGGGGGAGGAGGGGGAGGAGGAAGAGAAGGGGGAGGGGGAGGAGGAAGAGGAGGAGGAAGAGAAGGGGGAGGGGGAGGAGGAAGAGAAGGGGAGGAGGAAGAGGAGGAGGAAGAGAAGGGGAGGAGGAGGAAGAAGGAGGAAGAGGAGGAGAAGGGGGAGGAGGGGGAGGAAGGGGGAGGAGGAGAAGGAAGGGGAGGAGGAGGAAGAGAAGGGGGAGGAGGGGGAGGAAGGGGAGGAGGGGGAGGAAGGGGAGGAGGAAGAGGAAGAGGGGGAAGGGAAGGAGGGGAAGGAGGGGGAAGGGAAGGAGGATGGAGAGGAGGAGGAAGAAGGGGAGGAGGAGGAGCAGAGTCTGTTTTGGGTCCTATTGGGCCGTCCCCAACTAGAGCTCCCCAAGAGTGGAGTGGAGCCCCCAGAAGCAGCCAAAGACCCCACCAGGGCTCCACAGAACTCAGCGCTGGGGGCACCTCCAGGTCCCCACAGGCAGGACAGCAAAAAGCACCAAGAAACCTGCCCGGGACAGACTCAGCCCGCCAAGCCTGGAGCACATGGGTCACCTTCTCCTCTGTGGGGAGTTGTGGGAGAGAGGAGGGGTGAGGGCTTGGGACTGGGATTCCAGGCCAGGGTCCCTATCAGAGGCTGCTGAGACACTCAGTAGCATCTGAAGACAAAAAGCAGAGCAGATCCGTGCAGGAGCTGGGGCTGGATCTGGGTCAGGGTCAGGGCCTGGGTCTGGGGCTGGGTCTGGGGCTGGGTCTGGGGCAGGGTCAGGGCCTGGGTCTGGGTCTGGGTCTGGGGCAGGGTCAGGGCCTGGGGCTGGGGGCTGGGGCTGGGGCAGGGTCAGGGCCTGGGGCTGGGGCTGGGACTGGGGCAGGGTCAGGGCCTGGGGCTGGGGCATGCCCATGACTGTGGCTGCAGTGGAGTGCCTGGCAAACCCCGGGAACAACAAGCCATCTCAATTTCCCCAGCAATCTCCCAGCAGGAGAGAGATCAGCTGTGCTTTCATTTACTCTCCAAAGGGGTGAGCCCAGGCCCCCAACAGCAAGAGAGGGCCAGAGGGCATCCTGGGTCCAAGTTGCATTCCCACAACTGGCCAGTGCTGGTTGGCACCCCTCCCCCCATACAATGACGCAGCAACCCCACTTGTGCCTGCTGGGCTCTGCCCTGTGGCATGGTTCAGCCCAGGCTGGCAGAGGTGGGGTGGGGACCCCAGAACTCACACACTCACACTCACACTCACACACACTCACTCACTCACACTCTCACACACTCACACTCACACTCTCACACACACAGCAGCAGCAGCAGCAGCAGCAACCACTCTGTCCATAGCTTAAGATCCTCTACTCTCGCAGGAGCCCAGAATCAGGGACTTTCAGGGCTGTCCTCTACTCCAACTTGGATACGCAGGAGGCAGCACCTCCCACTGTGCCTCCTCTCCCTGGGTCAGAGCTAATCTTTAGGTCATTTTCCCAAAAATTCAGAGGAGACAAAATCCGAGTAGCCTCAAGCAGAACTGGTAGCCCTGAAACCGTGGGGCAAATTCACCCTCTACGGTGTCCCTGAGCCCCACCTGCCTGGGCCTGGACTCTGGATAAGGAGCCTCCTTCCAAAGAATTCTAATGGATTAAAAATAAAGAAAGTGGGGCTTTCACACTGTCGCAGGAACCAGAGCAGGAAACACGGTGGGTAGCGTCCGGGTGAAAATGGGAGTGATCAAGTACACTGCAGACCTCTGGGACAGAAGGAGGAAATTGATGAGGGTTCTGGGCACAGATCCCGAGCCCGGCAAAGAGGCAGGAGAGAGATCCCTAAAGAGATGGCTGTCCAGCTCTGCTCCCATTCGACAAGTGGGGAAGGCGAGGCCTGTTCCGGAGAATCCCGGCCCCTGCTAACAACACTTACAAGCAGAGGGGAGTGGAAAGGACACCTTGCCAACGTCTGGGAAAGGTGGTTCTTCATCCTTCAGATGCTGCTCTGAGCCCAGAACCCCTTTGCTGGGGTGTAGTGCCCTCCCCCAGCTTTATGGGCAGAAACCTTCCATTTCCCCGCCTGCCCCCCCATCTTTCCCAGTTTTTCTACATCTCTCTCCCCATGTGGGCTCTTTGGTCCACTGACCCTGAGCTCCTCCTGGCTGTGACATGAATCAGAGGTTCCAGACCTCTTCTCTCACAGTGCCCGACGCCTAGAACGGCCCCCTCCTTATCCAGCCTCTTGCTTCCCTACTTCTTGCAAGTGCCAGCCAAGACCCCCCTTTTGTGGGAAGCCTGTCCTGACTCCCTCTCACACTTGGGAGACCATCTCCAATTTGTCTGGGATGTACATGGTGGGGGAGGTGTGTGTGTGTGTCTGTGTGTCTGTGTCTGTGTGTCTGTGTGTGTGCCTCTGTGTGTGTGTCTGTGTGTGTGTGTCTGTCTGTCTGTCTGTGTGTCTGTGTCTGTATGTATAGTGCCCCCATATTTATAGCTGTACGTATATGCAGAAAGGTGTGCACACACATGCACACATGCAATTTGCACATAAGTGTTTCCTAAATGGAAGGAGAGTGTGAGAGATCTTTGACCTCTCCCGTACCCCTAGAGCTCAGCCCCATGCCTGGCTCACAGGAGACATCTAATTGATGCTGGGCTAGGCTTGTTGTGGTCCCATGGTTGTTTCAACCCTGCTAAGCCCACACACGGAGGAAGAATCTGGCCTCCACGCCGGGGCTCAGACACACCTTAAAGAGACTGCAGTTTGACTGGGTGGGGGCCCTGGATGGGCACTTGGAAAGTCGGACTGGAGACCACCAGGCACATGCCTGCTGGGCCCTCTGGCGAGGGCAGAAGTGGGCCTCCGCTAGTGCTGGTATGTGTGCCTGCTGCCGGCCTGTCAGGGCACAGAGGGCTGGGGTAAACAAACATTAGCCTGTTCTCCGAGCATGCTCTGTAATTTGGGGCCATGGTGAGCGCTCCCTGCGTCAGGTGGGGGCAAGCCCTTTTAATTACAGCTAGTTTGTGCCTGCCTCTCCGTCATCCTGGTGGGCTAGGCTCCCACAGGCCCGCAGGCCAGGACCAGACTCAATTCCGCAGCCCCAGGCAGCCCAGATATGCTGGGGTTAGCAACAGACGCCTATGGCCCTCCCTCTCCCCTGGCCCAGTGCTGGGAGAACATGGGCTCCTACCTACACTGCTCAGCCTGGACCTTAGCTGGCAGGCCTCAGCCTGCAGAAGACTCACACACACAGGCATGTGCATACATATACATCTGCACACACATGTGCACACATGTACACATGCACACCCCATGAGGAGCTATTAAGCAAAGGTCTGGAGGCGGGAAAGCCTCGGTCGTCACACAGTGGTCCACTCTGACTAGAGCAGAGGATGGAGGGGAAGGGGGATTGTGGGAGGAAAGTGCAGGTCAGGCCGGGAGCCTGGCTGGCCTGCTGGGCTCTGGGGGCCTGCGTCAGGCATGGGGCGAATGTGGATCAAACGCTCTAGTCTCAGGCTCCGCAGGGCCCTGGGAGGTGGACACTGCAGGCTGTCTCCCTTCCATGGAGGCTCCCATGCTGTCCTCTGGGTCATGGTGGAGCTCAGCATCATCAGAGGTGAAATTTGAAGCTGGGTTTCCCCAGCTCTGCGTCCAGCTCTCACCCCATGACCTCACACCACCTTTCAAACGCAAGACTTTGGATCCCAGGCTGAGGGATCTTCATCAGGCAATGAATGACAGGCTGGGGAAAGTTTCCATTCATCAATCAACATTTATTAAACACCAGCTATGTCCTGGGCAGCCAGATGGCTTAATGGGTAGGGTGCCAGGCCAGGAGTTCCAATCTGGCCTCAGACCCTTCCTGACTGTGTGACCCTGGGTAGGTCACTTTACCCTGTCAGCCTCAGTTCCTCATCTGTAAAATGAGCTGGAGAAGGAAATGGCCGAGCCCTCCAGTGTCTCTGCCCAGAAAACCCCAATGAGGTCACAGAGAGTCCAGATCTTATGTTAAATCTTGGGGACACAAAAGGAGAAAGAACATCCCTGCCCTCAAGGAGTTTACAATCTAACCGGGAGAGGACCAACAGACAAAGCTGCACAAAGCGAGCTATGGACAGGCTAAACAGGGACCAACAGAGGGCCTTTGGGCCCTGGAATGAGGCACGGGCTGGGGAGGCCCAGGGCCCACTGAGGCACCAACTCTGACCCTTCAGCTTCATAAAACCTGCTGAGCTCCCGGCGTCCCCAAGGCTCCCCGCCGCCAGCCCCGGCTCAGAGAACAGAGGAGGCCCCCGCCAACGAGGGCACCTCCTCCCCGCCTGGCCCTGGGCACCTGTGGCAGGTGTACATCCTGGCCACTGTCCCTTCCAGGGTCTGGGAGCCAGACACTGCCACTGGATGGTGGGCCTGGAGGGCCTGTTTGTGGGGGGGGTGGTCCAGCCCAGAAGACAGTCACTGATGGAGAGAGTCTGGGCGGCGGGATCTTGGCGGATCAGAATCTCTAGAAGGCTGGTCTGGAGAAAAAGGCCTGTGGTAATCCAGGGGGCAGGTCGCCTCAAGCCAAACAGGTGGGGCAGAGAGAAGGGGCAGGCCACAGCAGAAGCACAACTTCCCTGGCACCCTGGCACCCCACTGTTTTTACAGGACCGAAAACCCCTTTCTTCAGCCCCAGCCCCTCCAGTCCCTCCTCCAGGCAGGGAGACACACCCTGGGTGCCCCTCACTCAATGAGGAACTCCAAGAGACTTGCATCCCTTGGGCCTCCAGAAGCCCAGACACAGCCCAGGACCAGCATGGGGGGGGGCAACATCTGGGATCAAATGAGCCCAAAGGGGCTCTGGGTCCAGGGGAGCTGTGACTGAACCCCAATCCCCTGAGCATTCAGTATAGGCTCCAGGGAAAACCCAAAGGCTCTTGGGCCCTAAGGGACTGCCTCGATCCTGGGAGGAAAGGTCTGTGGGACCGCAGTGGTCAGGACTGAGTCAGAAGGGAGCCAAGCAGCCTATGGTGCAGACAGGGAAGCAGAGCCCTAAGGAGCGGGAGGGCTTTGGTTCAGGCTGTAAAATGGCAGAGCAGGGCAGGGGGTGGGGAGGAGAGGAGCAGAGCCAGGGCTCCTGTCCCCCATCCCGGGCTCCGCATCCCACAGCCTCCCAGTCAGCCCGGAGCAGCACTGCTGAGTCCCCAGGCCAGAGCCAAGGCACCAGACGGTGCGATGTCCATGATCGTGAGAGATCCAGGGGGACAGCCCCAGCCCACCAACTGATAGAGTGAATGCAGCTTGACTGGGAACCCTGGGTTCTGGGTTCAAATGCTGCCCTTGGTATTCGGTGTCTTGATGACCATGTCATTCATTACACGAGGTCCCGGCTTCCTCCTCTGGAGAGGGAGGGAGGGAGACCAGGCTGTCTCTGGTCCCCACTTGCTCTGAATCCACAAGAGAAAAAACATCTGGGAAGTGTGGGAGACAGCACCAAGTTTCTGAAGGGCCGGGCACCCAGAAGGACCGAATGGTCCCAGAACCAGGATTTGGGGCAAGGGTGAAGCCGCAGATTCGGCCTTCTCCCTACGCCCCGAGAGCCCTCCCAGTGTGGAGAGGCGCCTTCTCCCTACGCCCCGAGAGCCCTCCCAGTGTGGAGAGGCGCCTTCTGCCTATGCCCCGAGAGCCCTCCCAGCGTGGAGAGGCGCCTTCTCCCTATGCCCCAAGAGCCCTCCCAGCGTGGAGAGGTGCCTTCTCCCTATGTCCCGAGAGCCCTCCCAGCGTGGACATGCGCCTTCTCCCTATGCCCCGAGAGCCCTCCCAGCGTGGAGAGGCGCCTTCTGCCTATGCCCCGAGAGCCCTCCCAGCGTGGAGAGGTGCCTTCTCCCTATGCCCCAAGAGCCCTCCCAGCGTGGAGAGGTGCCTTCTCCCTATGTCCTGAGAGCCCTCCCAGCGTGGACATGCGCCTTCTCCCTATGCCCCAAGAGCCCTCCCAGCGTGGAGAGGCGCCTTCTGCCTATGCCCTGAGATCCCTCCCAGCGTGGACATGCACCTTCTCCCTATGCCCCGAGAGCCCTCCCAGCGTGGACATGCGCCTTCTCCCTATGCCCCGAGAGCCCTCCCAGCGTGGAGAGGCGCCTTCTCCCTATGCCCCGAGAGCCCTCCCAGTGTGGAGAGGCGCCTTCTGCCTATGCCCCAAGAGCCCTCCCAGCGTGGAGAGGTGCCTTCTCCCTATGCCCCAAGAGCCCTCCCAGCGTGGAGAGGTGCCTTCTCCCTATGTCCTGAGAGCCCTCCCAGCGTGGAGAGGCGCCTTCTCCCAGGAGGTCAAGCGTCATGCTCATTCTCGGGCAGGATTGGGTCAGACAGGTCACTAGTGATAGGCTTCAGGAAGGGCTGCTGCCAGCCTGATGATGAGACTGTACAGTCGGACTGTTCCTTGTGCCCCAGGCTCACTGACTCCCAGCAGCCCGGGATCAAGCCTCGATGGGTGGGCAGCTGACCCAGTGGAGCTCGGCCCTCCCTTCTAGTACCAGGAATCACCTGGAAGACCAGCCTTCCGGCAGCCTCCTGCTGCAGTGTCTTTCTGCCCATTTGATGGATGGTCCAGCTGATGTTCAGAGAGGTGAGTCATGTGATGCTCGTCACAGCCCCGTGGGTGCCAGAGGCCTGATTGCAGCCTGGCTGGGGTCTGGCTCCAAGCCCAACCTGAGCCCGGGCTCTGAATGTTTCTAGGAAAAGGCTGGGTCTGGCTCCTGGCTCTCCATGGCCTGGAGGTGGGGTTTGGCGACAGCCGCTTAGGGCCTGCCTGCTGGTGTTCTCTGTTTGGCCACAGGTGAAGTGTCCCCATAAGGGCTTCTATCTGGTGGATGCCGGGAAGGAGGAGGAGGGGCCCCAAGGGCTCCCCAGTCTGGGAATGAGGACCTCACCTTCTGCCTGGAAGTCACAGAAAGGTGGGAGAGCCAAGAAACCTCGGCCTCCTGGACATGGCAGGAGCCGGCTCAGCCAGGGTCATGCCAGCCTGAGCTGATGTTGTGCCAGCCCGAGCCGGGGTCATGCCAGCCCTAGCTGGGGTCATGCCAGCCCAAGTGAGGACCTTGAGGTCCACTCACCAAGGGACTCTGTGACCCTGAGCAAGCCCAATATCGGGAGAAGCAATGACCTGGAGTCCAAAGGCCTGGGTGTGAGTGCCAGCCAGGTTGTGCCACTCACTTTTCTCACTCCACTCATCTAGGTCTCTTCTAGCTTGAATATCCTGTGCCATGTCTGCCCCTTTCTAGGCCTCAGTTTCCCCATCTATGGGGTTTGGCTAGGGATGGTCTCTGACAGTCTCTGATTTGGCGCCTTCCGCAAGTCTGCAGCTGACAAAGGACAGAGGGGATCTCTGACCCTTCAGCCCAGCTGCCCAAATGCCACCCTTGGGAGGGACAGCCTCGGGTAGACAGGTGGACTTCGGGCCTCGCTGTGTTGATCCACAGGAGGTGCAGGGGAGTCCCCACATAGAACAGTCGCTGAGTCGCCAGGCAGTATCGCTGCCTGGCGGGAGCAGACAAGCTCTGGGAGTCCTGAACACCCATATCCTCTTCAGACTTCGAGGCTGTTTGGGGCACACTTTGTCCCATCAAGTAATTTCCTGATCCAAACAGCCAAGAGAGGCTGGTCTCCTGAGCTCTGTTCTTGGCCTCCATTTCCTTTGAGTACCATGGATAGCGTGTGATTGCTAGCGGGCCCTTCCCCCTGCCAGGCACTCTCACACGTCGGTCACCTCACCTGCCATCGCTAGCACTCCCCTGGGCATGGACATTCCTAGAAGCTGCCTTGGCTATAATCATTTCTGCCTTACCTCTTGACTAGACTGTCCACCCTGCTGAGGCCTGAATCGCAGACTGTCCCCCCCTCCTTCCCTGTAGCATTTGGAAGGTTCCAGGTCAAAAAGGCAATGAGCAAGTGAATTAAATGAGTCCCATGCTGGCGCTCGAAGGCCTAACCTGGCACTGCAGGGGCCCCAGAAGGTAATATGGTGTCATGGGAAGGCTTGGGATTTGGAGTCACCTCGGTTCTAATCTTGGCTCCAATATGCTGTGACCCTGGGCAAGTCACCTTCTCTCTAAGCCTAGTAAAATGGGAATGACCCCCCCCCCCAGCCCCTGTCAGTCCCTGCCTCGGGAGAAGCACAGAGCTTTAGAAAGCTGAAAAGTTTGAGCAGAGCTAAGGGTCCCTCAGAGCCTAAAAAGTCTTCAAGACTAGGCCAAGAATATCAAGGGAACCGATGACAAAAAACGCACAGAAAGGTGGGCTAGCCATACCCAAGCTAAAGCTATGCTATAAAAATCAAGACTTTCGGGGCAGCTAGGTGGCCCAGTGGATAGAGCACCGGCCCTGGAGTCAGGAGTACCTGAGTTCAAATCCGGCCTCAGACACTTAACACTTACTAGCTGTGTGACCTTGGGCAAGTCGCTTAACCCCAATTGCCTCACCAAAAAAAAAAAAAAAAAATCAAGACTTTCAGAATAGAAGCTCTAATGGAGGGGTTTCAGGCATAGTGACAGGTAGTTTTCTGGGATGTGGGGGAACTGTGTGGGGTCCTTCAGATCATGTGAGGCAGATACCCCATTCATCTTCAGGTGAGCCAAGCAGGAGCAACTGAAAACTCGTCCCAGATCCAAGCATGCCCAGCCCCTCTCGGCACCCCTATGGAGGGTGACGGGAGATTCTGCTTATAGAGCACTTTCCCCCTTCTAAAAAAACCCAGGGGCAGCTAGGTGGCGCAGTGGATAAAGCACCAGCCCTGGATTCAGGAGGACCTGAGTTCAAATCCGACCTCAGACACTTGACACTTACCAGCTGTGTGACCTTGGGCAAGTCACTTAACCCCAATTGCCTCACTAAACAAAAAAAACAAAAACCCCAACAAATCTCTGTGTTTGTTGGGTAGGAGAGAGGTTATCTACACTCAGAAATGCTAGTAATGAAAATCAGATTTTAAATATTTTAAAAGGATCCTGGGGAGGAAAAGGCCTTAACCTGAATGGGAAACTTGCTAATAGTGGACTTTCAGGCAGTGGGGCAGGTGGCTAGACCCAAGGAGGTTTTCCATCTGGGGGATCTAGGGCACTGCCCAGCACCCACTCTGTGACTGACTTCTCCTAGCACGAGGTCTAGCCTCTCACCAATTCCCTTCAGCCAGCATCTCCTGAGCCCCCTTGTTCCTTTTCTGCTATGGGAGAGACCCAGGAACGCAAGACCCCAAAGCTAGTAGGGGCCTCAAAGGTGTCTAGGCCAACCTGTGTCCAACGTAGCCTCCCCTCCCCATCCCTTGAAACCTGAATGGACCTCAGAGCCGATGCTGCCCCCTACCTAAGATAATGGGGGCAGGGATCCTGATGCCACCTAGTCGACCACCTCCTATTAGAGAGGAGGAAACAGTCTGCAAGAGTCTCCCATGGCTGGAAGGAGCTGGAATCAAGACTCATGCCCACTAGACGCCTCCCATTGGGCAGCAAAGGGTCAGGGCCATGGTGGGGCAGAAACCCAAGGACCACACAGGGCAGCAAGGGACTCAAACTAGAAACCTCCGTGCTCTGGACACTCCCTGAGTGTAGGGGCCGACTTCGAAGAGCCCTCCCAGGGAAGCCACCCCACAGAGCACCCCCCGCCACCTTGGGCAAGGAGCCAAGGCCTGCAAGGCTTGGCATGGGCTGTGGTGGTCAGGGAGGGCTTCCTGGCAGAGTGGAGAGATGACAGACCTTGAAAGAATGAAGGAGGGAAGGGAGAGAAAGAGGCCTCCTGGCTCATGGTTGTTATGTTTAAAATCTAAATTGTGGTCGCCTTAAATTAGAAGCTTCAGCACCAGTCTTTGGGCATTAAACATTTATTAAAGCATACAGGTATTCACACGGAGTTCAGAAAGTTAAGAAAAGCCTACCTAGGGGGCAGCTAGGTGGTGCAGTGGATAGAGCACCCGCCCTGGAGTCAGGAGTACCTGAGTTCAAATCCGACCTCAGACACTTAACACTTACTAGCTGTGTGACCCTGGGCAAGTCACTTAACCCCAATTGCCTCACTAAAAAAACAAAAAAGAGAAAAGCCTACCTAGCCTAGAGTTTCAGCCTGGTTGGGTTCTTCTTCAAGTCCTCCACCATGAGCCTGCTTCAATCACGAACTCTCTAGCGAGCTGCTTGCGGAAGCTTTTTATAGGTCTGGAACAGAGGCGGGCCTTACACACTGTTTCAAGCTGATTGGTTGGTACCATCCACATCCATTGGTTCACTGGATTAAGGGCCGGCCAGGTGTGCTTACAGTCCAGTTGACTTGAAGTAGGCTAATCAGCAGTCAATCCCTCTCACTTGATTCAATCAGTTTAGATTAATATCCAGGTGGGTCTTTGAGTATCTGCTAAATCCCATTATTTTATCACATTGTGACTGACCATTGGTTTGTCCTTCCCTGACTCTCAGACCCGGGAGGACAGATTCAGAAGCTGCTGACAAAGTCAAGGCCAATGGGGCCTCCTGATTCCTTTGGGCCTCCGAGGCCCTTTGCCCTTGATTTTCTGCCGCATTCTCCAAGTGTTTGCCCGTGGGGCTCACCAAAGGCCTTTCTTCACTCCAGTTCTTCCGGGTTGTAGAGCTCAGCTGAGCAGCCAGGCCCCAGGCTTTCCTTCATTCATGGGGTGGGGGTGGGGGATATCTGGGAAGCTAGAGGCCCCACTCACATCCCTCAGGGGCCCCTTCCCTAAGGGTCCTGCTGCCCTCCCAGAGAGTAAGAAGGGCAGCCACACTGCAGCGGAGAGCCGAGCACCGGGCTCCAGGGCAGGAAGCCCCTGCCTCAGTTTCTAGACCCGTCGTGGAAGCCTGCTCAGCCTGGTTCCTCACCTGGCCCCCTTGGTCTATATGACCCCTGATTTCCGAGTGGGGGCCTTTGGTCCAAACAGGAAGCGAGGACCTCACTGGTGGGCCGTCAGCCTCTCCTCTAGGCTCTCCAGAGACAGGGAACTCCCTCCCTTGCAGGGCAGCAGAGTGGGGGATTGGAGCTCTGAATGCATGGAGAGCCAGTGGGGCAACCGTGGTCCTCAGCTGCCTCCCTCCACTGAGTGAATCCACGCCTCCTGCCTGGACCTGGTGTACTTGCTTGTTGGCCCCTCCGTTAGCCTGTGGGTGCCGTGTTCCTCTTTCCTCACGTCCCAGCACTGAGCTCATAGTAGGGACTTAGAAAACATTGCCTGCCTGTGATCAGAAGGCAGGGTCCCAGCCTGGCTTTGTCACTTAGGACCTGGGGGATGCCGGGCCGCCCTCTAGCCTCTCTGGGCCTCTTTTTCCTCCTTTGTCCACCAGGGGGGCCGCGCTTGGTGTTCTCTGGCTCTTGGCTGGGGTCCTGCCATTTCTTGGTCAGCCTCTTCCACCCCTCTTCCTCTCTCAGGCCTGAGTCCAAGCACATGGCACAGGGGAAAGGGCTTGTGGCCATCCTGCCACCTGGGGAGAAAGTAGGCCCGGGTGCTGCCTGTTTTCTCATCAGCTGCAGATCCCTACGACTGGGGCCTGGGGCTCAAAGAAGGGGCTGGAGAGGTCATTCTCCCATGGAAAAGAGGAAGGAGGAGAGGACAGAAGAGGAAGAATCAGAATCCCAGCACTCCTCTCCTCCCATCCAACAGGTCTGAGCCGCCCAGCCCCGAGGAGGCCTCCAGCTTCTCCGGACGGTCCTCAGCCTGCATCTCCAGGACCTCATGGCGAGACGGGAGACAGTCTGAGCAAGACAGAGAAGGGGGGCAGAAGAGGCTGCGGCGAGGATCGGAGCGCTGCTGGGGCCCCCGTCCAGATCTAAGCTTCCTCTGGGTGTGGGCTGGGGAAACTAATTCCAGGGAGAGCATGGCCATTGTGTGCTGGCTGGGTAGGGGCTGTGAGGGAGATGAGGGAGAAGAGATGTGAGGGAAAGGGCATCCCAAGCTGCCCCCGCCCCTGTGCCAGGGTCTGGGGAGAGGGTGGCCAAGGTGGCAGCACCAGTGGGAGAGGCTCCATCCCCAGCTCCTCAGGCTGGAGGCCTCCTTGCCTGGCTGACTGTTTCTGACACCACCCTGTGTGCATGGGCTTCCCAACACTGGTCCCTTCGGCCTCCTGAGATCCCCGTGCCCTGAAGGTGCTCCTTCCACACCTGCTGCTTGGACAATCCACCCAAGGACCAATGTTGGAATGCTGGGAGGGTGGACATCCTTGTGTCACAGGTGAGGAGACTGAGATGGTCTGGGGTGGGAGCCTTGGCCGGGGCCTCTCTGCAGATTTGCCTCCTCTTTCAGGGGGCATCCCTAGAGCCTCCCCCAGGTGCCAGTGCTTCCCTCCCGGACCCCAATGCACCCACCCAGCCACGATTCATGGCCACTATTTCCCACCCCCTGCCCTACAGGAAGGCATCTTCTTGGCCTCGGTGGGTTTGTCCACCTGGGTGCGTCCAGAAACTGGCCTGGGAGAGGCTGTGCTCATGTCCTTGGTCAGAGAAGGGCCCCAAGGCCCTGGGCTCCCATTGCTCTGACCCTCAGGGCTTCATCCTGGAGCATACTCATGTCATTCCGCAGTGCATCCAACAGGACAGACAGTGCCCGCCTTCCTCCAAAGCTCAGGGGGGGCCCCGGTGCCTGCAACACAGAAAAATGCTCTGGGAACCCCCATCAGCGGCCCCAGAAGAACCAGCCATGTTAGCACAATTTCGCCATCCCACAGTGAAGGGGAGCAGGTGACGATTCTGTCCTTGCCCCCTCTCCGCCTCTGAGGGGCCCAGCCCCAGGCCCTGCCAGCAGGACCCCAAAGCAAATACAGCCAACCAGATGCTGAATCAGAGCCATATGTGAGGTGAGAGTGTTGGGGAAAGGGGAGGGGGACCCCGAGGCTACCCCCATTGGCTCTGGCCCTTGGAAGCCCCCCTGTTGTCTGTACCCCCAGCCTCCTCCTTCATTGGCCTCCTGGAACAGTCCTCTGAGTCCCTCCCAAAGAAAACACCCCCCAAGATGCACAGCATCCCACATGCACACACACACACACACACACACACATACTTCCCAGAATGAGTTTAGGACAATATTTGTTCAGAGCCAGAATCCCGTGATCTCAGCTGGACCGCTCTTCACCGGCCAGGCTGTCCAGAGAGGGTTGGGGGCCGGGGTATTGGGCCACTTCTGTCTTTTTTTACTTTCCCCTTGGCTGGGCCCAGTTGATGGGGAGCCCTCTCCTATGTACATGGGTATGGTCAAGAAAACTCTGGGCATTGCCCCCCCACACACACAGTGGAGCCCCCATCTTAGGCAAGCACCCCACCAAAGACTTGCAGACATCTCTTGCTATCAGAGGACTCAGACCCAGAAGGATGCCTAGAGGCAGTGCCCACTGAAGCCCCTGAGACATTGGCAGAGGTCAGCCCAAGTCTGCCTAGAGATGTATGCCTTGCTCCCACCAGTTTGTCCCACTGACAGAAATTCCACCATTATGGCGTGTAAGTCTTCATTAAAGGAAAATATCTTGGGTGTGAAAGAAAGGAAAGAAAATACTCCCAGGAGAAGTCACCCCTTCAACTCCCCATCAGCCACTGGGGACCTATGGGTCAGTTTACTTTCTAGGACTGAGAAGAAGCTCTGGGTAAATGAGACCCCAGAAGGTACCTTGGGGTGAGGGGGAGGAGAGTCCAGTCTGTGGGGCCCTCCCAGAATCCTCCAGTGGAAAGGTCATCTATGTCTGGGGCTCAAACTATTGGGACACAGCTTCCTTAGACTGAGCCAGGGGCACCTGGGGGCCTCACTCCCGAGGACAGACTTCTGCTCCCAGAAAGGTGCCCGCATCCTCTGCCCACACCCCGCCATCAGCATCTGAAGCTGCTGTTCTGGGCACTGGCTCTGAGACCTCCACTTATGGGTCCAAGTCCTTTCCCTGCTCCTGGGGAACCCACAGCCATTCATTTCCTGGTCCTGCCCCTTGGCCTATGGGGAGAACAGGGAGGGGGGCATGAGCTACCAGACCTGCCCCTTCCTCTGGTTTCCGTCCATTTGGACAGAAGCCAGGGTGGGACCCTGGCCAGAGGAGAGTGCGCCAGGCTGGGTGACAGGACCAAATGAGATCGTGCTTGGCTTAGCATCTGGCAAACAGTAGGTACTTAATAAATGCTTACTCCCTTCTCTTCCCCCTTCCCCAAGCAGGACTTAGAGCACACCCACCTCTAACACTTGGGCAAGCCCCCAGCTTTCCTCAGCTTCTGTTTCTCCATGTGTAAATCCCAAATGAAGATCCGCTATGGAGTCCAAAAGAAGCCAAGGAGGTGGGACCCTGGGTAAATCCCTTCCTCTCTCTGGGCCTTGGTTTCCCCCTCAGACCCCCACGATCTCCAGCTCTGGTACCATCTGACTGTCAGGCCTCGGTGGCTAGGGCCAGCTCCTCTGAGGGGGCTCCCCTGTCTCATTTTATACCAGAGGAGAATGGGGCCCATGGAGGAAGGGCCAGCGTCCCTCAGGTAATGGGGGTGGGAGTTGAGACTCTGCCCCGAGGCCTCCCCAGTCAAGGGACACTGAGGCAGAGGCAGAGAACAGAGCAGGGAAAGAGAGAGACCCTGGGGCCTTGGGCTGCCTGCAGGGCAGGGTCCTGGGAGGAAGGCGCCCAGGATGTGGGCTGAGCGTCTGACTCCAAGAAGTTTAAAAAAAAGAAGAAGAAAGAAAAGAATGAATTATAAAAAACCTAAGATCAACACAGCTTCTGGCTCCCTGGGAAGCCGTCCTCTTTCACAAAGTAAAGTACCATGGGGGCCCCTGCAGGCACGCGCTCCCCCCCTCCCCTCCTCCTCCAGGCCTCCCCAGACTCCTTCAGGTCCTCCTCCAGGAAGCCTTTCCGGATCCCCGGGGCCTTCTCTTCATCATCTTCAGCTTAGCCTGGCAGGGCTGCTCTATGCCCTGGTGTTTCTGAGAGTTCTCTCTTCTTTTGTATCCCTGGTATACAGCAGGTGCTTAATAAGTGCTTACTGACTTGATTTGACTTGAGGGAAAGTGTGGAGGAGCCAATGGGCCGAGTGGAGAACCAGGACATTCTGCTGCTCAGAAAACCCCCAAGCACAGCCAAGGGACTAAGCAGGCAGGGTGAGGGGTCCCAGGCCTCCTCCAGCCCCCCCCTCCCCCCCCCCACCATGGCAGGAGAGCTCAGGAGCCTCATTCCCTCTCCATGCTGTTTCACAACAGCCCAAGAGGGCCCCACACCAGTGGGGGGAGGGGTGCAATGCTCTGAGGTCTGCCATGGGGGGCTTTTCCCACAGTCCTCAGGGGCCTTTTTGGACAGAGGGAGCCTGAGACTAATACAAGGGATGTGACTCGCCCCTGGCCACATGGCTAGTAAGCCGCAGGGGCAAGATTTGTACTCAGGTATGCCTGGCTCCAAGGCTGGCACTACCCACTGCTCCAAACTTCCCTCCTGCTCACTGGGGGGACCATTTGGAGAAAAGTTTCCCAGGGGTGCTCTTTTTCAGGTATTGGTTGAGCAAACTGGTGACCCAACTCTGTGACCTGAAGCAGGGGTATGTAGAGGGTAGGAATGAGGGGGGAATAAGATAGGGAGGGACCGGGAGAGCCACCCACAGCCAAACCATAGTTTAATAGACAGAGCCAGGGTCAGGGGGTCAGTGCACACTGGCCCCGCTCCATGGGGGGCTTCATCTCTTCTACTCCACTTCTTGGGATCCTGCAGAATTAACAGCCTGTTGTCAGTGGTGGCCAAGGCCCCACCTAGCTCTGGAACTCCGTGTTCTAGGCTCTGAAGTGCTCCCAGATTGGGCATTCCACCATTCATTCATTCATTCAATCGCCAAGTTTGGATGGAAACTTACAGTGCTCCCAGATACCTCCTTGGCTGAGTGGGGAGAAGGCCAAGAGGGAGCTCTACCCTTGGGGGACACAGGGGCTGGTGGGAGAAGGGCAGGATCCAGGCAATGGGCCAAGTGGAGGTGTGCTGGGGGCCCAGCTCAGATAGCCCTTCCCCTGTCTGGCGGGGGGGAGATGTGCCCCCATTCTTCCCCCCAAGCAAGGAGCCAGAGGGATGGGGGTGTCGCAGCTCTTTGTTTCTTCCAGGGAACCCCAGTTCAAAGAGCACAGCCCCACAATTTGGCAGCTTGACCCCACACTTCCAGCCACTGTACCAACATGTTAGACTCAAAAAGACCCCAATATTTATTTTCTTTCCTGATGTTCCTGGAAAGAAGAGGCCAGAAGAGAGACCCCCCACCCCACCCTCCACCCTCGGCTGGAGGGTTATCCAGTCCATCCCATGCTCCCACCCTGGGATGCTCTCCCCAGGAAGTGTGGGCTGGGGGAGGAGGGAGGGGCCCCAGCTGAAGGTGGGGTCACTTTGGGGTTTGGTTCATGTTTGGGGCACAAAGCACCAGGAGGAAACCAGCCCCAGGATAGCTTCCCACGGCCCAGGACCAGGGGTGGGAGGTGGGGAGCAGGGGCAGCCGCCCCTTCCCTGCAGGGGGCTATAGGATCCCTCAGCACCCTGTCCTTCCCTGCAGCTGTTTGGGAAGCTCAGAGCTAAGAGTCTTCAGCTATGCCCAGCCTGCCTGAGACCATAAAGGCAGTGAGGAATAGGCCCGGGGAGGAGGAGGAGCATCGTCCATCCCTCCATTCCTCCATCCCTCCATCCCTCCATCCCTCCATCCCTCCTTCCATTCATCCATTCATTCATTCACTCCTTCCTTCGTGGGAGTGAGGAATAGCCCAAAGTTCGGTGTCTGTGGAAGATGCGGGGGCGAGGACATGCAGGGATCCCCCAAAGTCTTGGTGCAGCCTGGAGCTCTTCTAGCAGGACAGGCTAGGTAGTGAGAGGCAAGGAAAACTGGGAGAGCCTGGTGTCCTGAGTGGGAGCCCCAGCAGAAGGCCTAGCTCTGCTCCCAGCCCTCTTTACTGTCATTCTCCTGGGCTGCTCTCTCTTGGTGTGCCACCCCTGCTGACAGCATCCAGGACAGACACCACTGCAAGAGCAGAGCTCTCACCCTTAGCCCCCCTTAGACCCATCAGCCTCTGCTGTGGTTCCTCCCCATTTTAGACAACTGTGAGTTTCGAAGGTCAAGTGAGGGTGCAGCCCGCCCAAAACCAACGGCCTCTCCTCTGGACCCATAAAAAGCTTCCACACTCAGTTACTCTCAGTTAGTTGGTCTCTCGGACACGCTCATGGAGGAAGACTCAGAGGAGAAGCAGGCCAGGCTGAGCTCTAGGCTAGATAGGCCTTTTCTGAACTTTCCGACCCAGGGGTTCTCTCTTTACTAATATCTAATGTACTTTAATAAATGCTTAATGCACAAAAGCTGGTGCAAATATATTAGAAACCCCAGATAATTTTCCCTACACTTGGGACAGAAATAAGGTGACCACATATCGTTTTGCACACTACAGAACTCAGGTGGCTTCTGTGTCACACCTGGATGGGATCCTAGTGTGACTGATTCTCTCTACAAGCCATGCCAAATGGGAGCCCATTTTCCCCAGAGATCAAATCAGTGTAGGGGAGAGTGTGCCCCCAGATTTTGGGAGAAGTCTTTTACATTTGTTCTTGCCGGATCTTTGAAGTAAACATCCCTGTGTAAAAGCTAACTGACACTGAGTAGTGAGATGGAAGTGGGCCACATCGATGGTGCCCAGCAGTGGGAGAGGTAGTGGGAAGAGCCACACCAATGGGGGCTCAAGCTGAGTGAGTCAGAGAAGGAATGCCTGAAGTGGCCTGCCTAGCCCTAGGAGAAACAGTCCAGAACACACTCACGCCCCGTGCTCAGGACACAGGACCAGGGCAGTGACTTGATGCTTCTTCCGTCATTCCTCCATTTCATCTACTTTACAACCTGTTCCAGCAGCGTCCCTAGGCCCAGCACCCTCCACCCCCAAACCTCCCCTTTCCTTTAGTAGCTGTTCTGGCCACCTAGAACACAGGCTCCCAAAGACTCTCATTTCTGTCTCTGAGTCACCAGCATCCATGCCAAACACGGCTTATTGCTGATTGACCCACTGATGGAGCTCCATGAAGTGGGCCCTGTCACCAAGCCTTGGCCCAGCCCGACAGCTGTATCAGGGACACGGAGGAGGGGAGAGGTAGCCTGTTTGTCCGATCTTCAGGTGATGCTGAAGCAGGATGGAGGGACAGGGCTGATGCATGGGAGAGACAAGCAGGCTGCAGCACAGGGCAAAGTCAGTGATATGAGATGGTGGTTTGGAGACCCAAGAGGAGCTGGTCAGTGGTTTAAGGCAGGAGTTGATGAGAGCCAGACATCTTGGGTGGCAAGGGTGCCCATGGAGGTGATGCACCCTCTGTCCCCTGCCCCAGTCAGATCCCATCTGGAGTCTCCTGGGGGCATCCTCGAGTCTCCGAAGGCAAGAGGGACGGTCCGCTCTGCTTGGCCCCAGAGGGCAGAGGCGCGAGGGCACAAGACGAGTCCACTGAGGCAGCATCAAGAGGAACTTCCTAAGGAGGAGGGCGAGCCGATGCCTCCTTATTGGAAGCTCTGAAGCCAAGACTCCATGACCTTTTGCTGGGAAATCCTTGGTGTGAGCGGCCTCCTCGGCTGCCGGCCTGCTGACTGGAATTCCACAGATCTCAGTGCCCAGAGTTGAACCAGGTACCTAGGAGGCTGCGTCAGGAAATGGCTGGGTGAGGAATGAGTGCATGAATGGATGGATGAAAGAATGAAGCAACCAAGAGAGGAGAGGTCAACGTGAGAAGGGCGAGATTTCAGGGAGGTACCAGAATGGGAAGGATTCTGGTGGGAGGGGATGCAAGGGCTGAAGGGCATCCTGAACAGATGGAGACTGGGATGGAGGGCTGGTGAGACTGAAAGACACTAATGGGAGGAGAGGACAGTGGGGGAAAGACAGAGACATCAAGGAGGGGACTCACAGATGGAGGATCAAAGGGAGACAGGCATGGTAGGTGGGGAATATGGAAACAGAAAAACTGGGATGGAGAGAGACACAGAGACACAGAAACAGAGACAGAGACACAGAGACAGAGAGACAAAAACAGAGAGAGACAGAAACAGAGACAGAGAGAGACACAGAGACAGAGAGGCCTTGAGACAGCAAACAGGGACAGAGACGCCGAGGAAGGGCCATTCCTGAGGGACGCTGCTGGCACCAAGGGTGGCAGATGGAGAGATGAGGGGGCCAAGGGCTGAGCTGCCCTGTGCTGGCAAGCTCAGATGGAGCGAGCCCTACTGGAGCATGGCCCCACCTTCCTCTCTTTCTCCCCCACCCACTGTGGTCTTCCTCCTCATCTCCTCTCTTTCCACTTCATTCCTTGCTTCCGAAACTAAGGCTCAGCTCAGCGCTCACTCTGGGCTCCCCAGGGATCGTGGGCTAAGCTCAGTCCCCAGGCTCCCGGGCCAGCCTGATGACTGCTCTGTCCTCCTTGCCTCTACTCTCCTGCGTCGGAGGCTTCTGGCCAGGCCCTGGTGCTGGCTTCTCCTCCAGCTCCAGCCCCTCAGGGTGGGGGACCCTGGGCCTTCGCTGGCCCCTCCAGTCTCTCTGTCTCTGTCCCTCTCATCTGTGTGCAAGTTGTGAGCTCCTAGCGGGCGGGGGCTGCCTGGGGGTGGGAGCCTGAACGTAGAGGCTCTAACGAGAGATGTGTGGAGTTAAACTGAACAAAGTCAGACGGAGAGAGGAAGCGACAGGAAGACAAAGGGAGCCGTACAAGGGTAACAGGCAGTTCAGGGAATCAGCAAGCAATCATTAAGCACCTACTGTGTGTAGGGAACTGCTCAGGCCCGGATGGAGAGGCAGAGATGGGGACTAGGGCCCAGAGAGTTGGGCTGAGAGCCCTGCCCTCCCTCATGCCTCATATGCAAATGCCTCTCCTGGATCTCTTGTAATCTAGCCTGGGGGGGGGGGCCTTCTCAAGGGCAGGGATTTCTTCACTCTTGCACAGGGGACAGGACTGGGCCTGCGATCTCAGGTGAGGCCACCAGTATGTATTGACAAAGCAGCGCAAAGCCGGTTTGAGGAGAGTTGAGGAGCTCACCCATCCTAGCCACAGGGGGCCCTCAGGGAAACACTCTGGGTACAGCTTGGATGCCCATCTAACAAGGCCAGGCCACAGCTCTTTAGCAGTACCCCGGGCCAGACACCCAGTACTCAGCCACAGGGTCCTGAGGAGAGGGGGCCTAAAGAACGGGGGCACAGAAGAGGGACATCCTAGGAGCCAGGAGAAAGAGCGAGCCCTGAGGCCAGCGCCAACAGCAGGGAAGGTCATGAATGCCCCGGCCACGCTGAGGATAGGAGGTTCCCATAAGGATCAGCCATGTGGCACCACAACTCCCAGTTCCAAGAGCTTCTGGGGCAGGCCCTTCGTGTTACAGCCAAGGGGGCACCGAGGTGGCACAGTGAATAGAGCATTGGCCTTAGAGTCAGGAGGACATGAGTTCGAATCCAGCCTCAGACATTTGACCCTTACTAGCTGTGTGTCCTGCACAAGTCACTTAACCACGATTGCCTCAGATATCCGGGGCCATCTCCAGTCGTCCTGGTGTATATCTTGCCACTGGACCCAGATGGCTCCGGAGGAGAGCGTGAGGCCTTTGCACAGCCCTGCTTCACCTAAAGGTAGTTCATTGCAAGTCATGGCCTCAGCATGGGCCTCTTTGAGAAGGAAGTACAAACAGGGCAGCCAAGGAAATCGGGGAAGCCCGAGAGAGAGGGGACTGAGCCGAGGTCACACGGGCGAGCAGGGGCCACCAGCCCAGCTCCATCTGCTATGGCCTCTGCAGCCTCCGCACTTCCTGCCTCTACAGGTCAGCTCTCCCGTCTTTCAAGTAGGGAGCAGCAGCATTGCTCTCTGCCCTTGCCCGGCCTGGGCGCAGGCTGACCACATGGGTCTCAGGGAGGACCAGGAGAGGCTCTGGGGTCTCTCTGAGGTCTCTGCAGGACTCCGGGGCCCTGGGCCTGAGGCTGGTGAAGGCTGAGGCCCAACAGCCTGGGCCTTTCTGTCCAAATGGGCTCCATGCCCTCAGAAGTCTGCCCTCAAGCAGGCTTCTCCCCAAGAGACTGATTCTTGTGCTTTCTCTATCCACAGGCTTCCTGGGCTCTTCTTGGGGGGTGTCCAGCCCTCAGCCCTACTCACTGAGCCACACAGCCTGGTGTGCTGCCTCCTCTGCCACCCGCTTTGTAAATAAGCACAAGGCTTTAGCCAGCCACCCTCAAAGTCAACATTGGATGGAGCCTCAGCCTTGGAGCACTGCTTCTGCCCCCATGCGTGCTGCCCTGCTCTGCCCTGCCCTCCATTGCGTTAGGGACCTCACCAGCTCAGCCCTCTGAGGGCCCGCTCTGCCCGGGAAACAAGGGGGGCATGGATGCAATGGGGGCCTGAGTCCTGAGCCCGCTTGTGGCTTAGGGGTCAGGGATCCAGCTGCTAAGGGATCTTTGGGACCACATCGATTTCTTGGGATATAGGGGGTACTCTGGAGCTGGGGCCACTCAGCCCTGGGCCTGGGACCCTGGGCCAGATCTGCCGGCCCAAGGGAGTCCTTGCTGCCCAAAGGTGAAGGCCAGGGAGGGAGGGCATGGGCTGCTGCTGCCCCTGAGGCCAGGGGTTGGGCCTGGCTGGAAGAGGCAGGGGCGGTGCTTGCACAAGTAAAGCAAAGGTCAGCGGTTGGCACAGGGATGGACGATAAGGTGTCACTTGACCCGTTTTTCTGTGAAAAGCTACCCCCCTCCTTCCGGGGAGGGAGGGACCGAGGCCAGGCTGAAGGTTGATAACCTCAAGCTCCCTGAGAGCCAGAAGTGACTCCAGCCCCCCCACACCCCACCTGAGAAGTTGGTACCTGGGCTTCCATCCCTCCTGCACCCCAGAGCCCTGCCCAAGCTGGCCTTGGTCCATCTCCCTTCCCCTGAAGGTTTCTAGGAATCACTTCTAGGTTTCTGAGGTCCACCATACCCCACTGCAGGAGTGCCCGGCCTCTCTTTGCCCACCAGGGAAGCAGGCAGAGAGCCCTCCCTGGGCTGTAACTCCCAAGGCCTGGGTTCAATCCCCACTTGACTCTGCCACTGACTTGGAGGTCAGCCTGCTGCGGACTTCCTGAGGGACCTGGGATAAGCCTCTTCTTCTCTGGGCCTCAGTTTCCCCCTCTGTCAGGTGGGAACGGTAGGCCCTCCCAACCTCCCTTCCAAAGCTAATTAGGGGAGGAGAGGAGAGAGGGGGGGCTAGAAAGGACTTCTAGTAAATTTCCTGCCCAAGAGCCACAAAGGGATTATCCAGAAGACTGAATTCACCAGGCTAAATACCTGAGACCCGGCCCCTTTCACAAGCAGCCTGGGCTGGGCTGGGGGGCTCTGGGGGACCTTTAAGCCAGACGAGCCAGGCAGTGGGAGGCCTGGGGCCTGAAGGGGGAAAGGGCCTCTGAGAAAAGCCTGGGATATGGGCACGTCTGGGTCTGAGGCTCTGGGGAGACCGAGGGGCCACCCCGCAGAGGGCTGCTGGGGCCTTGATTCAGTGCAGTTCAGTTCAGCATAATTGTTAGTCAGCTTCTGTCTGCCAGGCGTTTGCCTCAAGGGCTGTGTGCCCTACTGAGGTCAGAGAGCACTGAGAGCAGGTTGGGGGGGCGGGGAGCAGAACAGGCTTCTTGGAGGAGGTAGCCTTTGAGCTGTCTCCAGAGACAGAGGGGAGGAGGGGGTGGAGGCACATTCCGGTGTGGGCAAAAGCACAGAGAGAGGACATGGCCTGTGGAGATGAGGAGTGGCCAGGGCCCAGTGAGATGGGCCCCCTAGAGTGGGACATGCAAGGGAGGCATCCGCAGTAAGGGAGCCTGGCCAGGCTGCTGGAGCCAGGAGGGGAGGCTTGTAGTGGAGCCCCAGGGCCAGAGGGAGCCCGTACCTGTGAGCATCCCTGCAAGCAGGTGGAGAGGAAGCATCTGAAGATGGCAGGAGTGTTGGGGGGAGGCTGGACAGGAGGCTGGCCCGATAGTCTAGGTCAAAGGCAATGAAGGGGTGTGCCAAGATGTCCCGTTTGAGCAAACGTCCATCCGTGGGGTGCTGGGGGGACCAAGGAGGGAGGGAGAGAGTGAATGGGGGGCGTGGAGTGATCAGCAAAGGGGAGCGAGAGGTGGGGGGGCGAGGCTGGGGAGAACCACGGAGAGCCTCGAATGCCACTCCAAGGAGTCTGGGCTGATCGGCTAGGCTGAGGGGAGCCCTGGAGGCATTGGCGCTAGCAAGGAAGGGGGTTGGGGGGCACACAGACACTCGTGTCACCATCACTAAACTCCTAGAGCATCTGGCCCTCCTGGAGGTGGGGGGCCTTTTCAGTGGGCCCCAGGGTCTGCCAGAAATGTTCCTCTGGGGAGGGCTTCCGCTACCTGCCTCCCTGGCCCCCAGGATCAGCCAGAGGACCCAGCTCTGGTACCAAATGGCTTGGGGACCTTGGCCTGGTCCCTTCTTTTTGGGAACTCAGTTTCCTCCTTTGAACAATGAAGGAGTGGGACTCATTGACCTTGGAACAATGATGATTGACAGGTGGGGAAGACCGAGGACTATGTGGGAGGACCTGGGGAGGAGGGGAGCAGGAGGCAGAACACTCCCCAGTCCCAGGCAGCCAAGGCAGACAGGGCTTGGGAGAGGGCACGGAAAGCCTGAGGCAGGGAAGATGACTGGGCTTGGAGGGAGGGGCCTGACCCCTCCCTTTGGGAAGGGGGAGCTCTTCAGAGCCTGTTGTCTAGAGGAGCTTCTGGGCCAGACTAACCCTCACCTGCTGAGAGAGCCCAAGCCCCCACCGTCAGGGAATCCCCTCCCTCATTCGGACAGTGGGTTGTCGATCTTTCCTTTCCATTTGGAGCAGGACCCAACATGAGCTGAGGACAAGGATGTGTGTGCGCAGAGCCTGACAAAGGAGTCTCTGGACGCCCCCCCCCCTGCCCCAGGCCAAATGAAAGACTGGGGAGCAACCCTTATTTGGGGCAATGGAGATTTGGAAGAGGAAGGGGCTGTCCCCTCACCTGCATGGGCGGGGGTGGCCCTGCCAGCCTGGCCCAGTATTCATGTGCCTTCTGGGTAAGCATTCCGAGTGTGATGATAATTGTCTCATTGGATCCTCACAAACAACCTTCCACCAGCTCCATGATCCTCATCTTATAAATGAGGAAGCTCAGGGAGGGAGAAATGAAATGACTTGACCAGGGCAACACACTGCTAGTCTGAGTTCAGATTTGAACTCAGGTCTCTCTGACTCCAGAATCAGTGCTACCCAGCTATGCAGGAGGAAGCGTCTCTGTCTCTCCACCTCTGTCTCTCTCTGTCTCTGTGTCTCTGTCTCTGTCTGTCTCTGTCTCTCCATCTCTGTCTCTGTGTCTCTCTGTGTCTCTGTCTCTGTGTCTCTCTCTCTCTGTCTCTCTCTCACTCTCTTTCTCTCTCTGTGCCTGTCTTTCTGTCTGTCTCTGTCTATCTGTCTGTCTCTCTCTTTGGGATGTGGGCCTCAGGTTGAGCCCCTGTCCCACTTTAGAAGCATGAACTTTAGGAAGCATTGGAACTCCCAAAACATCCTGCGGGGAAAAATGTAAATTGATGAATGCTGGGTATGTTGGAATTGAAGGAGCTTCATGGGCTCTTCATTGGCAGCAGAGGAAGAAGGGCAGGGAAGGAAAGTCACAAAAAGTTGACTGTTGGCACTGGAAAGGCCTTTCCAAACAATGGAATCCAGCTTCCTTGGAGTCCGTGGGGAAACTGAGACCCATCCAAAGTCACACACGTGGAGTCAGCAGCAACAGTTTGGTTACACAGCCTTCTAGGAGCTTCGAGTTCACCCCCTCCTGAGGCAGGGAGTGAGGGAAGGAGGGAGGGAAAGAAGGAAGGAAAGGAAGAGGGATGGAAGGGAGGAGGGATGGAAAGGAGGAAGGAAGGAGAGGAAGAAGGAAGAAAGGAGAGGAGGAAGGAGGGCACAAGCTTTATTAGCCCCTGGCATGTGCCAGGCTCTGAAGATACAAATCGTGAAGTGAACCAGTCCCACCTTCAAGGCACCCTGGTTGGGGAACAACACATGGGGAGTGAGCAGGGGCCCTTGCTGCGTGCTTTCCAGTGGGAAGTCACAGGGATCGTGAGGGGCCCATCCAGGACCACCTTTCCAGAAGCATTGTTAGAGTGTATTAGATTTGAATCCTAGAGCAGGAGGTGGAAAGTGGGAGGGCAGAGCCCTGTCCCTGCCTTCAGCTCTGCGTTAGGAAGCTTTCCCTTACATTGGCTGCCAGGAGCGCTTCCTCAGATGGAGGGAAACTTGGTCTCCAAGCGCGTGCTCCCACATGAATGAGCTGAGACTAGAGAGTGACTTGCTCAGGGCTCCATACCCTTACAATCAGGACATAGCTCAGGGCATCATTTAGCCACTGACTTTAGTGGTTTGTGCCCCTGCCTGTCACTGCACCCCCAGTGTAAGCTTCCAGATAGGACGAGTCACTCCCAAAGTGTTTCAGAACCTTCTTCACCACGAAGGGAAGGGAGAGGAAAAACCAAAAAGAGAAGGGGAGAAAAGAAAAAGGAAAGAGGAAAGGAGAAGAAACAAGGAAGGAAGAGGAGAGGAGAAAATCAGGAGGAAAAGGGAAAGAAAGAAAAGGAGAGATAAAGGGGAGACTAGAGGAAAAGAAGGTAAGAAAAGGAGGGAGGGAGAGAAGATAAGGGAAAAGATAGCAAAGGAAAAGGGAGAGGAGTATGGGAAAGAAAGGGGAGACAAGAAGAGGGATGGGACAGTAGGGACAAGAAAAGAAAGAGAAAAAGAAAAGAGGGGCTGTAGGAAAGAAAGAGAAAGAAAGAGGAAGGAGGAGGAGGAAGAAGAGGAGAAAGGGAACAAGAAAGGGGAGAGGGAAGAGAAAAGGGCAAGAAAAGGAGGGGAAAGAAAGCAAAGGAGGAGAGGAGAAATAAAGGAGGAGAAAGAAAAGAAGGGAGAGGGAGAAAAGGAGAGGAGGGAAGGAGAAAAAGGGAAGAGCCAAAAGGAGGAAAAATGAGAGTATAAAAAAGGGAGAAAGAAAATGGAAGGAATAGAGAGAAGAAGAAAAGAGGAAGAAAAGGAAGAGAGAGAGGGAGAAAATGAGGTGGGGAAAAGAGAAAGAGGAGATGAGGCAAAGAAGAGACTGGGAGAAAGATGGCGAAGAAAGGAGAAAAGAGGGAGGGGAAGAAAGGGGAAAGTGCGATGAGGGAAAGCAGCAAAAAAAGAGAAGGGAGAAGAGGAGAAAACAGGGCAAGAAAGAAAGAGAAGAGGAAAGAAAACGAGGGGAAGGTTAGAAGAGAAAATGGGGAGTAGAGGGAGTAAGGAAAAGGCAGGAAAGGGGAGGAAGAAAAGGAGAGAGAGAAGAGGAGGAGGAGATGGGGAAGGAGGGAGGAGGAGAGGAGATGGGGAAGGAGGGAGGAGGAGGAGGAAATAGTGAAAAAGAAAAAAGAACAGAGGGGAAGGAGTGGAGAGAAGAAGAAAAGGGAAATAGGGGAGAAAAGAAGGGAGGAGGAAAAGGAGGGAAGAGGAGGGGAAATGGGGGGAAGGAGAGAGAATAGGAGAGGGAAGGAGGAAAGGGGGAAAGCCTAGCAAAGAGCATAGAAGAAGAAAAGGAGATGGAAAATGGAAGGAAAGAGGGGAAAGGGGAGAAAAGCAAGCGAAAGAGGTGGGAGAAAAGAGGGAGAAGAGATGCGGAAAGGAGGAAAAGAGAGAAAGGGGCAGGAGAAAAGGGAGGAGCGCAGGGAGAGAAGGGAGTATGGCTGGATGTTCCAGAGCAGATGTCCGGGCTCTGCGCTCGGCTTCAAACCTGGGGCTCGTGCCAAATTCTCAAGGCATGTGTTGTGTCCCATCGCCCCCACGAGGTCAGTGCAGGGATCGCTTACATTTTGCAGAAAGCCCTTGGTAGGGATACAATTCCTGGGGTCCCCTTCGGGAGGGGCCTCCAACAGTCGCCCATGCTCCCCGAGAATGGGGGCTGCCCCCCCATCCCACCTGTGCCCAACCTCAGCTCCTTGGGACTAGGCTGGAACTAACAGAGGGACCTCCTGCCTCAGCCCCCCAAGTCCTCCCTGTCCCCCCGGGGTCCCCCCAGCTGTCCCTGGGTTGGGCAGACTTTGCAGCTGGCTCTGGTGTCACCTGAGGCTCTGACAGGGGTCTTGTTTGTGTTCAGTCCAGCACAGCTCCTCCTATGAGTTCTGCTAAGGTCTCTGGGACCTGGGCTGGGGGTGGGGGGGACAAAGAAGCCACCACCTTAGGCAGACATCCCAAAGACTGCAATGAGCCCAGAGCAAGACACTCACATGCAGCCTTTGTCTGTCCTCCCTCTGACTCCGACCCTTTCCAAAGGCCAAACTGTTTTGCTGGGTGGTGGGAACGGGGCTCTGCTGGCAGTGAGCAAGGTCCTAGTCCCCTTCCCAGTTTGCCAAGGCTGACCCCACTGCTCCCAGAAGCTCAGCTGGCTGACTCACTACCACTCCTGCTAAAAGTCAGGGGGCCTCGGGGAGAGCATAATGCTCTGTCTCCACAGCTGTTTGCCCCCCAAAATCTGGGAGCAGACTCAGAAAGGGCTGCCCTTTGAAAGCAGCTTGACCCCATCCTCCCCCTTGAAAGGTGAGCTGGGGGTGGGAGGTGATAGCACTGTCCATGGAAAGATTCCTAGCTTGGAGTTGGGGTCTGGCTGTTACTGACCTCCAGAAAAGGCAGCTTTCCACTCTGAGCCTCCTCAGTTTCCCCAACTGAACAAGGAAGGCGTGATCCAAGATCTAAGTGCCCCCCCCCAAAAAAGAGACTTTACTGTTTGAAGGTGACTTTCCTAGAAAGAGCCAAATGTGAGGTGGGATTCAGGGGCAGCTCCCTCCTGGGTTGAAGTGCTTCTGGGCACCCCCATTGCCCTGCTTGCTGCCCACACGTCCCTGAGTGCTCCTTGGCTTTGGCCCACGTCTGCTCTTCCTCCCCAGTCCGGTGCCCTGCTGGCCAACTGCACTCTGAGAGAATGGAAAATCCTGAGCATGCTCTCATCGGGGCCAGGGATGGCATGGCACACAGGGGGGAGGAGGGGGGCGAAGCTGGCCAGGGGGCTGAAGGGCTGATCCCAGGGGCCCCTCTTTTCCCAACCCAGGAGGCAGATGATAGGGTAAAAGGGCCCCAAGGGACTTCCTTGATCCATGGCCCAGGCCTGAGGGGTCATCCCAGGAGGAAGGAAGTCTGGGGTCCCAGAGAAATTGGTTTGCCCAGAGAGGGGCAGAGGTAGCTCCCAGGGAAAGCCTCACCAAGTAGCATCAGCAGGGAGAGAAACTCAATCTCTCACAAAGGCTCAACAGGGGCTCCAGTGGCCTCCCCAGGCTCCCCCATACCCACACCCCAGCCTCACCCAGAATCCTGAGTGGAGAGGCCAGGGACTGTCCTGGAGAGAGCCCAGAGGCCAGGGAGGGAAAGCCCAGGGTACTTTCACAGCACTGGACTCAGCGCAAATGGAATCTGAGGGAGACACAGTCCTGCCCTCAGAGGGCCTCCAGTCTGAGGAGATCCACAAGTCTGGCTTCCAGGAGCCCCTGCTCAGAGGGGGAGACCCAGGGCTGACTCCAGGGAATGTCTCACCTGGGGGGAGACACAGCTGCAGTCCAGGGAGCCTCCTCTGAGAGGGAGCAGTAGCTGGTCCCTGGGAAGGAGGCTGCTGGGGCCTGAGGGCAGAAGGGCCTGGAATAGGGGGATCAGGAGCAGAGGCAGCAGGTGCAGACAGGCGGCAGCTGAGACGGGAAGTCGGCCCCAGCCCCAGGGCCTAGCTGCTCGCTGAGGCAGGGATGGGGGACTGCATGGGGCCACTCTCCCAGCTCCAGGACGAGGCCAAGGTGACCCAAGACAAGGGCTGGCCTGGGCCTCATTCTGGCTCTGGAGAAGAGGGAGGGAGGAAGGGTGAGGCCAGGTCTGCCCTGGGCAGAGGGAAAGGGAGGTATCCCCAGCCTGTGTCTGGGAGCGGCAGCTCAGAGACCACCCGCCACCCACCCCCCAGGAACTTCTCCCACTTTCTGAGGGCCTACCAGCCTCCCCCTCGCCTCTTCTTCAGAGAAGCCCATAGGCCTCTCGGGTGGGGAGGGGGGCCGGGTGTTAAATAGCTGTGGACATTTGTAACCTTGGTTGCTGCCTCAGCTAATCAAAGCAGGCTTCCTGTAAGAGGGGGTCCCAGAGGAGACGCCCCCTTCTAGGCAGGACTGAAAGGGAAGCTGGTTCCCTCTGCCCCACCCTTCCAGCCCATCCCCGACCCCCACAATGGATTTTCTCTTGGAGAGAGGGGCTGCTGTTTGGTTGAGATGGGGCTTGGCTGCTTGGCCTGTTTTTTTAAGGAGGGGGCGGCTGGCCTTGGGAAGGGGAACCCATCCTCACCCAAAGCCCACCACGCACGGGAGCTCCGAGGGAACTCTTCAGGAAGGGGGAGAAGGCCGCAAATAGGGCCCTTGCTGGCCAGTGCCGTCCCCAGCAGAGCAGGAGTGTCCCAGCTCACCGTGGCTGCCCACAGCTGGCAGCAGCTCTGTCTGGGAAACGGAACCCACTCTGCCCTCGGGGCCCAGAGAAACCCTCGTGCGACCGCAGCCCTGACCCAGACCTGCTTTGGGCAAAGGGAAGTTGGCGGGCATGGCTAGCCAGGCTCAGAAGCCAAGGGGGCCTGACCTACAGCGAGGCCCGGAGCTCCCTGCCCTGGCTCTGACCATCTGGGAATGCTGGCCTGCCCACAGCTCCTGCCCAGCGAGGCCTGGCCCCATCGGGCTTTCCTGTTCTCTGCACCACCTCCCCCCCCCCAGGCTAGTGCTCCCAGGGAAGGTTGGGGCCTTGCTGCTATTTCTCCCTCTGGTTCCTTCCCAGTCCCTCGGGTTTTGGAAACACTCCCCACCTCAGGCTGGGGGGCAGTTCTGGCCTCCAGGTTGGGGCAGCTCCCTCTGTGCCATCAGCTGGTCTAGGGCTTGGGTCAAGGATTCCCACTATAATTGTGACCCTCCCCCACACCCCTTCCATGCAGAACTGGCCCCAAAGGAGAGGGAAAGGCAGTTCATAAACGAGGCCGACCTTCCAGGCCGTAGGGTGGGGTTGTCCCATGAACAGAGACTCCTAGGGAAGGACATGGGAAAGTGGGGCCCTCTCTCTGGCTCTCTGGTCACACCACCCAGTCCTGAGTCCTTCCATCCAGCCCTGAGCTTGGCCCGGGCAAGGGAAGTGTGGAGAGATAGCCTGGCACCCCTGGGAAGGCCTGGAACCCAAGGACTGGGTAAGGAGAGCTCAGACTGAGAGTCAGACTGGGAGCCTGAAGCCTCATCACCTGGGAGACAGTGGGAGCCATGGGCCATAGGAGGGCCAGGGGGCATGACGCCCAGGGACATGGCATGGAGGGGGCAGCCCCCTGCCGCTGGAATGGGAACTGAGCAGCTCTCCCACCTTGCTTCCCCCACACGGGCCCTGGATCCCACCCTGTAAACTGGAAACTCCTGGAGCCCAGGGGATGGATGGTTCTCCCTTGGTCTCTGTAGCCTCAGGACCTTGATTTCAATCAATTCAATCAGTTGCCTCTTGGGTGGGAGCAGGGCAGGAGCAGATGCTGAGGGGGGCCCCCAGGGAGAAGGCGGGCCAAGGGGAGGGAGACCCCTTCTCATCCCAAGGCCTTATCCATGGGATACCTCTCCACAGGCACTGAAGGATGCCCACCCTCCCTCAGGCCATGGCCTCCTGGCTCAGCCCCCCAAACAAATCAGGGAGCTGCTCCTCATTAGGGACCGCCAGGGTGGAATCTTCCCGTTAATGTGCAGATACTTTGTGGAACCCCTGGTTCCCTCCACTTTCTGGGACCCCTCTGCCCAAACCCGCATTCAGGAAGTGGGACCTGCAGCTGGAGACCTGGCCCGGACTCATGGGCCTGGGCTCACCACAGCCCAAGAAGACCACCCTCACTGCAGAGACCTGGCCTGGCCCAGAGGCTCACTTCTTCACCAGGATCTCCCAAGAGGGCAGGGGGTGAGGGGTGCTCTCTCGGGGCCAGGACTCCAGAGCCTTCTGACCACTGACCTCTGCTGGGCACCCCGCCAGGGCCTCTAGAAAGGCCAGGCCGGGCAGCCCTTCTTGGGCCCCCTCCCCAGCCCCACCACACCCCAGCTTCTTCTCTGTGGATGCTGTCAGACCCACGGTTTTCCTTGGCTTCAGACTGTGTACACACCCAGCCCGCCCAGCCCACCATGAGAGGCTCCCCATCCCGCTCCTGGCAAAGGAGAGGGGCGGGGGCCAGGCCAGGGTCAAACAGCGGGCCCTGAGCTCCAGGCCCACGCAAAGCTGAGTGCAGAGGAAGGCTGAAGCCCAGAAGCAGTCGATGGAGGCCGGGACAGGCCCCTGCCCCTCTTTTCTGACTGCCCCCAGCCTCCTCACCCGTGCAGGTGGGCCCTTCTTTTGGCCAGCTAAGGTTGCACGGAGATCTTCCATCCAGCCTTGCGTCTCCTTCCCGCTGGCCGCTCCTCTGGCTGCTTTGTCCTGATGACTATCTCCACTGCCCCCCACTTGTCCTGCTCCTCCCCTCAGCGGCCACCTCCCTTCAGAAACGTGGAAACCATCTTTCAGATCACAAGTTTGAAGCTGGAAGGGACCCGTGAGGTCATCTTGTCCCTCTCCCGGCCCTCTTGCTGATGGGGAAACTGAGGCTCGGGGGGGGGAATTTGGCCATCATTGCACAGGGGGTAGGCAGAAAAGGTAGGGTTCCAGCACAGCCCCTTGGGATCACAGTTAAGGGCTCTTATTTCACCTCTCTCTTCCCCAGAGATGGAGACTTTAACGCTTGGCGTAGCATTGTCTACCTTCCCAATTCTACCCATACTGTGAGAGCCAACTGCAGTCCAGGCTTGTCCACACAGCCTCCCTGACCACCGTGGACCATCCCCCAGAGCCCCTGGACATCCCCTGTCCTCCCTCAGAGGTCTTCCCAGTTAGATGGGAAGTTTGCTTCCCCCCATCTCGGCCGCAGCTCGGGGTGCCCAGTGGTACCTCCACTGGGTGCCCAGCCAACGCTTCCCAAAATAAAAGGTGGCTGGGGCTGGGGAGGGGAGCCAGTGAGGTCTCCTGAAGGACTTTGAAAGGGAGCAGGCTGCCCAAAAGCTGGAGTCAGGGGGCCAAGTGCCTTCTCCATCTGTGTGACCTGGGGCCAGTCCCTCACTCTCTCTAGGCCTCCATTTTCTGCTCTCTACAATGACAAGGCTGGACTGGGCACCCACCTTAGTCCTTGGACCTCTTAATGTACAATTTTCCCTTTTCTCACCGGCCAAATAGGAGGGGGAGGCCTGGAACATGAGGTCTCTCCCAGCTCCGACCCCTATCTGTCTCTTGCTGAAGCATAAAGTAGGGTATACTGCCAAGGCAAGGGGCCCGCTCTGGGTCCCCCTTCTTCCCCTTCTCAGGTTCCCCCTCACTCCTGGCCCAGCCCCCCACTGCTTAGCGGCCCCCACACCCACCCCAGAGCTGAGCGTGGGCCCCCCGGCGGTTGTCTCCCTTCCTGGCTCTGTCTGGACTTGGCCCGCCGGCTTGGCCTTGTGGGCTAGGAAGCTGACGTGGGCAGTGGGCCACGGGGCAGGGTCCTCTCCTGCTCAGGCTTGTGGTGGGGAGGCCTGGGTGATGGGCCCAGAGAGCCATGGGAAGGAAGGCTCTGGAGAAGGCCAAGGCAGCAGAAGCTGCCTCAACTGCATCATTAGTGGTAAGCCAATGGGAGGTGGAGGGCTCAGGAAACATTACTGCGGCTCAGCAGAGAGCTTTGAACTTCCAAAGGGCCCCCAGCCGGAAGAGGGTGGGGGAGCTTGGGGCGTAGGGCCAGGCCACTGCTTGGGGCCAGTCTCTCCCACCCCCCAGACCAGCCTGGCCCAAACCGTGCTTAGACTGCAGGATTCCTAGGCTGGGGGCATGGCTGGGGCTCTCAGACCTGAACGGCATCTGACGGGAAACCGAGGGCTCCCCAAGGGCTGGGTCGAGTCACCCCGTCTTGAACAAGGGGCTCCCCTGGGGCTAAGCTGAAGAAGTCTCTCAGACCAGACACCCTGGCTTCCAGCAGGCAGAAGTGGGAGGGCTCAGGAGAAAGGGAGAAGCAGCCAGCGTTAGATGCCCTGGGCAGCACCAGGACATTTATTTCTGAAGCATACAAAGCTGGGGCCCTGGCTCAGGGGCTCGCTTCCAACTTGTCCAAGCCAAATGCCCTTCAGGTGGCCCAGGGTCCTGGGGGCCTCAAAGGACAGATGAAGAAACTGAGGCCCCGGGAGGTTCCCACAGGGGGCAGACTGGAGGCCATCAGGCTCCACACCCAGCGCTCTGGGCTGTCCCAATCAGAGGGCAAGGCATGGTCCAGAGTAGGCACCATCTGTATACCCCTGCCCAGCCCATGGCTCTCACTCTCTCTCTCCAGGAGTCACGATGACCTCTGGGATCTCCTCCGGCCCCCTTGTTGGGGAGTCCAAGGGCTTTCCAAAGTGGCCCTTCCCACCACCCAGGGGAGCCCAGAGCCCAGATGGGAAGCACAGCGGAGCTCTGGATTCTGGTGCCGTCCACTCCAAAGGGCCTCAGGCTCCCTCCTTGGCCTCAGAAATGAGAAAAGAAATGGCTGCCAGCTCCTGCATCCACTTTCCTCGTGGCTCGGAGGGCCTGGAGGCCCACGAGGCCGGCTCCCATTCCCTAGCTGTCCATGTTCTCTGAGGCCTTGCTCCAGGCAAGGGGGCAGAGGGAGCCACCTGCCTTGCTCCCATCCATCCTGGACACCAAACTTATCCTCATTCCCTCTACTGCCTGGGGACCGAGACTCAGATCCGCCAGCATTCGAGGCTTTCCCCAGCTGGGTCCCTACATGGCCCCTGTTTCCCCAGATGGGCCGGGGTTCTCCCCGGTTTGCCTCCCGAGCCTGGCCCCCACACCCATCCCCTGACTCTCTCCCCATCCAGAGCCCCCGCGTCCTCTCAGAAGCCTTCCCATGACCTCCAGCAGCACTAACAGAAGGCCCTTGGTCACCTCCCAGCCAGTGTTGTTACTTGCTTCATGTGTGTGAGTTCTGTGTCCCCAGTGAGTACATCTGCACTTCCTGTAGGTCACAGGGAGACCCCCAGAGAAAGGCCACCAGAGGGGAAGTGCGGGGAGAGGGGTCCCCTCCCAGGAAGAGCCCTTCTCCACTCTGACCCTGCGCCCCCATCACTCCCACTGCCTCACGGGTCTGTTGTGTCCTCACTGGGTTGCTATCTGCAGGAAGCCAGGGTCAGAGAGGAAATGGGGTTCAGCAACAGCTCAGCCAAGTTGGAGGAGCCCCCCCTCACCACCCAGGGGCCAGGGTCAGAAATTCGCATCCTGCTCTTCCACTTGCCTGGAAGGAGATGGGCCTCCCCAGGGAGCCTTCCAAAGCCCCTCGGCCTGAGGGGAGCAGAGCCTCAGAGAAGGCCTGCACAAAAATAGTTCACGGAATTCATCCTAGCCTGGCCCACGGGGGCTGGGAGAGGCTGAGGGCTCCCTGCATCTGGGGCCTGAGCCAGTGCTCCTGCCAAGGGCACCAAGAAGGGCCCAGTGGGCTGCTGTCCCCCACAGCCTGAAGGAAGGGCCCACTGGTGCCCCAGACCTGCCCTGCACCCCTATACAGCCACAGAGGGCTCCCAGCTCAGAGCTTCAGCCTGGGACAGCCTTGAAGGGGACCGGGTCTTCAGAGACAATTTGTTGGTCCTGTCGGCTCTGACCTTGGAGCCTGGACGGAGAGGCCCTCTGGTCCACAAAGACCCAGCCTTCTCCAATACCAGGAGAAACCCCAAATTGTCCTCTGTGTGGCTCTGAGCAGGGGACCACAGGCTCCCCATGGGCTACAGCAGGGGACTCAGGCCTGGAGGCCCCCTTGGCCTGGGCTCCTCTCAGATGGGCAGGGGCCCAAGAAGAAAGGAAACCTTGCATGCAAAGCCAGACTAGCCTAGGGCCAGGCTGGTGAGGTTCTGGCCGCCGCACAGGTCTGCAGAGCCTTAGCCCTCCAGCCTGCTCCTACCCCTGCCCTGCTGCCCAGCCCTTCCAATTGGGTCTCTCCCCCTGGATGTTCGGAGAGGTTGCCTTACCCATAGGCCAAGTGGGTGGCCACCTACAGTGTATCCTGGGAAGGATCCCCTTTGCTGCTCTCACCTGAATTCCCACTATTCTTGACATTCCTAGGGCACTGTCTGTCAGGCTCCCCTTGCCCATGCCAGCCTCCTGTTCCCAGGATGGGGAGCAAGTGAGGGGTCTGGCCCCTTGTGGAGGATACTCTTTGGAGCCTGGCGAGGGCGGGAGAGCTGAAGGCAAAGTCTGCCGACTGAAGGGTCCCCAAGACTAGCACCAACTACCCACTTTGGACAAAAGGAAGGGAGGAAGGGAAGGAGAACAATGGGGCTGAGGGGTCCCCAGCAGTGGCTGAAGGAGGGGGTTCAGACTCCAGCTCAGGAGAAGTGAGGGAAAGAGAACCAGGCTCTCTGTCCTGCAGCAGGGAGGGGGGCAGCTTCTGGCTTTGGGGCGCTCTTGGAACTGCCTCTGAGGTGTCCATATGGCAAGTCACGCCACCAAGCCCAGTGGCTGGCTCATGGCGTCTCCTCCGCCCCAGGCCCCCAGAACTCAGGGCCCCTGGTCCAGTGGTGGAGAGGGGATGTGTGCCTGGGCGGGGGTGGATGTCTCCATCCAGCCGACCTATGGTTTCCAGCGGGAGGTAAGGAAGCCCATGGGTAAACAGATGTGCACACATAATGTCTATTTGTACACACACACACACACACACACACACAAACATCTCTCTCGTCTCCACATTAAGGCAACTGCATACATCACACATAATGTAGTCTGTCTGGGTCTGAGGAGGCGGGGGGACAGCGGAGGGAAGAGAGAGGCACCGAGTTTGTGGGATTGACAGCTGCTGCTGGTCACTTCCCTTCCCCTCACCTCCGCCCCCGACCTCGGCACGGGCCATAGCCAGGGGTAACATGAAGCCAGGGCCCCGATGGAGCCAGGGGGGAAGAGGACAGAGACCTCAACAGGGCCTGGCCTGGGAGCCCTGGAGGCCACCTCTCACTAAGGCCAAGGGTGCGTTGGCCCACCAGCTCAGACACAGGCTTCGGGTGCCACCCGAGAGGGTACTTGGGTATGAGTCTGACTAGAAGAGATTTAAGCCACCCTTGGCTTCCTCATGGTCTCCCCAAGCGATGCAGACTGCAGGGGCTTCTGGGAGCCTGAGGTGTCCCCATGAGGGCAGGCAGGGGTGCAGGGGAGAGGACGGCCTGATGGGCAGGGAGGACCTGGCCCCAGAGAGGACCAGAGCTCTCAGCTGCAAGGTAGAGTTTACTGACAACATGCCTCCCTTCTCTGCTCCCCCCGTGTCCCACAGCTCCCCTCTGAGGGTTTGGGGATGTCAGTGTGGGGGCTGCCGCCTCTCCACACCTCTGTAAATCCCTGTTTTATGAGGGAGCAGAGAGAACCCTCTGACCCCTGCTGGGTTTACTGCAGAATTAAAAGTAAGCCTGACTGGTCCACAGCCCTCAGCCCTCAGTGCTTCCCAGAACCCAGGGCTCCCACCCTGCCAGATGGCAGCCCAGGTGGGCTTGAGGGGTGCCAAGGCCTGCTCCCCTCCCCCCTCAGGTTCCCAGAGACCTTCCTGCTCCCTCCCCAGCATTCCCAGAGGGCCCCCATTCTGAACATTTTCACAGAGATTAAAGTCTTAAACTGAGAGGATGAAGCCCTAATCAGGGATTTTCAGGACCAGCTGGCTGGGGTTGGGGGTGGAGGGTCCCCTCTTGGGTAGGAACCCCTGGAATCCCACCAGGTGGGTGGCCACTCATTCTGCCTCTGGACAAAACCGGCTGGCCCCAGAAGGTCTGGCTCTGGAGAAGCTTGCTCTAGATGGGAGAGTGGAATGGCTTAGGGTGTCATTGGCAGGGGAAGGAGGAAGGAAGGGGCACCAAGGCCAAGTATAATGGACTGAGGAGGTCCTGAGAGGACTTGTCAGCCCCTTCCCTGCACCATCACTCATCCTGACCAGATGTTCAGGGGCTTCTCCCCTTGGCCAGCCAGCCATCAGCTCTTCTCGCTCACCCTTGGCCCCAGAACTACCCCAAACAAGGGCCCCAAGTGCCCATCTAAAGCCAGGCCTGAGATCTCCCCATGACAGCTCTCCCTCTGGGTGCCCCTTTGGAGCTGAGCCTGGGGAGGGGCGCCTGATGAAGACCAGTCATGGTGAGACCCAGCCACATGGTGAGACCCACCCTCTTCCCCAGAGTGTGCCCAGGACTTCCACCCCCACAGGACGCCGAAGCTTCTGCCCCATCTGCCTCTGAGGATGTCTTTCTCCCACCACAGGATCGTGAGGGCTTAGGAAAGCTCCAGGTGTGGAAGTCCTGCCTCCCAAGCAGACCGAGGGCCCTTGGTGGGCAGCCCTTTGTGGACAGATGGTATTTCTGGTCCCCCCTAGTCCTCATCTAGCCCAGCCCTTAGCTCAGGAAGGACCCTCCAACATGGAGGGTAGCCTAGGCCGGTGGCCTTGGGCTGGGCAGGTTCCATCCAGCCAGACCCACACTGGGCAAACCCCAGGAGATGCCTGACATTGGAACAGCCTCTCCCCACGATGTGCCCAGTCCCCCCTGCCACCAAGCCGAGTGGGCAGAGGTGCTGTTTCCTCTGAGCCTCCCTCTCATGACTCACATCCAGGGTTCAGCCTCTGACCAGACAAGCAAGTCAGGGCTGACTTGACCGGAGCCTCGTCCCAAGGGCACCAGACAAGAGCCCCCTTCGCTGTGTCAGTTCCTAACAGTGGGGAAGGCTCCCTGGGCTACCGGAGAGCCTCCAAGCCGGCCTGTGAGATCTCCTCCTGCAGCTTCTCTCCCAGAAGCCCTGAGCAAATCCATGCCAAGCCACTGGTCACCTCTGCTCTGTGTGGGCCTTCTCTAGAGAAGAACTTGTGGGTAGGGAGAAGGATGGGGAGCCTACTCTAGGACAGGCCATGCCCGGCCCCCAACATACAAGTCAGATCATTGAGAGGTTCATAGGCTCTTGTGTTCACACTCATACAGAGAGGCACACAAGCCAATTCACCCACATTTATTAAGTGCTTGCTGTGTACCAGGCATCATCCTAGTCCCCAGGGTGGAGAGACAAGACAGGAGGCAGCATGGTGATTCGAACCTGCTTCCTCTGCCTAAGGATCCTGGGCTCGGGCACAGGCTGGCCCCAGAGCCCCTGGCAACCCTACCTCCTCTGGAGGCATGGAGGAGAATCGTGTGTGAAATCGTCTTCTCTGTGGGCAACTTCTAAGGGGCACAACCATTCCCTCATGCAAGAGCTGCCAGCATTTCTTTTCCCAGGACCCCCTTCCCCTGACCTTTCCCTCGGACACTGTTGGAGGCGATGGGAACAGGGAGGGGGCGTGTCGAATCTTAACTCCCATCCATAAGCCTTCTCCTTGGCGTGCCACCAACTGAAACCCAAGTCGGAGCCAGATGGGCTTCAGGGTGTCAGGGTTGGGAAAGCTCTGCGTACCCACAGAGCTGCAGTACTTTGCTTTACAGGTGGGGAAGTGGAGGCACAACAAGGCAGAGCGACTGACTGAGGGCCACAGAAAATCCCTGGGGCCAGGCCTCCTGCCCCCACAGGAGCATGGAGAGGCGCGGGGACCAGCCTCCGGACTGGCCTCTCCTTCCCCAGGCCCTGAACACAGCCACAGGAGACTCAGGGGCAAGAGCAGACTCCTGCCTCAACAGGGCAGGATCCCTTTGCTGACAGCCCCATTGGCTTCTACACACTGGCCTCCCTTCCTCCAGATCCCCAAAGCCCTTCCCGGAAGCTGGCAGGGGCAAAAGGACGGCAGGGGCAGGCCTAGGGGCCGAGGGCCCCTTCGGGGACTGGGCCTGAGCCCTGTCTCCAGCCCGGGTCCCCCCAAAGTGGCCCTGGGCAGTTCGCCCCCCTCCCAGCTGCTGGTGGGGAGACGTCAGGGACGGGCAGGCCTGAGGCAGAGCAGGCCTCCTGGCTCTGCATTCCCTACCCAGTGCCTGCCTAGCGGTGGCTTCAGGGTCCGGCGCTGACCGGTACGGGAGTTCCCAGCTTCTCGTCCCAGCTGGTTCCTATGTAAGTGGGCCAAGCCGAGACGCCCTGGGGGACCGGAGCGGTTTGGCTCTCTCACCAAAGCCAGTGCCGATTTCTGGAAGTCCCAGGAGCCTGCAAGAAAAACAAAGCACTCACAAGTGGGCTAAGTGGTGAGGTTTCTAGCATTTTCTGCTCCTGGAAACACTGTGAAGGCTGCCTGTCCTCCCAGAGGCCGAGAGGCTGGAGTCCCCATGGGGCCCTTGGAACGAGGGCTGAGGCCTCCCACCCTCCCTCTCAGCCTCTCTGGGAAAAGGGAAGCTCCTAAGGCCTTCAGAGACCTTGGCCTGGGCTCAAATGGGAGCATTTCAGACATGGGGTGGCCCGGCGTCTGGGGCACGTGCATTAGAGGCCTCCTGAGAGCCCCTGGGGGAGCCGCCAAGCCAGTCTGAGGAGATGCCAGGGTCTGTGGGACTGAGAAGCCACATACCCCAGTCTGTACCAGGAGGAAGCAGCTCATGGCCATGCCTTTTGTGTGTGCCCACTGATGGTCAGCCCCATGGCAGCTGAGGGGTGTCCCCTCACTCAGCCCTGCCCTGATAGTGCACCCCCTCAGCCGCTCCAGGCCTTCCACTGCAGAGCCTCAAACATCACCAAGCGCACAGCTCATGCTCTGGGCCACAGTCTGAATGTTCCTCTAACTGCATCTGGGGAGGGGTCCTGCCTGGCTATGGCACCCAGGACCAGTAGGAGCGTGGGCCCCCACAGGGGGCTGAGAGGGAGGGTCACTGTCCCAGCAGGGTCTGGAAGGAGGCCGTCTGGAGCCTGGGAGCTGGAGGCGTCAGCCTCTTGGCATCCCTTGTCCACATCACCAGAAAGAAGCAGGGGAGGGAGGACCTGAGAAGAGGAGCCGGTGCCCCAGACACTCAGGTTGGGCAGTTTTCTTGGTTGTCTACACTGATGGGCTGTAGGAGGATCCCAGACTGGTCCTCTTGGAGAGTCTGGGGGTATAGACCAGTTGGGAGGCCTCACGCTCCCACACAGAAAAACAGGAAAACCCCCACCAAAGGGAGCCGTTACCTTCGGTTTCCTTTTTGAGACTGCTGAGTTGCATTTGCTTGTGGGCCAATAGTTTGACAGTTCACCAGTTTTTCCTTTGGGGGCCCCAGGCCAGTGACAGCATACTCAGCTGTCCTGGGGTCTCCACATTCCCTTCCTCTTTGGGAAGCTGACCAGAGAACAGAATGTCAAGGCCTAAAATAACCAGGGAGAGGCCATCGCCCAGCCACGCCACTCACAGGCATGACCGAACCAGCCCTCTGGGTGGGGTCTGTCTCCCCCACCCCCCTAACCGTCACAGGACCCAGGTGGCCCAGGGGAGAGAAAACCAAAAAAGGAGGAGACCAGCCTCCCTGTCCAATCCCAAGCAGCCATGGAAGATGAGGTCCATTTTCCTACCCCCCGCCTCGGGCCCCCTGCTGCCACAGAGGGTGATGGATGGGCACAGGGCTGAGCATAGCCTGCCGGATGAAGGGCGAGGACAGCTGGAGGTGCCATTTCACTCCGGTCTAAACCGGCCAGAACGGGAGAGGACAGGTGGCTGAGAATGAGGACAATGAGGCCATTGCTCTTGGCCAGGCAGGAGGGGCTAAGATGATCTCAACCTCAAGTGTTAGGGGGGCCGCAGATGGAAGCAGCCGGCCTGGCCTGCTCACCACCCCACCCCCATCCACACCTGCTCCCAGGAACCACTGAGCCTTCCCCAACCTCTCCCTCCTCCAAAGTCCCTGAGAGCCTCGCAGACCTGCCCTGGCTCCCACTACGAGCCCCCCACCCTACACACATTCCTCCTGCTTTCTGCTCCACTGAATGGACAAGTCCTGTCCCCCCAAAAGGCCTCAGGACCCCCGCACCCCCAGCACAGAGACTTCCTCTCCAACCCCATCCCAATTCCTGTCTTTCCTTCAGTCCAAGAGAGCACAACATCCAGGCATCCAAAATATGGGGCTAGGGACAGGCAGGAATGATTCTAAAACAGGCTCCCCGTCTTCCACACTCCCATCCTCCTGGCTTTGGGGGCCGTCAAGTCTCTACCTTCCTTGGTTTCTCCCTGAGCACCAGACACCCAGAGCCCAGCCAACTCCAGAGCACCCACCCCAAAGAGGGAACAAACGGGATGAGCCTGGAGTGGGAGAGGCCGACCCCCCTCCACTTCTGGGCTAGCAAGTAGCAGCAGCTGGGTGTCTCTGCACCTTGTCTCCCATGTCTTCCCAACATTGACCCTCACCCAGCCAGCCCGCAACCCCAACATGGGGGGGAAGACTTCAGTGATGGCTCCAGAGCCCTACTGGGCCCCCCCATGCCCTTGGGGTCCCGCTCCCAGCCTGGGGTCCTGGGGTCCCACCACAGCCCCCACACTTTGCTGGGAGGGGCCGCAGGCTTGGCTGTTATCCCAGCTCTGAGCCGTACAACCGCCCCCCTGGGCAGCCCAGTTTTCTCCCAAGATTGAGGGGCAGGCCCTGCAGTCACCTCAGGTGAATGGAAACAGCAGGGTCGCAGGGCCAATGCCTGGTGCAGGTGGGGAGGCAGCCCCGGGAGATCCTACTTGCGTGAGCTTTCTTCTCTCTTTCCACTCTCTCCCGGTCTTGCCTTGTTTGCTTTCCTGGGTCGAGGAGGTGGCCAACACCAGCACAAGGGGCGTTCTCTGTCCACCATCTGGCACTGGGGGTGACACTTCCTGGCAAACCTGGCAGGTCAGACCTACCAAACCCAGGCAGGGAAAGGCCCTGCTGGCCAAGCCCCTCCAACTTGGGCAGCCTTGGTTTTCCCAGAAACTCCCAAAGGATTCTGGGAGGGAGGACAATGGGAGAAGGGCAGAGGGTGGCCTGAAGCTTTCTGCAAGGGAGACAATGGAGGAGGAGTTCCTGGGGCACTGACCTCTCCCCCGCTTCGTGTCCTCAGAGGCCCCCAGGAAGGGCCGAGAAGCAGTGGGTTCCAGGGTAGAGGCCCCATCCTGGGGGCAGCCACCAGCTCACTGCATGGCCCCACTGGACCCAAGTGTCCCCATCAGTGGAGATGGAGCCGCCCAACAGTCCTCCCCACTTGGCCGCTTGTTAATCTAAGGTCCCTCTCCAGCTCTACTAGTCCAGATTCTAGGTTCTAAAGTCCGTCTCTGATCTGTGGTGTCTAGGTTCTGTGTCCTAAGGTTCCTCCCAGTTTGGACACTTGCTAGTCTAAGGTCCCTTCTCCTCCACATTCCAGATTCTAAAGTCCTCTGCTTGAGGTTCTAGGTCCTGTGTCTGACATTCTAGGTTCTAAAGTCCTTTTCTGCTCTAAGGGTTCTAGCTTGTGTGTCCTAAGTCTCTAACCCCAGCTCTACTATTCTATGCTCCATGGTCTAAGATCTCTCCCAGCTCTGAAACTTTGTGTCTTATGTTCTCAGACCCTGAGAAACCCTGACCTGGTGTCTATTTGCATGGCCCTCCCAGCTCGGCAATTCAGCTCTAAGAGGCAGCCCGGTCCCAACATTCTAGGTCCCTTGGAGCTCTTACAATCATGCCCAAGGGCCTCCCTCAAGTCTGGGCCCCAGATGCATCCAGCTCTGACAACCCTGTGCACTTAGGTTCTTCCCCAGATCTGCCAGTTCCAGGCGGGTGGTGCCCTACATTCCCTTGCCTCTCTCACGTCGGGCAGGAAGGGGTTCCCAAAGTACCACAGCCGTCCCCCGAGCTTCCCCCTCTTTGCTATGCTTTTCAAAGGCTCCCCCAGAACCGCATTCAGCTTCTCCACCATGAGAGAAGCCTCCCCGGGTCTCCTCCCCTTCTCCAGAAGGCCCCTGGAGTCCAAAGGGCTCCTTGACGGCCATCAGCCGACACCTCCGTCTGTTCCCTCCTCGAGTCTGTGTGGAACCCTTGTGTCCTCCAGCTAGACAAGCACGTCGTCGCGGCTCCTGCCTGCCCCCTCCCACCTCCGCCAGCGCTGCCAAGGCCGGTCTCGGTCAGAGCTTGTTGACTTGGCCAGAATCTCTCTTTGCTAAGCTCTTGGGCAAACAGAGAAGGGGCAAAGCCTGCCGCTCTCATGGCTGCAGCTGCTGTCATTTGTCTCCTGTCGGGGAGACCTTCCCAGGGGCCTCCCCAACACCCTTCACAGCCTGCCCAAAGGCTGCCTCTGCCCCTGCCGGTCCCCCAAACCCACAGCCACTGGCCCAGGACCCCCCACTTCTTTGACACTGGCCTACCCCTTCAGAGGCCGGAGGCAAAGAAAGGGACAAAGGGATGGGATGTGAAAGAAAGGGGGGCAGCTGGGAGAATGAGAGGGAATGGGAAGGGAAGTGAGAGACGGTGCAGTGGTGGCATCCCTTAAGGCAGCAAGACCTGCGTTCAAATCTCACCTCAGACACTTATTAGCTTTCTTATCTTGGGATGGCTCCCCCCATCTCTGGACCTAGGCACATGAAAGGGTTGGGCTCAGTGAGCCGAAGACTGCTTTGAGTCCTAAGACTGTAGGGGCTCACTGGCCCCCCTTTCCCTGAGCCCAGGCTTGTGTGGGCTGTCAGAAGAGGGACCCTCAGAGCTCACAAGAAGGTGCAGGAGGCAGTTTTCAGGAGATGCTTAGCCCAGAGAGGGTCACATAAAACCAATTGTGTGGAAGGGCTGAGGGGACGGAAGCCCACAGAGGGAAGTCCAAGGGAGGCGACCTCTGCCCGAAGCTCGGCGGGCAGGAAGGTCACAGCCTTCTACACACTGGCACAGACCAGTGCGAAGGGAGGGGACGGTCACATGACTGGAGGACATGCCCTTCTCAAGCACCCTAACTTGAGAAGGCGAGCGGCCACACCGCTGACCTCAAATGCCAAAGGCATTCGCTCGCTGGCTCCAACCACCTGTTCCCAGCTGTCCCTGGGCTGCAAAGGAGCCTGAGGCCCAGGAGGGGAAGGCAGAGCCTCTGAGCCCATGAACGAGCTGCCCCTTCCCCAGGGTTTAAGGGGCTCAGCAGGGAAGACAAGGGAGGGGGCCCCTCTGCCACAGGCCCCTAGAACATAAAACCAGTGGAAGAAGAGGAGGGATGGAGGGAAACCTGGGGAAGCAAGTCGCCCTCCCTCCAACGTCTGCTGATCTCCTTGTCCCATAGTCCCTTTGGGGGCAAGGCCAGGTCTGCAGGCACATCCTGGCTGGAGCCTGGCTCTGGCCTCCCTGGCTCCTGCCCCAGAGAGTTTGAGGGAGAAGGGGTGTGATCCCACATGATGCTGCCCCCCAAGAACTGGCCTCCCTGGGGCTGGGGTGGGGACATCCCCGAGGAAGAAAGCTGGGCTTGCCTCCTGGGGGGTCCCCACATCCATGAGCTGTGCCACAGTGAATCCCTGGAGGGGAGGGCATGGGGAAGGGGTGGAATGTGACCTTTAAAGCTGTTTACAGCCATCACCAGAGAGTCTTCCTCTCCCAGAGTCCAAGAAACCTGAGACCCTCTTGGGGATGAGGAAGGTGACGCTGGCACAAGGGAAGTGACCAAGGTCATGAGGAGATGAGCAAGGGAGCCACGCTGCCCCCTGGGGTGAAAGAGTAGAGACCTCCCTGGCATCCCCTTGGCTCTGCCCAGAAACTAGAAGGAAAGTGGGTGCTGCCCGAAGGGTGTAAGCAAAGGGACTCTCCGCACCAGTGACTCTTCCTCCTGTGGGCAGTCCCTCAGCTGCCCGGTACCCCTCTCCTCCCACAGCCTGAGGGAATCCTCTCCTGAGCAAGAGGTATTCTCCCCTGACCCCACTCCTCTCCTAGGCAACCCAGCAGGCCTGGGCTCTGGGCAGGGGGTGGTCTGAGGGTCCACCTCCATAGGAAACTATGGTAAAGATGCAGCCTGAGCCCCAAGGAAGGTCAAGGGGAGATGGGGGTTAGCAGCAGGGAGCTGCTGCCCACGATCCACAGGCCACGCCAGGACCATGGGGCCTCCTAGTCTGAGACCCCAGACCCTTCCCGGCTGGAGTGGGATCAGGGATATTCAAGGGTCCCTTTTTGGAAGGGAGAGAAGGAAAGAAGGGAGGATGGAATTTTTTAGGGGAAAAAAATGGTTTTAAGAGGAAAGATTCACGTTCTTGCTTCCCCACACTGGGTATGGAGCCAATGAGGTGGTTTGAGAGAAAATTCTCCTCTCCCTCTATTAAATCCATGCAAACCTCATCTGCATTTGTAAATCACAGGGGGCCTTTCAGAGGGGAAAGATGTGGGGGCCTGCCCGCACCACCCCCCCTTCTAGGAGCAGACAGACTCTGGCCCAGCCAAACACCCTGGCTGGGGCCAGGGGGCCCGCGGAGGGGGCGGGGAGTGCCCGAGAGTGGCCCAAATGTCAGGAGGTGTTGGGAGAGGTGGGCAGGCACCAAGCCAGGCAGCCAGAACAAGCATCCCAGAAGCTCCTGGGCTGCCTAGGGACCCTCACAGATAACTCACAGCTTTGCAGAAGCCCGAGGAGGGGAAGAAGGAACATTTTGATAGACCTACTATGTGCCGAGTGCTTGACAAGCATGATTCCATTTGATTCTCACAATAACCCTGGGAGGGAGGTGCTATGATTATGCCAGGTTTACAGTTGAGGAAATGAAGCAGATAGAGGTGCAGTGACTTGCCCAGGGTCCCACAGCTAGTTAGTGTCTGAGGCTAGATTTGAACTTGAGCCTTCAGGACCCAAGGCATGGCAGCACTCTATCCACTACACCACTTAGCTGGCAGGGAAAGCGAGGGAAGCGGGAGGAGGCAGGAGAGAGGCCCTCAGCCCAGGGTCCTGGGGTGGCATTGTCTGTGAGCACCTGGCCTTGGCTCTTCAGACCCTCAGGAAAAGCAGTTCCATCTGGAGGGAGCCCCCGAGGCTGTGCCCTCCAAGCTGTGCACATCTCCAAGCTGCCCCGGGGCCCAAGCGGCAGGGGGCAGACGGTGTGATGGGGCTCCCTCGGTGTGCCAGCCACAGAGTCCCCTCGGGTGGCAGAGGCCAGGGGCCCAAAACCAGAAGAGGCCCGAGGAGGCTTCTGCTGGCCTGGGCCTGGGTCCCTGCACCCCCGGCGGTCACCAGAGTCTTCCTTTCTTCAGCCGTCTCCCGCTCCCTGCCTGAACCACCTTTCCCGCCTGCGGGGCCCCAGCAACACAGGCTTGGCTCTGGCTTCATGGAGAAGCAGCCTGGGCCTGGCCCCAGACCTGGAAAAAATGGGTTTGGGCTGAAGGTGAAGGGATGTAACCTCTGCCCAAAGCCTGTGGGTTTTCTTAGAAATAGCTGGGAGGCTCAGGGCTGTCTGGGCTTGGGTGGGGCAGACCCGAGGGCCTGCTGGAGCTTGGTAGTTTAGGACGAGGGCCAGCCTGGATGCCTGGCCCAAGGAGGGGAGTGCTTGTGGGGTCCCCCAGGGGCCAAGCCCCTACCCCACTTCTAATGGGTTTTTCTGGATCTTGGGGAGAAGGGGTTTTGTGGGGCCTGAGCAAGGGAGGGCTTCTCTCCCACATCCCCAGGGCCCTTGTGCCCTCCACCCCAGTGACTCTGCCTTGTCCTGAAGAAAGTCAGCTAAGAAACCCGCCTGTGCTAAGGGAGGGGACGTAGTGTGGGCCTCCCCACACACATACAGCCCAGGCTGGCAGGGGCTCAGAGTTCATTAGACCCTGGATTTTTAGAAGTGGGCCCAACCTCCTGTTTTTAAAATGAGGAAACTGAGGCTGGCCTACTTCCTAAACTACCAAACTCTAAAGAGAGAATTACGGGCATCTGTGAAAAGCCCAGGAGGAAGAAATGGGGTGGGGGTGCTGAGAGTCTTTCTGGACCTCCCTGCTATGTCCCTGCTCCCTCCCTAGACTCCCCTGGCCCAGAGGGCTTGGGGGGCCCTGCTTCCAGGCCTGGTCTTGTCACTACACTGGTAGGACTGGGTCCCTCCATGCCAGATAGACTCACAAGCCACCCCAGCTCTCCCCATTCCCCTATGCTAGTTTCTATAATGGGGGGACCCAGTCTCCCCATAGTGCAGTGCTTCTAGGTGCTGCCCCTTCCCAAGTTGCTTGGACAGCCACGTGCAGTGATCCTTCCAGTTGTCTGGGACTTGAAAAGCAAGAAATATTTAGAGTTTCTGCAGCAGTGAGACCCCCCTCGCCCGCTCCTTCTCTTTCATCCTTCAGAGTGGCTCAGATCGTCCAGTGGGAAATGGAGAACAGGTCTGGGTGAAGGGGCCCTGAGGCCTACAGCCCTGGGAGGGCTGAGGTGAGGGGGGCCAGGGCAGAGGGACACCAGCACCTGGAGCATCTCAGAGCTCATAGGCTTTCACAGTCAGCCCGTTCCAGCTAGAGCCTCTTGGGGCTTGGAAGCTCCCCTTAGGGCCCTGCCCCAAGGTCAGGCAGGGGGGAGTAGGTAAGGAACAAACGTTTGCTAAATTTTCTGGTGAATCTCACAGGAATGAGATACCCATCTGCAGGGAGGGAGATTCCTGTGTGCTGTGTGTGTGTGTGTGTGTGTGTGTGTGTGTGTGTGTGTGTGTGCGTGACACACACACACGCACACACACACACCCCATCTCATTCCCTTCTATTATCATTTAATCCCAGTTCTCCCCATATGGCCACAGGAAAGAGTGACTAGTCACATGTGTGGGTTGTGTTTCCCTTCATGCATTCATTCCCACAGTGCATTGTCTGATAGCTCTGGCTCTCATTGGCCGGAATTAGGCTTGCTTTTTGCAGGTCTTCTGTTTCACACACAGAAACGAGGCTCAGGTCAGTGGCCACATTCAGTTGCTTGTCACTCAAGGCAGAAAGCCTTACTTCAATGATTCATCAGCCTTGGACATAGCCAGGTGAACAGAAGCAGACCTCATCAACAGGTCTTGTTGCTCTTCCCTGACCGTGGTCACTGGACAAGCTGGTCTTCAGAAATGACCTGCGCATTGATGTCCTGCATCTGTGCCCAGCACACAGTAGGCCCTTTCCTTTCCTTCCAGACCCTTCCTCCTGTATCCCAAAGCCACCCCTGTCCTAGGCATCGATCAGGCATCTTCTGCCACCCAAAAGACATCTGTCTTAGCATCTGAGAGAATGGACTCAGGACAGCCCAGGCTGGGCCCCCTCTAGGGGAATTTGTAAGGCAACAGGGAAGGGTCTTGGAGGCCTGCAGATCACCTGGGGAGATGAACCCCAGCCCCTCAGCCTAGGCCATCCAGCCATGAGAACCAAATCCAAAGAAAGGAGAAGCCACCCTGGACCATGATTTTCATTGTACCTCCAGCCCCCTCCCCCATTTCTTCTGGGGCCCGAACATGCCTCAGTCCTTTGCCAAAAGGAGCAGGCATGGAGGCAACAGAGGGACGGACAGATGGATGGACAGACAGAGGGGCTGACAGGCAGACAGGCCCATGGAAAGACCCAGAGACAGCCGCATTCCAGCATTTCCCCTCTCACCTTGGGTGGGGGAAGCTCGCTTGTTCTCAAGTTGCTAATGAGGAAGCCAGGCATCTGGGAACTGCCTTGCAGAGCCCAGACACAGCCCCATCCATCTGCAGAGGAGACGCGGGAAGCCGCCCCCTCTCCTGCCTCAAGAGCCAAAAATGACCTCGAGACCAGAAAGCACTTCAGCCCCAGCCGGGCAACGTTCTCTGGGACTGAGCAGAGCTGTGGGCACCAGCCTTCACGGACACTCTGGTGCAAAACAGTGTCACCAGGCATGCCCCTCTGAAAGGCAGGGGTCTTTCTGGGGAGGAGCAGCACAGGGTAGGGCCTTTCAGGGATGGGCGCAGGGGCTGCCACGTGTGGGGAGGGGGGGCACACCCAGCCTCTGCCTCTTCCCCATAGCTGCTCAAAGTAGAGAACACCCCTGGGGGAAGGAAGAGGAGGGAGGGAGGAAGAGAGGGAGGAAGGGAAGAAGGAAAAGAGGGGGGAGGGAGGGAGGGAAGGAGGGAAGAAGAGAGGGAGGGAGGAAGAGAGGGGGCAGGGAGGAAGGGGGTGGGGGAGGGAGGTGCCCAGTTCCAAGGCCTCTTCACTGCTCCCCAGGGTCAGTTTGCAGTCTGCCACACTCAAGGAGGAAAAGCTGCTTTTGCAGAATGGCTTGGCCCCAAGGTCATCCTGGAAAAGTGGATTTTCCTGAAATACAAAAACTGGCAGCTCAGCCTCGAGGTTTATGGGGAAAGTTCTCTTCTGTTCACAGACCAAGGCAGCTCGGCAGGGCTGGGGCGCCTTTTGTCCTTTTGTCGCTGAGTGCTGAGGCTGAGCACTTCAGAAAAAGGCAGCAGCCTTCGTCACCTGTGACTCAGCCCCGCCCGGCTGGGATAGTGGCTTCCCATGAAGATGGGCTGGGGAAAGACAGCTGAACCAAGCAGCCTGGAGGAGGGCGAGGATGGGAGGGAAGAAAGCCCAGGCTCTGGGCCCCTGGGCATCTTCCTGGCACCACGTGGGGGGCCGGGTGGGGTGGCGGTTGTGGAGAGACCCTTCAGACAATGGCACAGGAGAGCCCCCTGTATGCAAGTGTGAGCCTAGATCAGGCAGTCACCCCAAGGCTGGTCCCCTCTCCTGAAGACTCTCCTCATCTGGTCCTTAGTGTAACCCTGATAAAGATGGCCGAGCTCGGTCTTGATCCTCCCAGGATAGATGCAGAAAATGAGGCACAGACCTGACTTGTCCAAGGTCACCTGGAGCATTAGAAGGTCTGCCCCAGTCCGCCCCCTCCCTATTCCACGGCACCCTGCTCTCTGTCCCAGCCACTGAAGGAGGCCTTGTTGGCAATGAATCCCTAGTGGGACTTTAGGGAAGGTGGCCGGTTGGGCTTGGAACAGGTTGGACAGACTTAGAGATGTACCCCCCCCCCAAAACCAACCAACCAACCAAGCAGCCTCTAAGTCACCAGACCAAGAGGCTTTATTCAATTCAGATTCAGTGGGAACAACAGGAATTGGACATCAGAGGAGAGGGATTCAAGTCCAGACTCCTGGGTGATTGTGCCCTTCCCTCACTGGAGCGGTTTCCTTACCTGTCAAACGGAGGGCTTGCATGTCTACAGTCCAGCCCTAACTCTTAGGCTTCCCAGTGTGAGGCTTGTTCAGGAGACGCCAAGCCAGCTGTTGCCCGCCTGGCACGCGGCTTCCTTCCCTCACTCCCTTTGGGCCTCCCTCTCCTCTCTGAAAGCTGGCTCACCTCTCCCCTGGAAGTGAGCTGGGCGAGCACCCTTGTCCATGTCGTTATTACAGGGAGGCATTTACGGGGCAAGCTCTGTCCACACACATCTTTACAACCCCTTTTATTAGTCATAAAAGCAATTCCTCGGTGAGTGATATTGGAACGGCCTCATGGAAGTCTTGGGAGCTGGAGGGAGAGTGCACTGCCCCCTCCCTCCGGCCCGGGGTTCTTGGTCTCAGAATGGGCCCTGCCACCAAGGACTTGCCCTCCAGAGCCAGTCGGGAGCTGAGAGAAAGAGAAACGGGAGGGGGCTGGGTGCCCAGCCTGGCTGGCCTTTTCCTGGGGCTGGAGAAAAGCCTGCCCGCAGGCCACAAGTGAGCCAGTGGAGGCGAGGCCAGGACAGGCCAAGGTCAGAGCCTGGTACACATGAGGCTCAGCTCATTGCCGGGGCAGAGGGGCCCTAGGCTGGCTGCCACCCCCCCCCCATTCACACACACACACACACACGCACATGCATACACACGTATGCATGCACACAAAAACGCACACACGCGTGTGCACAGGCTGCCTAGCTCAGGGACACCTGTCCTAGACCAGATCACTGTCCGCTGTCTCCTGGGCCCCATCCTTCCTCCCACTTCGTTTACTGGGGTGATTTCTGAAGGGCAAACACCTCTCTGCTTCCCCTTCCCAGCACCATCTTTGAACTCTGCAGCCCACCCCTCCTCCCCCCTCCATTCTTTCTCCACCCCAGGAGGGGAACTGAGGCGGCCAGGCAGGGTCCACATCTGGTCTCTGCTGCACATCTGGAAGAGAGATGGAGGCCTCTATTCCCCCGTCCTGGCCCCCAATCCCATCCTGCTCAGCTTTCCGTCCGCCCCCGGGTTCTTCCCCCCACCTTGGCCCATCAGAGGAGCGGGGGTGCCGGGCCCCAGGCTCCCCGAGGCCTCCAACCCCTTGTCCTTGGCCAAAGGCCCCCAGCTCTTTAGCCATTCAGTCTCTTCCTGGAATTGTCGGGGGGCAGTCTGCCTCCCCCCTCCACCTCCCAGCAGCCCCTGGGGGCCTCCCATCCAGCTCACACTGACTCATGGAAATCAGAGCAGCAGCAGGAGCAGGAGCTCAGCCAGCAGCGCCCCCCCCATCCCCCAGCCCTGGGGCGAGGGTCAGACAGACTCTCCCTCCTGCATCTTCTCAAAGTGCCCAGGCGGTCCCCACACTCCCTCTTTTTCCCCACAAGAAACTCCTTCCCAATCATTCCCAACTGCCCAAGGAAGCCCTGAGCAAGGTCTGCAATGTAGTCAGCCTCTCATCAGGCCTTCCCCGGGACAAAGTGTGGAGCCCCAGATCCATCCATGACTCCCAGAGTCAGCGAGGCAGCCTGGGGCTCTTAGGAACTCAGCCTAGATGAAGTGGTGGGATTTCATGGCCTTGTCCTGAGGGCATGCAGGGCTCCCCAGCACCCCAAACTCAGAAGCTCGACATCACTCTGGCCTTAGTCAAGGCCACTGAAGTGGCAGCACGTCCCTGATGGAGGCCTGGACTCCTCTGGTCTAGATCATCTAAGCAGCCCCAGGGTGCCCCACAAAGGGCTCCAAGCAGGAGTTCATGCCCCCAGGGAGAGCCCACCCAGAACAGCCGGCCCCCAATCCAGCACTTTAGAGCCATCTGTGAGTCAGTGCGGGAAAGGTGCCCAGATGCCTATCCTGGGCACCCTGGCTACTGCCTAAGACAAAGTTGGCACCAGACCGTTTTCCATTTCAGTGGTGAACCAAGAGGGAATGCTGGGGAGGAGAAGGCGCTATTATACCGATCAAGGCGCTGTCACTGTCCTGAGGCCATGAGCGGCTAGAAAGTGAGAGGGGTGGGTTTGGGGGAGGGGCTACAGTGAGAGAGCTGCCTAAAGAGAAGGGAGGGGGAGAGGATTGAAGTCAGGAGGCAGCACCATCACCTCCACCTCTGTCCCGAGCCCCACTCCCAGAGAAGCTTCGGCAAAGCAAGTGTGCAGAGGCGACCTGTGAGCGGGGCTGCCCAGCCGGCTGCTCCTGGCCTCCTATAGGCTCATGGGCAGAGAAGAGCTGGCTGGGGAGAGTCAGCTTTTGGTCAAGGCTGGCCACTGAGCGTCACTGCAGAGAAACTCCACATGGTCCCTTTTTCGGAAAGCAGGCCACGCCCTGTGGCCGCTCGGCATGATGGGCCAGCCCTCTGTCCCAGAGGTGCCTCTCCGAAAGGCAGAGCTGTACAGGTTCCCCAAGGGGGCTCTCGGGTCTGCTTGGGCTAGTTCAGATGGGATGGCTCCTAAGGATGGGGAAGGGCTTGGGGTCTGGGGCCAGAGAAGCCGCACACTGGGCTGGGTGCTGGCCACAGGGCTAGGAGGCCTGTGGGCCACAGCCCTGACATCCGACACCCGAAAGACCCTGCTCTCCTCTCTCGATGTGTCACGACCTTGCACATCCACATCTTCCAAATGGACCTAGAATCCCAGAGTCCTCCCCAGGTCTCTGCCTCACTTTGAACTGCCTGGCTACTGGAGGTGGGCAGCATGGCTGACCTGAGCATAGACCTCTTGGGAGGCCCATGTCCCCAACCCCTTCTCATGCCATGCTCCCATCTTGGACCTGCCATAGCCCCTTCCCCCACCCCACCCCCTAGCATTAACTGGCCCAGGGGGAGACTCTTGGTCACCCAAGACCCCCCACTCTGACACCCCCCCCAATCACTCCTGGCTGGGCAGGGCAGAGCCAGCCCTCAGCTCCTTCACAGGAGAGCTTTGAACCTCTGACCCCCAGGTCTTATGCCCCAGGGCAAGGCCCAGGAGCTGGCTCTTCACTGGGCCTGGCCCAGCCCATCATCTGCAAGGCCCCTCAGAGAGGAGCTTTAGTCTTGGGGCCTGAGCAAGGTGGTATGAGATTCCTTCATGTTGCCCCCTCCCCACCCTCCCGCCCAGATCACTCCTGGGGGATCTACTTTCAAGGTAGTCCCCAGAGAAGAGGCCGGAAAAGCTGAGATTATGGCTATCTCACAAGAATCACAGGTCCCTGTCTGGCCCTTGTATTTCAGGGAAAAAGAAATACCCCAGAAGTCAAAAGTAATTGGTGGGGTGAGACTGGGGGGGGCAGGATGGTGGGCGGGAGATGGGGGACAAGTGACCTGAGGATCCTTGGGCCTCTCTGCCCAGAGTCCAGCAGGCTCTGAGCACCTACACAGGAGGCTAATGGGAGCTGAGCTGGACAGGGGATGAAAAAACAGAGAGAAACCTGGAGAGGGAGCTGGGAGAGATGTAGGAAATGCTCCTGGGCCAAGGTGGGGCTGGCCCCAAAGGCTGCCGGCCCAGGGCTGGGGACCAGGGGCAGGCCTTTTCCTCCCTCTGTGGGGGTGGAGCTTAGCCATGGTGTCTATCTCTTGCTCCCCTCACTTCCTCTGACCCAGAAGAAATTTGGACAACCCAAGAGCCTCCATGACTGAAGAAAAGACTCCCTGTTCTGCCCACTCCTGGCTGCTGACCTCCAGCTGGGCCTCAGTTTCCCCCTCCATAAAATAAGGCAATTCTCCCATGAAATGGCTCCCAGACCTCCAGGGCCAGGGAGCTCATTCCTTGCTTGGGTGGCCCTTCAGGCCCAGGCACAGAGGTGGACAGGGGCACCCAAGTAGAGAATGAGCTCCCTGGCCCTAGGTCTGCAAGCAGAAACTACTTGGCAGGGATGGCTATGGTGGGGATTCCTAACAGGCTCAGTGGGACCAATGCCTGAAGTCCACCCTCTTCCCCAATTTTCACAGTCTTCACGAGCCTCTTGGGCCACCGCTAAGCATTTGGAAGTTTCTCCAGGCAGGTGAAGTCTCTGACCTGGGCCTGGACCTCCTCAGGAGAGAGCGAGGCCCCTAGAACGAGGAGGGGGCAGGGTCTGGTCTTTGGGGAACCCTTAGATTTAGGGGATTCTGGAGGGCAAGAGTCCATGTCTCTGGCTTCAGACTAACAGCTCCTAAAGGGGAGAAGGAGAAGGAAGAGGGAGGGCCAACAGAGAACCTTTGCAATGCTTTATTTGATTGAGAACTCAAATTCTTCCCCACCTGCACCGCCCCGATAGCATGGAATCCCCAAGTTCCTCTTTGGTTCCCTCACATGGAGAACTTCTAGTCTATAGCTTGTCAACTCCATGAAGATAGAGACCTCGACCTAGCTTACTTGGATGGTTGAGCCCCCACCAGCGCCTGCCCACACAGGACTCTGCAAACAGCATGTACTTTATAAGGGTTTGGTTGACTTGGGTTGAGTGAACCCCCAGAGAGAAGAGAGAGGGCAAAGCAAGGGAAATGGAGACAAGGAGAATGAGATAGGGGCTAGGGAAAGGAAAAGAAGGACAGGAAGAGAAGAGGGAGAAGAAAGGATGGGAGAGATGAGAGAGGAGAGGAGAAGCAAAGACAATGGGAGACAGAAGAGGGAAAGAAAATGGGGGCCAGTCTCTTGCTCCCTCAACACGGACCCTTCCAAGCCCTCATTTCCGACCCTCACATCCTTCTCCTCCCCCACACAGCCTGAGTAACCCCAAGAAGACTTGTGCCCACAGAGAGGATGGGATCCCCCAATTCTCCACCCGGTCTGGGCAGGGGAGTGGAAACCATGTGTCTATTTCCATTTATTACTGCTGTTCTATAGGACTGGAATCATTCAGAGAATCGCCTACATCAGTCTTACGGTCCCATCCAGCCCTGCCAGCCCAGATGGCTATGGAGCCCCATGATTCATCACCCTCCCTGCCCAGGGCCTGTGCAGCTGGGCTTGGGAGATCCTGGAGACAGAGAGAGCCCAGAGGAAGCCCCACCTGCCTCACCCTGGCCATGTCGATGGACAGTGTGACCACAGTGCCCTGTCTCAGCTTCCTCGACTATAAAAAGGAGATAACCGCCTAGGTTTCCAGGTTGTTGGGAAACTCCTGAACACTTGGCATGGGTGCCCGATGATACCTTTAGTACCTACTATCTGCTTGTTTCCCTTTGCCTTTCTCCAGACTGTAGCCACCTGCCTTCTTTCTGCCCTCCTGACAAGCCTGAGCCTCAATTCTGTGCCCAGACCAAGTTGGAACTTCCCAGTAGGCCTCAAAATGGACCCCTGCAAAAGACTCCGCGCAAAGCCATCCCCACTCCTGGGCCCAAGGGGCCAGGCTGAGGCTGGCTTATTTGTGTTTGGCTCAGGGTGTCCAGAGGGCTGGGCTGTTGTGTCCAGGGGTGCCCCAAATCAGCCCATCCAGAATCCAACGTCTCCAAAGAGGTGCACTTGGGAAAAGCCATTCACCTGGGCACTAGGGTGTGTGACAGGCGCGTGACAGATGCTTCTGTGAGCCTGCTGATGCAGTGGCAGGCAGGGGGCCCAGGGGGCCCGGGAGGAGCCAAGGCCAACAGCCCCATTGAGAATCAGAGCAAGGGTGGGGGACAGGACTAGGCCCAGAGTCATAGGTCAGTCCCTCTCTAGCTGGGGTTTGGCTTCCCCTCCGAAACAATGAAGGGCTCCGATCCTTCAAGGCCCCTTCCCTCACTAAGCATGAGCTGGATGCAGGCCAGAGGATCTTCAGAGAAGGGAGCCCCATCTCCTGAGCAGGGCCAGCTTGAGCTTTGCTGTGACTGTTGGCCTACATGGAGCTGGGGCCAAGCCCTCAGGGGTGCCCAGATCAAGGGACATTGGGGAACCCCTGACCGATGGGTCAGAACAAGCAGAGCTGTAGAGTCCTAGCCGCTGCCAGGGGGGAGGCCACGGGGCTACATTCCCAAGGCCGCAGGCCCCTGTGTGAAGCCCCCAGCCCTCCAGTTGGTGGGCGGCAGGAGATGCAGGGAAGCAGGATGCCTAGCCCTTTTATCCAGCATCTGTCAGTACAAAGCTGAGCATGGATGTTGTGACAGGGCGTGGGGGGAGAAAGCAGCAAAGGGCAGATGTTCCTGGCCTCCTGCTTTCAAAGAGAGAGGCATCTCTTTGGCTGCAGATCTGCTTTCTGTCTGCCCCGCTAAGTCTCCCTCCCAGTGACCCCAGTCCAACCCTTGCCTCTCTGGGCCAATAGCCCCTTCTCCGGCCCTGCCCAGAGCACCGCTCCCCAGAGTGGCCACTGCCAATCCCTATTTGTTCAGGGGAGCCCAGAGAGAGGCTCTGCTGGAGGCTGGCTTCCCTGGATCTCTCCCATGGGGCTCCCTCAAGAGCACAGACTCAGCAGCGTGGCCCTCAGACTTCTACCTGTTCAGGAATGCCCAACAAGAGCACAGCCAGCCTCTGGCCCCCACAGGCAGGCCAGCCCAGCCCAGCCTGGCCCACTTGGAGACAGCCCTCTGAGGCCTCTTTCCTAACAGTGGGATGGAAACGGGGCTAGTGGTTGTTACTTGAGTGTTACTTGTCCTCACAGCTCCGGGTTCTACCCATTTCCCTGTTTGGAGATCATGGATTGTCCCCCAGACCATGCCTGAGGCTCTAGCCCCACTGCGAAGACCTATCAGGAGGAGGAGACCAGCTCAGAGCCTCTCAAGGCCTGCTTCAAGGGCCCAGGAGCCCAAGTCACAGCCTCTCCTGGGGCAGAAGAAGCCCTGTCCTCTGCCAGCTTGGCACCCTTGCTGGGGCCAACTTGGCAATTGATCTTTTTTTTTTTTTTTAGGAGGCAATTGGGGTTAGTGACTTGCCCAGGGTCACACAGCTAGTGAAGTGTTAAGTGTCTGAGGCCGGATTTGAACTCAGGTACTCTTGACTCCAGGGCCCGTGCTCTATCCACTGTGCCACCTAGCTGCCCTAACTTGGGCAATTGAGGCAAGAACTGCTTACGGCTCCTGGATCCTCAGGGGGATAGGCAAGGCCTGTGGGGGAAATGCAAGTGGGCCCGGTGGGAGCTGGTGGGAGCAACTTCCCAGCCTCTGCTCTGACTAGCTGAGGACAAGGCCGGTGCCAGGCAACCGTGGCATCGAGGGGTCTGAACCGAGAAGTGTGAGAAGTGCATGGGACCTTAGGTTTGACCTCATCCACCCCTTGTATTTTATAGCTGAGAAAACTGAGGGCTTGCTCAGGTGTCCCCAGGAGTCAGTGGTGATAGCAGCCCAGGCAAAGAATGTAGGCCTGAGCCCAGGCACCCAGGAGGGTCAGTTCAAGCCAGGGTGGGGAGCATGGTGTGCCACCACGAGAAGCCAGAGCTGCTCGAGATGAGAGAGAGAGGGGAGAGGAGGTTAGCTGGGTCAGGCCCAGTTTAGGGGGAGGGGGCGGGGCTTTGAGAGATTCCCTATCTGGTGAGGGCTGGACTACCCCTGATTATTTGCTTGCCTGCCTGCTGGCCTCTCAGAGTGGGGTTGGGGGTTGGGCCAGGGATACTGGCCCACCCTGGGGCTACCTCCCAGCCTGAGCACAGAGCTCCCCAAATATGGGAGGGCATCATTCTCCCTTCAGCAGCTGCCAACCCCATCGAGGTAGGAGGGGAGGGGGCTGGGATGGTTTGGGGTGGGCATGTTAAAACTTCAAAGGCTCGCCTTATTTCAAAGAGGTCAGAGAGCAAAGGTCAAGGGGCATGTTCTGGCCTCTCTTTAACCTCAGCCCCCAAAAGGGAAGAGGGAATTGGAAAGGGGGGGAGAAAGACAGAAAAAGAAAAACACTTCCCTTCTCTTCCCTGCCCCCCCCAATCTATCTTCTGCCTTTCTCATTGTTCCTCAGGCCTGGGAGACAATGTATCCACAATGTATCCTTTGGAGACCGTCACTTCCCCCAGACTTCTTCCCCGCCCCCCCCCCCAGCCTGAGACCAGAATAAGCCCACAGCTCCATTCAGCCCAGTGGGGGGCAGGGATGATTGTTTTCCATCCAGAGAGCAATGCGAAACATGAATTCCTCATTTTATGGTGGGAGGGGAAGGGGGGGCAGGGGAAAGGGAGAGAGATGTTGCTTTATGGTGTTCTCTTTTTCCAAGCCCTCTCACCCCAGGCCCTGAGAAATCAGGAAGCAAGGCATCCGCAGCTGGGGGACCTACGCTGGGGTCCTGCCGTGACTGGACGGGACAGAGAGGAGACGTGGGCGCGAGTCCCTGCAGGCTGACCCAGTCCCCCAGCTGGCCAGAGAGCCGATGGGGGGGGCTGAGAGCAAAGAACCCAGGACATGGGGGACAAGGAGGGGAGGCAGATGAGATGGGAAGCTGGCCCCTGGCCCAGCCACCAACTTAAAACAATACCGCCGGAGGAAGCCAAGACAGAAAGAAAAACAAAGGGGGGGTCGGGGTGAGGCCGAGAGGGGCTGAGACCTCCAGCAGAGACTGGAGGTCTCCCAGGGCGGGATGGGCTCTGGTTCAGGGAACCTGGGGGCTGTGCGGGGGAGGGGCACTGATCACGAGTGTGTCTCTTCTCTGGGAACCTGGGGTGCAAAGATGATGAAAAGAACATCTAAAGGGTATGTGGGGGAGGGAGGAGGCAGAGCCTCCTGGAGCATGAGGGAAGTGGGGACCAGGGAAGCCAAGTCATGGTACCAGGAAGTTTGAAGAACGCAGTCCTGCCGTCCGATGTATTAGCCAGGAGCCCCAAATCTCCCACTGGCTTTGGTACCAGCAGGGGGCGAGGGGGGAGCTCCCACCTGCAGGAGCAGGGGCCAGCTCCTTGGGCCCCCACCCCCGTCCTGGCCCAAAGGGAAGGAACCCAACTTTCTCCTCTCCCAAAGCGAGGCCAGTCTCGCAGGGCTTCTGCTGAGTATTTAGTGCCAACCAACCTCTTCCTAGGGAATGTAAGCTCATGGAGGGCAGGGCCATGTGCTCAGTGCCAAGCCGGGACTCTGGACACTCAGAGCCCTGAAAAGGTTCAGTGTGTCCTGTTATGCTTCTGCATTAAAAAAGGATTTGGCCCTAGAAGCCCAGAATTCCAGAGCAGGCGAGGGCCTCAGGATCCTGCTAACCCAACCCAGAGCCTAAATAGCTCCCTCCCTGCAACCCCCAGGCCGGCCATGCCACCTGGGGACCCCCTCCAGTGGAGAGGAAGAGCTCTGGGCATCTAGAATGAAGGGCCCATCAGCACCCACCCCAGGCCACCAGCCAGGCCACCAGCCAGGCCACGAGCCAGGCCCTTCCTGCTCCTTTCATGTGTGGGAGTCTTTCAAGTAAGACTGGAAGCTCATTGAGGACAGGGAGCCTATCTTTTTCTCCTGCCTCTCCTATCGGGGTCATGCTTAGCCTTGGGCATCTTGGGCTTCCTGTCTCCAGACCCAGAGCAGCAGACCTCTTCTGGCCCTGCTCTGGAAGGCCCTGTGGGGTGGGAGGTTGCCAGAGAAGTCCAGCCTCCCACAATACCCTGATTGCTATTCTTTTGGGGTGGGGGCCAGGAGCCCCAGGAATCCTTCAATCTTATTGGTCAATAGGTGTCCCATGCTCCCGTGGAAACTCCCCAGGGTAGGCAGGGAACTTGTACCATCCAGGGAATCTGGCTGGGGCTTGGCCCTACAGGAGTGGAGTGCTCCCCCTTGGGGTCCCAGCGGCTCCCCAGCCAGGATCTACCTTTGCCGGGATTCCCAGGGAGAACTTGGCCTGATCTGGAGGAAGAAAGGGGGAGGCTGGAGCCAGAGAGAGGAAGGATGAGGGCCCCGAAGGACGGACCAAAGCTGGCTATGGGTACCTCTAACCTTGGGGGCCGAAGGGGTCAGAATCTGGCCTGGTCGCACCTCCATTTCTGAAGGAGAATCGATGCGTCTGGCTCCACAAGGGGACCCAGAAGTGTTTCTGGTTTGGGGGGGGACAAGACCTGGGGGGTGGGGGAGCTACAGAGAAGGGGATGAGACTCAGGACTCCCTTGGGCCCCCAAGCTCTGGGTAGCAGAGTCCCATGTGAGCACTGTTGGACTCTTGGGCCGCCCCACCGTCCCCCTGCCTCCACCCCGTCCAGGCCAAAGGGCTGAGGGCAGCCCCTCCAGAAGAGGGCAGCCAGGCTGGGGGAGGGCCCAGAGCCTGACTGGAGTGTGGAGGCCTCGGTTCATGGAGCGGGTCCTGCTAAGCCTGGCCGAGATCTGAGTGTCAGTGCTCATGGCCGTGGGGGCCCCCAGATAACAGAGCCAGAAGCAGTGGGGGGAGGTGGACAGAGCCAAGCTGCTTGTCCCAATCACTGGGGCGGGGCCGTGGGGGCTCCCCTCTCACTAGAGAGCTTCAAAAGCAAAAGGTCCCTGGGCCAGGCGTGACAGGCCTTAGGCCAGTCCTCCGCCATCCCTTCTCAGATCCTGGAGCCCACGCCCTGAGGCCAGCAGCCCATGAGGCAAGTGCCCACTCCATCAGGATCAGGCCCAGTGGGTAGTGGAGGGCCCAGGAAGATGCCACCCCCCCCCCCGTACTGCTGGCTGCTGGGAAGGATCTTCCCACCTGGTAGAGCTTCATCCCTGGCTCGTCCCTGCCCCCCCCCAAAGGAGTACTGTGGAGGGGGGCCCTCTGGCCAAACCCTTTGGAGTAAGTGCAGCTGTTGAGGCCTCTCTTCTTGCACAGCAGAGCTTAGAGAAGGCCAGGAGAGGGCTGAGGCCTGGGGGGGGGCTGGGGGGAGAGGCTGGAGCCCAGGGCCCCCCTCCGTCTGCCTTTCGCGGGGCCAGCCCCAGTGTCCATGGTTAATATTTTCATTTCAGCATCCCCTCCCTCTGGAATGGGTCCTGGGGCACACGCCCCCACTTCTGAAGTTCTTAATTGAATCAAGCAGACATCTGACTCCCCAAACCCTGAGCATCCCCAGTCCTTGGGGGACAAACGGGCACCGACTCAGAGCAATTTTGCAGTAATCCAGTTACAAAACCCATCACATCACAGCATCATGTCCCTGGCTCCATAGAGGCCTGTGGCTCTGTCGTGGCGTCTCCGAGGCTCTGCTGATTGGGGCTCCCGGGTCTCATGCATAGGATGGGAAGGACCCCCTTCCTGAGGACTCCAGCCCAGCCTGGTGCCTGGAGCCCATCAGTGTCCAGCTGCAGGGGGCGGGGGGGGGCATTCTGCAGTAGCCATCCATCTGGGGACCGAGGTCACTCCGGCCACTCCGACGGCCCAGCTGGCTGCCTGCAAACAAGCCGCCTCATTTTTCCCATAGAAATAAATACCCTTGGGGCTTCCTGGAAACAGGAAGAACCTCCCAGGCAAGCCAACTCCAGAGGGACCCAGGCCTGTTCCACTCTTAGCCGAACCTAGGAAATGGGAAGGATGTCAATGTCACCAAACCCTTGTGGAAGGACCCGGCCCCTGCAGGAAGGGGACCGAGAGCTGGAGAGAGCCGCACCTGAGCTTTCCCGTCCCAGCTCCCCTCGGGGGCGGGCCAGGGCTGAGAACCGGGAAGGGGGGGGCCTCGGGATGCAGGACTCTTGCCCACTTCGGGCAGGGGAATCTTCCCTACACCAGTCCCTCCAGCTGGAAAACCACAGAACACTAACTAAAGCGTCCCAACTCTTAGGTCCCTGCACCCTGAGCCAGAATGGATTAGGGCAAGGGAGGACCTGAGACCCGGTCCAGTCCTGCGCCTCCATCGGGCAGATTGGGAAATCGAGTCCCAGGTAGGAGAAGAAGCTGCATCCCATCCTGAGGGTCCTTCTGTGGCCTTGCCGAGGGACGCCTGGGGGAGCAGAGCTGGGCTTGAGCAGGGGTGTGGACGATCCCACCACAAGTCATTTCTTTTTGATTGGGGGAAGTGTTGGGTGATCTTTTGCAGCTGGTTGGCAGGCTGAGCCGAGGGCAATATTAAGTGGGGGCTTGTATTCCTTGTGTTCCAACTGAGTGATGACAGGGTTAGGGCTGGGGGCCGGGGGGCTGCAGAGCCACACAGATGGGAGAGGTGGCTGCCCAGGGCTCCCATGCCTCCTCCTCAGAAGGCCCATTTCCCCTCCCCAAGGCATCATTGTTTGCCCAAGCTCGGGCCTTGACAGAACCCAGAGGCAAGCTCTTGGAGCAGAGATGAGCAGAGGCTTGGCCTGCAGACCCTCACTGAACTGAGCCTGGGCCTCTCCTCTTCTGGTCTGGCCCACGGCCTTAATTAGCCATGATTAGAGCCATCACACCCCAGGCTCTGAGTGTTGAGTCACACTTCCATGTGAAGTGTTCGGGGCCTCAGGGCATAGCCCTGCTCTTGACTCCCTCCCCTGTGTGACCCCCGGGGCAAGCCTTGAGGCTGTGCACACAGCCTCTGGCCGATCCTGGCCAAGGACCCCAGGCCCAGCCTGGCAAGAGTCACGTCTACCACCCCATCCCCATGGCCACAGCCTCAGCCCCTGGCAAAGCCAGTGCCAGCCATGACTCAGCATAGCCAAGGCTAGCGTCCATCATAGGCCACCACCCCGCCTGACCCGTGCTTCTCAGCCCAGGGTGCAGCAGACCTCGTGTGATCACAAACAGCTACCCCCCAGACCCTAACTGTCCCGTCACAGTCAGGCCCCTGACATGAAGACAGCCGTGTCCACACCCACAACCTCGGCCACCTCCACATGCTTGCTGTCGCAGCCATGACCACCCCATGGGGAACCCCCGTGGCCAATCCCAGGAAGGGGGTGGGAGCAGGGGAGGCTACAGAGAGCGTGCCAGACAGCCAGTCCCACCTTGTTGGAAGAATGAGCAGGACACAAAAGGTCTCCCAGGTTTATTCGAGTGGCATCAGTGCAAACAGGGAGGGGGCCGCCCGGCCTGTGCCTGGCACACACAGCAGATGGGAGCCTGACCTGGAGAGTGCCAGGGCTCCCAGAGGACAGTGAGCCATGGGGCTGCAGAGGGAGACTGAGGCCAGCGCCTTCTTGCCAGGGAGAACAGGAGGAGTGGGCACCTTACCCAGGGTGGGGCTGAGAAGGCCCCAGGGCCTCCTCCCAGGGCTGCCTCCTGCTCATGGCACAGACAGGGCAAAGATCTTCGACAATCTGAATGGTGACTTCCAGAGACCAGGGGAGTCCAGCCAGCTCTGGGCAAAATGAGATTAAGCTGATTACTTAGGGCCTCAGGGAGGGGGCAGAGGAGAGAGGGAAGGAGAGAGAAAAACTGGAACCCAAAACTAGAAATAAAAATGGTTATTCCTTTAAAAATAAAATGAGATTAAGGCCTTCAGCCTGAGGCCCAAGCCCATGGGCTCTAGCTTTTTCTATCAAATGCAGAACAGATTTTAAAAGCCACTGGTTTAATTCAAGCTTCTCTTTGAACAGATGGGGTAACTGAGATCCAGAGAGCCCAAGTGACTTCTCAGCCTCGCTGCAGGGCATGGTGAACTCTGAGGGCCTGGGCACATGGGAGCAGCTGGGCCAGCCTAGGTCTGAGGGTGGAGGAACCTCCCAAGAAAGCATCCCCATTTGGGAGTCCCCAGACCTGAAGAGTATGCCAAACGAAGGCATCTAGCCTAGCCTATTCCCCAGTGAGGATCCCCGTACAAGACGGGAGCCAACACCGCCTGAACCCTCTGACGCTCCCTGCCGGCCACCCTCCTTTCTGAGCATCTTTTGGCTCTGAGAGGTCGCCCCGGCGGCTGGGAACCCCTGCCCCTCTGCCTCTCGGTCCCACTCTCCTTGTGATCACCACCTCTCCCCAACTTGTCCTCTCTCACTAGCAGGCTCCCGTTGCCCTGGGGCACAAGGACAAGCCCTACTACTAGTAGAAGTCTCTGGGCATTTGATTTGCCTCCCTGTAGAGCCCTACCCACTAGTCTTGGTCAGGCCCATGCCCTACCTCCTCCATTGTCCTGCATTGACAGCAGGTCCAGAGTCTGGGCCTTCCAGCTCAGAACCCCCAGTAGCTCTGACAGGTCCTCCTCCAGCATGGGCTCCCCCCACCCACCCACCACCCTCAGGCACAGCTAGAAGACATTGGCTTCTGGTTGTGGCTGTGTGGCTGGCTGGTTTTCAGTCATGACTCCATTGACATCTTCTTGGCAGAGATACTGCAGTGTTTACCTTTTCCTTCTCCGACTCATTTGACAGATGGGGAAACAGAGACCAACAGGGTAAAGTGACTTGCCCAGGGTCACCCAGCTAGGAAGTGTCCGAAGGCAGATTTGAACTCAGAGATGAGTCTTCCTGCCTCTAGCCCGGCGCTCCGTCCCCTGCACCAGCCAGCTACCTGGCGTGGCCTCTGGCCCTCTAGACATCCCACCCAGCCACAAGACTGGCCAGAGAAGGGATGAAGCCGGTGTGGCCTATGATCCCTCGACTGCAAAGGCAGCGGAAGGTCTGGGGCCCACAAGTGAACAGAGGCTTCCCTGTGCCGGTAGGACTTGTAAGAGCCTCAGCCTCCCTGGGGCAGAAATCTCTGCCCTTCCCCTCCTACCCAGTGCCTGGGCTCCCCTTAAAGGGGATGAGCCCTGGAGAGAGGCCTCGCCCACATCCTGGTGGAATTATGAACAGGTAAGGCAGAGTGGGAGAGGGATCTTCACCCCACCCCACACAGAAGCCCTTCAATCACCGTGGAACCTCTCCAGGACACAGAAGGGACTGTGCCTTAGTTTCCCCATCCATAGTGGGCATAGTAGCTCATCTATGTGCTCCTGAGCCCAGAGCCTCAGCGGAGGAGGTGAGCCAGGATTTGGGGGGGGTGGCACTTGGAAAACACTCCTCCCCCCAGGCCATCACCCATCTGACAGTGGGCAAGGAGAGCCATGGTCTTGGAGGTTGAGTCTGAGCAAGGGACCAGGACCCCAGGCCACTGGCAGAGGCAACTTTGTGTGTAAAAGGGAGTGGGGGAATGAGGGGCAGGCCAAGAGTGACCAGGAGAAGATACCAAGTGCATCTGCTGAGGGAAAAGCCCAGCTGTCCTGAGGCCAGGGGCCAATGGGGTTGCAGGCCACCTTCCCCAAGCCCAGGTGGGCCTCCACACTTCCCTCCAGCTGAGCCATCCTCAGTCACTGAGCTGCAGCACATCCATCCTCATTTCTCTTGCTCTGCTCATTGCTCCCCTGAGAGTCTCGGGAGAGGGAAATGAGTTAACCAGGAAGTCTCTTCTAAGAACTCTCCCCCCTCCCCCCTCAGCTGTGGTCCAATCTGAAACAACATCTCTCCAAAGCCTTGGGGGAGGGGGAAGAATGGAGCTTGTGGGGTGAGCAGAAGGTCAAGCTCAGCCTTTTCTTCCCGAAGACAATCTGGGCTTTGCTTTGGCTCCCAGTACCCCCCAGTAATAAAGCCCCCCAGGGCTCGAGGGGATGGCCCTCCTGACCCGCTCTCTGGCGGAGCTGGGGGCTAGGGCAGCCTTTCTCAAATGACCCACAATTCCCTGCTCACTCCCTCTCCTGAGGCTCTGGTCAAGCCAGATGGGCACCCAATCTGGCACCCGGGGCTGGGAACAATCTGCACCCATATTCTTTGAGTCAGAGGGGGCCAAAGGCAGGAACTTCAGGACATAAAACCCAAACCCCTTGGTTGACACATGAGGAAACTGAGGCTGAATGAGAGGAAGATCGAATGGGGAGCAAGTGTGGGGTTTTAGTGCTCCAGGACGCCTGGGGTTCATTTACTAAGCCCCTTCTTTATAGAGAAATAAGTGAGTAGGGTAGAGTAGCCGTCAGAGGGGAATCTCATTCTTTTTCTTTCTTTTTTTTTTTTTTAGTCAGGCAATTGGGGGGTTAAGTGACTTGCCCAGGGTCACACAGCTAGTGAGTGTTAGGTGTCTGAGGTCAGATTTGAACTCAGGTCCTCCTGACTCCAGGGCCAGTGCTCTATCCACTGCACCACCTAGCTGCCCCAGGATAGAAAGCTTTAGGGAAGCTTTGAACCCAGAGCATCCCAAGTGGTTGAAATTGTGGGTTTCCAGGGGTGGGGCAAGGGAAGGGGGGGGATGGAAAAAGATGGAGCCCTTGCCTGGTGAAGGCCCTTCCCACACTGGAAGAGGGTCCCTGATTCCTAGAACCCAAATGCCAGGAAGGGACCTAAGTAGAAATCCTCTTTCCAGTAGCCTTGACTGAGCCGGGCCGCCCACTCCTTTGACTGGCTCAGGACTAGGGAGTGAGTGTGCTTAGCGATGCCCCCTCCTCCAGCCCCCAGAAACCTTGGTGCGAGCTGCCCTCCTGCCTGCAGGGTGAGTGGTAGAAGTGGCCCTAACTGGATTCTCTCTCCATAATTCCCCCCCCCCCCGTAATAGGCATCTGTCCTGTGGCCCCAGCCCATCCGGGTCCACCTGTGTCCTCCAGAAAATATAGGGGGTCAGGGGCAGCTAGGTGGCACAGTGGATAGAGCACCGGCCCTGGAGTCAGGAGTACCTGAGTTCAGATCCAGCCTCAGACACTTAACACTTACTAGCTGTGTGACCCTGGAAAAGTCACTTAACCCCAATTGCCTCACTAAAAAAAAAAAAATATATATATATATATATAGGGGGGTCAGAAATGGATGGCCCAGAGGAAATAAATGGCAGGCCTGGGATGACCATCTGGGCCTCCGGGCTCCTACCAGGGGGCTCTGCATTAGCGCCTGCCAGGGTTTCATTGGGTATGAATTGACTTGGCTGGAATTGAGGGACCCCTCAGGCAGACTGTACCTGCCCTGTGAGGTTGTCGTCAGAGGCAGAGCTGCTGAAAGCGAGGCAGACGCCGAAGGGGGGCTCTGGGGCAGCCCCCCATTCAGGGAAAGGGTTCATTGAAGGCCACCCTGAGATGTGGCTCTGCTTTTACTCAAGATGGTTCAAGGGGCCCTCGGGCATGGTCTCCCTTAAGGTCCCTGAGCAGAGGTAAGGCCCTCTGAAGTGGACCCACCTTGAGGGAAAGGGGGGGGTCTCAATGGGGATCCTCCCTGGATGCCCAGGGCTCTTTGGCCTCTCTCTGTGTCCAAAGCCCCAGGGCAGTTACTTTCCTAGCCCGGGACCGGGCTAGACAAGTGGTGCTGGGGGTGGGGCAGGAGCATTAAAGATGACTCTCTCCATTTTTTCTCTTCATTGGAGAGACTAGAGGGAATTACCTTGTCCTGGTCTGGGAGGAGTGCGATCTAACCCACCCCCCCTGCCCCAGAGAAATCCTCCCAGCACCGCCTTCATTACCTGGCAGGAGCCGAGGTTCGGGCTTATCACTTCAGTCAGGTTTCCTTAAATAGTCCATGATTAATTCTACCACCGTCAGCACTGCTTTGACTCTCCCTTGGAAACTAGAGCTTGCACTGCTCATTTCATTTCCCCAATGGAAACTAAAAACCAACCATCCTTTTTTCTCATCTCCAAATGGACAGCCCCCTCCCCACCACACACACACACACACACACTTGATTTCTCTCTTTCTTGCTCTCGTGGCTGGGGGGAATGATCAGCAGGCCCGATTTTTTCTAGATAACCCCCTGAGAGAGACTGGGGTAAAGCACATCAGTGCCCAGGAGGGGTTGGGCTTTGGAGCAGCTTTCTGGTGGTGCCTGTCCAGCCACTCAGGGGCCCAGCCCACTTCTCTCTTGGTCTAGTCCATTTGTAAAACCCCAAGCCCAGGAAACAAAGGAGCGAACAAGAGAAGAGCTGGAGGACCCCAGGGCTAGAAAGCTGCCTTCCCTTAAGCTTGGGCTTGGGGCAAAAGGAAGGTGTGTGGAGCCCCCTGTACCTCTTCCTCTTCAGCCCCAAACTCCAGGAAGCCTCCTTTTAGAATGACCCCTCCCGGAGAGAGGGAAGGGGACGTCTGAGGCTGGGGGCTGGGGGCTGAGACCTAGCTCTGCTGGAGGCTGGGGGGTGGGGGGGATCCACTCAGTGCCTAGCTCAGGAGAAAATCCAGCAATTCTGTCCCTCCCCTAAGTGCCAATGGGGTCACCAGGCAGCCCTGGACCAGCCATGGTAAGAAGTACCAGGGAAGAAAAGGTGGCCCCTGCCTTGGAGGAATGGACGGGCTCATTGCAGAGAGAGAGACAGAAAGACTGACTGACTGCCTGAGAGAATGGACCAGCTAGAGTTCGGGGCAATAACAGACAGGAAAGTGGTTTGTGCCAGTCACTGCTGCCAAGGAAGAGGCCTGGCTGGTTAGTCCAAGCCTTCCAGGAGACCAAGGGGAAGGAAGGGGCATAGGAGCCACAAAAAAGGGGGCTAACTTGTCAAAAGAATGGACAGAAGTGGGGAGGGACGGCCATGAAGAGAAAAGGGGTGACCTGGGTTTTTGAAAGGCAGAATTGGGGTGGTCCCTGCCCTGGTAGGACTGATGACAGAGCCATCGGAGGACATCTTTGCTGGGGAGTTCATATCAGCAGAACAGGCCTCTGGGAGTCCAGCCCTCAGGGGGTTCTCAGCTAAAACAAAGTGTGTGTATGGGTGGGTGGGGGGAGATAAGGATGGCTCCAGGCTCTGGACAACTGTGATCTTAAACTGATCTCAGCCATCGGCCTCTCTCAGAGGAGCCGGTGTCAGCCCAGGAAGCCCTCCCCCCAACCGCACCAGCGACCCCATATTCCTGGGCCCCTTCTCTCTCCTAAGCACATTTCTGAGAAGTTGCGGTAAGCGGTCTGGTTATGCTCAGAATGGGCCAGACGGGGGCAGCACAGGTCGGCCGCTCCGCCAGAAATAAATGTGTGGAGCTGGGGGTAAGGAGTGCCTGATAGGGGACCCACACGCTCAAGTCACCCCCCCCCCGCCAGGGTGCCCTACATCTCAGGAGTGGCTGAGGGCCCCCAGGCGGGCCCTCAAAGCCCACTCGTGTCTTGGCACTTGACGTGAGAACAGGGAGTTCCTGGTCACGTCAAACGCCACACCTGCAGTGTCACAGCCACATCCAAAGGGAAAGACCCAAATGTCCATGGCCAGGCCCAGACTCTCTTCTCAGCCCTGAGTGTGGACCCTCCGCACAGTGGCCGTGGCAGCTCCAGCCGCAGGCCAGGGGGCGTGGGAGCCAGCACCATTCTTTGACCTGCCAGGAAACAGTGGCTGAAGCCCAAGCAGGAAAGCCAGTGTGGTAGAAACAGGGGGCCTTGGGGACTGGAGGGGCGGCCTCGTGTTCAGGGGGCAGCCCCTCTGTGTGTTATGAGGATCTATCTCCCCTTTGGGAGGTCACCATCCCCCATCTGCTTTCATCTCCAGGGGCCCGGGTAGGGCTGGCCATTAGCCCTAGTGTTGGGGGTCTCACTGATGGAGCACAAGGCCCCAGCGCCAGTCAGTGCCTCCAGCCCCCATCTCCCATCTCCTGGCTCTGTCTTGCCTGGTGTTCCCACCTTGGGCATGGTTCAAAGGAAGAGCCGCCGCTGCCACCGCCGCTACCGCCGCTACTGCCACTGCCGCCGCCGCCGCCGCCGCCGCCGCCGCAGGCTGGTTATGCTCTGGATGGACCAGACGGTGGCAGCAAAGTCCGATAGATTTGGCTCTTGTGCTTGGCCAAAGTGGGGAGAACCGGAGTAGGGTGCTCAGAGAGGGGATTCCTGGAGCCCTGAAGGTCCTCGCATCTGTGGGTTTGGGCTACTGGTTGGGTGCTCTGGCGTCCCCCCTGGCACAGGGGGTGCTGATCGCTAAAGCCGCATTAGACTAACGCCCAAGAGCCGCCAAAGTACCCAAGCGGGCAGCCTATCCGGACCCAGTAGGAGCCGCCCTCTGTTGGGGAGGATAAGGCCCTTTCCCTCAGGGTCCCTTTGGGGACCCCATTCTATGCAAATACCCCCTGGACCCTAGTCTAAAGCTTCGCCGCTCTGCAGTGGTTCGCGGGATCTGGTTCTCAGAATTGCGGCCTGTTTGGAGCCTCCAGGGCGCGCCCAAGAGCTGCTAAAGCCGGCAGTCTCGCTAATCACAGTCACCTAAGCTTGCTGAGAAGAGCCAGGTGGGTCAGGAAATGGGGGATCACAGCAATGGGGTGAATAAGGGGGACCCCCCCCAGTTTGGGGCAAGACGCTGGAAGCTTTGTTTCTGTGTCCTCGCTTTAGCACGGCCTCACTTCCAAGGCCCCTGGCCTCTGTTCCCTCATCTCTGCCAAAGAGGGGCTCTAAGGCGAACCCCCCTTGTCCCCTTCCAAGCTATCCCCAGCAAAGGTACTTCAGGTTCCACTTTCAGGCCAGGTCCTGGGCCCTGACTTCAGTTGGATCAGTATGCTCGGAGAGTCTGTCCCTGGGCTTTGCCGAGGGGAGAAGGGAAACACTCAAGGAAGGGACCTTTCTGTCCCTGTCCTGGGGAGCTCCTGGTGTCACTGGTTGGAGAGGTTGGTTTAAGAGGAAGTCAGAAGATCTGCAGGCCTCAGGCAGGTAGGGAGCAGAGGGCTAATGGGATTTTGAAGAATGAGGGGGTGGAGAGAGAAAAGAATGACAGCCCGAGGCCATGGTTGGGGGCGGAGGGGGAAGCCGAGGCCTGTTTTAAACTCTCCTGCAAACTTTACCTCAGCCTCAGGGGTCCCTAATCTGAGCAACTGCGGCAGCGGTGGACCGGGCGGGATTAGATTTGCTCTTTGTGGGTGTCTGAGCCAGGATAGATGCTTATCCCCTAATCCCTCATTCCAGGACTCTCTTCTCTAAGTGCATCCGGCACGCTTGGACAATGCATACCTAGAACCCCTCAAAGAAAATGCTCACGAAGGCCTCAGGGACACAGGCAGTGCCCCCAGCACCAACAAACCACTCTATCACAGCCCTGCCTACGTGGCGGCCCGCCATGGGTGTGGTTCTAGTGAGAAGCCGCGGTTCATGCAGGCTGGTTATGCTCAGGTTGGGCCAGGCGGGGGCAGCAAAGGACGATGGGTCTACCTCTCCACCTGAAAGCTACCGGCCAGGACTGGGGTACTCAGAGAGGGGATTCTCACGCTTAAGTCACCGTCCAGAGCCCCAAGAGCCCCCCAAATGCAGAGAGGCCCCATGTGTGGCCTTGGGCCACAGGCTGGGCCCTGCACGCCCATGTCGTGTTTGGGGTCACGGGGAGCTACCCAAGCCACTAGATGTCTTATTTTTTTCAGCCCACGGCAAATCCTGGCAAAATGGGAGCTTGGAGAGCTCTCTCTGTAAAGGCAAATGCCTTCTGGTGTCTTTGTGGCTCGATTCTCTGCCACCACAATGCCAACTCTCTTGGCAGACCTCACAGGGGCAGGGCTGGTCCAGGGTCTAGCGGCTGCCTTGGCGGTCCAAATGGTCTAGCGCCCCGCGGGTCTGCCGTGTTCGCGAGCTCTTAGCCTGTTTGGAGCCACCAGGGTGCGCCCAAGAGCCGCCACAGCCGGCCCAGCCAGCCAGCACCTGAGTTTTGGCTGAGAGGTCTGATTGTTCCCAGGCAAGGAAGCCAGGAAACGGGGCTCCCAGCTAGGTGGGACAAGGGGACCCCAAAATCTGGAGCAGACACTGGAGCCCCTATTTCTACATCCCTGACTGATTGTGGCATGAACTTCCTGGACCCCAGCCTCCATTTCCTTCTTTGCTGCTTATCTATTCCAACCCAAGTGGCCACCCGGAGACCCCAGGGCAGACCCCACTCAGCCCCCTCCAATCCCTTCCCAAGCAAAGGTCCCAGGGCCTGTGAGGCCCCACTTTTAGGGCAGGCCCTGGGCCCCAAACTTAGTGGATCTAGCTCTGAGTTTACTCAACGGTATATTTCTGCAGTCAGCCGTGTGGGTGCTTGGCCGATATGGGGGAGACCCAAGAGTGGAAAGGGGTCCCTAGCCTCGGGGGCTTCCACTCTAGCTGGGGTGAATGAGAGACGGGCAGACATAGGGCAAGAGCCCTAGTGTGCCCTGGGGAGGAAGTGGCTACGTGCCAAGGGTTGGTGAGCTGACATAGAGAGTTTGGGGGATTGGGGGCAGGGAGGGGAGGGGCAGCTGTGGGCTGGAAGGGCCCCCAGAGGAGGGCGGGGCTCCATTGCGCCCTGAAGAATGGGCAAGAAGTGGATTGGCTGGGAGAGGTGGGGAGGGCATTCGAGGCGGGGCCATCCCCTCTTGAAAAGGGCCCCGGGCTGGGGCAGAAAGGCGGGTGGGGGGTGGGACTAGGACAGGGACAGTCCGGTCTCGCTCCAGAGCGGGAAGCTCGGAGCATGTAGAGGGGAACCAGCTTGGGTGGCGGCTGGCTAGCCCCAGCCAGCCCCGGTGGCAGCCACAGGAGATGGGCCTGAACAGGTGAGGAGCAGTTTCAGTTTGAATCAGTTGGTGTTGGTCGTTGGGCTGCTTCCCGCCATCGCCCGGGCAATGGCCGAGGCAGAAGCAACGGCAGGGCCACTGAGGGGAAGTCAGAATCGGGGCCGCGCTGGCAGGAAGGATGGTAAGACGGGCACAGCAGTGTGGGTGAGGCCGGAGAACGCGGCCCCCCAGGCGGCTCTCCCACTCACCCACACAGCTTCTTTCCTCAAGCCGTGCCTCAGGCTCTTCATCTGTTGAATTAGGGGGCTGGAGCAGGCGACCCCCGCGGGCCCTTCTAGCGCTGAGTGTGAGGGGAAAGGAAGACATCCGGTAGACGGGGAGGTGGCGGCTTGGCTACCCAGCCCCCGAGAATCCCCACTTGTCTGAGCTAGAAGTCCCCGCAGAGGTGCGCCACTCCGCCCCCTCCCTTCAGAGCTAGGGGAGCTGAGGGCCAGAGAGGGGAAAGGGCTTGCTGCCCCCTTGGAGGCCTCACAACGGACTAGATCAGGAGAGAGGAGAGGCCAGGGACAAGATCAGGCGACGGAAGGTCGAGCCTCAGGGGGAGCCTCAAGCTAAGGAGCAGGAGGTGAAGACGTAGGCAGCAGATCGAGGAGTAACCAGAAAGACAGAAGGAGACCCAGAAAATGTAGCTTCATGGAGGGCAGAGGGGAAATGTCAGGGAGCACAGGCGAGGTGAGGGACACCAAGAGACCAGCAGCGGCCAGTTCCAGCCGGCCGCACAGGGAGCCACTTCTGGAGAGGGGCGACAGCAGGGCGAGGCAGGCAGGCGGAGGTCCATTCGCAGACCCCGGAGGAGAGGTGCCAACTAGAGTAGCCCTGAGAAGCAGGCGACAGTCAAGCCAAGGTGACTGGGCGCCTGGAAAAGGGCAGGGCAGAGGACCGGGAGCGCTGAGAGACTGGGGCGCAGCCGATGACCTCCGGCTCCTCGCTGGGAGGCGAAGGCATCTGCAGAGAGACGGGAAGGAGCGGGAGGCCCTCCCGGGCCCAAGCAGGCAGGCGGGCAGGCAGCTGAGCCTAGCTAGGCCAGGGGAGGGGCACGCTCCCGCGACCTTCTCCAGGATCTTTGCAGCCCGGGAGCCGGAGCGGACAAAGCAAACAGTGGGGGCTCCAAGCACTGTCTGCTTTATCCGCTCCTGCTCCTGGGGTTGGCATAGCAAACGCCCAGCGGAAGCCAAGCATCCCAGGGGTCAGGGGTGCTAGTGAGGGCAGCAGAGAAGTGGCTCACCATGCAGGAGCAGAGGTTGGTTTGGGACATGAATCTGGCTGGAAAGGGGCTCGCGGAGGGACCCCGCGAGCTGGGGGGGCTTCAGTGACTGAAGGTCCCCTGAGGGCAAGCACTTGGGCGCAGGCCAGAGGGAGCCCAAAGAGCCCCAAAGAGGTTCTGAGAAGAGAAGGGGGAGTCAGTCGGGAGACAAGCTCCCCAGTAGTCTGAAGTCACACCTGGACGAGCCGGCAGAGGTGGCATCCAGTGGGCATCCGATGTGAATAAGTCAGAAGCGCTAAGAAGGACAAAGAATGGTGAGTGGGGGTCTGGGCATGAGGGCAAGGAGAAGGGGGGGCCCTGAGCCACTGCCTCCAGGGCTGGGCATTAGGCCAAGGAGGGGGGGGCTGGGCATGAGGCCAAGGAGAGGGGGGGCTGAGCCACTGCCCCAGGGGCTGGGCACTCCGCCCCAACACGTCCCTATCAGTGCAGATCCCCTGCTCAGTTAGGTGTCAAGGGGGATGAGGGTGGAAGGCTTGTCTCACTCATGAGCACCCAACCTCCATGTGCTATGTGGCTTGATCCTTATAGGAAAAGATGGGGTATCACCAAACGCCCTGGTACAAGGGCTATTCGCCATGCAAATCAGCGGGAACACCAGTGGCAAGGACATGAGCAGATGGGATCGCCTGTCCAGGCTCTGTAAAGGTGAGTGAGTCTTGGGGCCCCTTGGATTCCCTGGGCCCTCCTAGCCCCAGAGCCAAGCGGCTGCTAGAAGTCAAGGCAGGATCAGTGTTCCTGCTACTGCCCCACCCTGCCTCTCTCTCTGTCTCCCCCACCTGCCACAGGCCTCCTGACTTCCCCAGCCTTAGCTCAAAGCCCGGAACAGCAGTATCCCCAGGACACAGAGGTGCAGGACCCAGGCCAAGGCCAGAGTCCGACATCCTGTATCCTGCTATACAATAAGCACACACACACACGTACGCACACATATGCACCCCATATACACACGTGTGCACGCATGCACACACATGTGTGTACAACCCACACATCCTTTGCTAACCCCCTTCACCTTTCTTCCTCTCACCAGATCCTAGGATCGCTTCACTGATCTAGCAGCAGTCAGTGGAGTGCCTTTCTCAGCCAGCCAACTCCCCCCAGGCATAAGCACGTGGGCACAGAGAAAGGGTAAGCTGCTACCACCTGGGCATCTCAGGCTCCTGGGGGGCTGGGCACGGGGAAAGGGCCCCCACGTCGGAGGCAGCCGGGCTGACGTCCCCTCTCTTGCTCTGACAGATTACATCCTGGCAATGGTCCTGGCCCTGGGGCAGGGCGATGCGCAGGACAGGACCCTCCCGTCTGCCAGCAACTCACCACCTGAGTTTGCCACTCAAGCCCAACCGCATGGCCAGAAAGGTGAGTGCAGCACCCCCAGAGCCTTTTCTGCCCCACTCCAGGGGCCTCTGTCCCTTTGGTCTGCTCTGCCCATGGTCAGCTAACTCCATGGACTGTGCGCTCACTTTCACAGGCAACAGGAAGAATGCTGAGAGAAGAATGCTGACCCACTGGGCTTGCTGAACCCTCTTTGCCCAGTGAAAGGAGAACCTCTGAACATACAAGATAATCTCGACCACCAAGATGCCCCCAGGAGCTCTGCGCCACAAGACTCCAGTCCCTCATTTTCCACGATGTTCTGCCCCCGACCAAACCTCTGTCTTCTGCCCTCCAAACCCATCACCTCCTGGAAGCCTTCCATGATGAGAGATCCCCTCCCCCCACCCCACCCCCTCCCCTGATCCTGGCCTCACCACCCCCCCTCCCTCCAGCCCCCCACCCGCCCCCCCCAGTGTGCTGTCCCTCGATCTGCGACCCTGAAGCCCTTACAGATTCCAATTGCACTAACTAGTTCGTTTGCACTGATGGGTGTGCATGGGTCCCCACGAATGTGTGAGTGAGTGTCCGTGTGTGTGTCCATGTTGGTCCTGTCTCGGCTTAGCCTGCCTCCCCACGAGCCCAGGCTAGTCCTACAGTTACACCTCTCACAGTTCTCCTCCCCTGTACCCCCCCTCCCCCAGAGCCTGCCCACCAGGGCTGGCTCTGCACACACTCAATAAACACTGTTGACCGACGCAGGCTTTCTCAGGATTGGGAGTCACAATTCATTGACCTGATGAGGCGTCGGAAAATGGGCTGGGTGGGGAGGGGGGCTGGGAGGCGCCCCCATGTGCGAAGGGGGAAGGGGTGGGGGAGGGAAGGATGGAAGGGAGGGAGGGAGGGAGGGAGAATACCTTCAGAAATAAGGACCCCTGGGTCCGGGATGGGGGAAGCAAGGAATAAGAACAAAGAGGTGCCATCCATGAAACTGGGTTTGCCCCTGCACCCCCAAATCCAGCCTTCTTGGCCCTCTCCAAATTCCTAAATCACACTGAGTGTTGTCTTCCCCCCCCCCACCCCCGCCAAGCCCCACCACACATGCGCTCTCCTGACCCCAGACAGAACTGGTTCTCATTTTATAGGGGTTATGTGGCCAGTCCTAAAACATTAAAAGAGAGAGTGGAACCTGAGTCAGCCCCCACCCCCACCCCCACCCCTCCAGAATGGAGAACAAGCTTCCCATGTGTCTGGGGACCGCCTCTGTTCATTAAACTGCTTTTTAAAAAGAAAACACGGGCTTAATTGCAGTGGGGTGGGTGGCTGATCACCACCGGCCCCCAGCCCAAGGTGTCTTGTGACGTTGGCTCCCAACATAAGGGCAGGCAGGCAGCGTGGCCAGTGAGGCATTGGCTGGGGAGGCGATGTGGCCCCCTGCTCCCCCCTGAAGACATTGGGAATCCGCACCCTCCTTAGTCAGATCAGATGTGTCCAGAAAGCCAAGCCCTCTTGCCTGGGCCTGGACCCCGGGCTCCCCGGACAGCCCAGCCCAGCAGCACCCCCTTTCCATTCCTTATCCCTCATCAGACATCTAGCAAAGCTGACAACTGTGGCCCCTGCCACCAGTCCCTTCCACGCCTCCATTCCCTCCGTGAGTCCCTAATGCCCGCTTCCTAGGGTTGTCCTAACCAGCGGCCACATGCACGGCATGTTTGCCTGTGCTAAAGACAAAGGGCTGAGGAGCCTCCAAGCCCAGCTCAGGCAGGAGCTCGGAGAATCTCCTGGCTCCTTGCAGCGTCAGTTTCCCATTCTGTAAACTGAAGGGACCAGACGGCCTCGAACAGCCCATGAGGCTTGGAATCTCAGGCTGTTGTTCCCTGGCAGGGGCCCCAGACCAAGAGTGGAGGCTACCGTGGGCCGCCCCCCCGCACCCCAGCCCGACTGCATACAAGGCTGCCGGCCGCCCGCCGTCCTCCAGGGATCAAGGCAATCCCCGTCAGCTTGGGCTCAGGCTTACAGTGGCCCAGATGTTTGCAGCGCCATGGGAAGAGCTCTCGGAAAATGAAATGGGGCTCCTTGACCCCCGTGCCCCCCCTTCCCAAGGCACCGAGCAGCTCACAAGAAAGCGTCCGACCGGACTAACAAAGACCAGATCGGGAGAGAGGTTCAAAAACAACAACCCATCACTCGAAAATGGGTCCCCCTCATTTCTTCTTGAGCTCTCTTCCCTGCTGTTCTTCCTCTTCTCCCCTTTGTTCTTCCCTCCCTTCTTCCCCCATGACCTCCTGTCCTTTCTTCCCCCAGTCTTTCTCCCCTTGTCTTTTCTCCACCAGTCTTTCTCCCCTTGTCTTTCTCCCCCCCAGTCTTTCTCCCCTTGTCTTTTCTCCCCCGGTCTTTCTTCCCCATTCTCTCCCCTCCCCTAACCCTTCTCTGTTCTCTCTCCCCCTCCCAACCTGCCTTCTTTTCTGTCCCTTCCCCCATCTCCATCCTGCTGCTCCTTCAAGGGCCAATACTCATCCTAGTATTTTCATGAACCCCTGGGGCCTTTCTAAATGATGCTGGCTGAGAGCCCAGCACTTGGCTCCCTGGGGTCTGAGTGGAGCCTCAGAAAGGGCCTGGAGAAGTCCACTCAGCCAAGGCCCCTCCTCTGACAGAGAGAGAAACTAAGGCTATTGTGGCCCCAGAGACAGCCCTGCCCCCCGTTCCTACTCTGCACAGGAAAGCAGCATGTGACTGTCCCCCAAATCCTTTTCTCTGCCTGAGCCAGGTCTGTCCAAGTTAGCTGGATTCCCCCAGTCTAGGGACTCTCCCCCTCTCCACACCAGCCACGGCCACACACAGGGAGGCCCAGCAAAGTCCTAGAGGAAGACTTCTCCTTGGGGGATCCCTGGCGAGCTGAGGAGAGATTACAGGCCCAGTGAAAGGGGCCTGGGGAGAAGGAGGCAGCCCAGAGCCTGTCCCTGTGGTCCAGCACCATTGAGTGTGCTTGCCGGGCAGCCGAAGCTGGCCAGCTGGCCGCTCTATTTGGGGTTAAGTGATTAGCTTTATAAACCACCTTCCGGATAATCATAAGCCCCACTTTGGTTGCCAGCAAGGGCCAGTTTGTGAGAAGGTTGGCTGGGGAGCCGGTGGCCCTGGGACAGCTGTGGGTAGCTGGCAAGGGAGGGGGAGACAAGACTCTGTTTCCAGATTTGTCATTTGTCAAAGCACAGGAATCAGAGAGACCCCCATGGTTAAGGGAACCAGCCCTTGGCTCTGCCACAGTCTAGGCCTTCCTCTGCTTTGTGGTGTTGTTGGGCTTCTAGAAATGGCCAGGCAAGACAGGGATCTGTGGGAACTGTGTGCACGATCCCTCATATGTACACACAGACGCACACAGATACATACTACATATAGGCACACAGTCCTAGTGTATCATACAATGCATACATGCATGTCTGCACAGATACATGTACACACACCACACACGTGCACACAGAACACTTGCACATACATGTGCATTCGCGCACACATACGCACACACCCAGACTTCATTTTGTTTTCTTTGCACATTCCCCATCCTGAGCTTCCCATCTCAGAGGCCCTGAGACAAGGTTGGCAAAGTGAGTGGCTGTGCTTTTCATATTGGGGATTATCCAGCCGCCTGGCACATGCCCTGAGCCTCCCTTTGCCTCCTGAAACCCACCCCAGCCCCATCTGGGTGGGCACCCAAGATTCCTGTGCCTGTGTGTGGGCATGGGGAGGTACCCTGCTCCTTTCTTGGCTTTTTACTCGTTGAGACTGCATCTTGGAAAAATGCGTCAGGGTCAGTAAAGAAGGCAAAATACCTGCCTGAAGAAAGACAGGATGGGAAGGAGGCTAGGAAGAACTGAGGATGGAGCGAGCCCCGGGCGAGGCTGGGGGCCTCAGGTCCAGTGACCCAACCACTCTGAAGCCACCAAGCCAAGAAAGAGATTCAGAGCCTCAGTCAGTCAGTCAGTCAGTCAGTGATCATGCTGGCTAGGTGGGCTAGGGAAGCAAGAGTCAAGCCAAGTCCCTAGTCCAGAGAAATTTCTTGGGCCCTAGGTTTGGAACTAAACAGGTAGGGAAATGCTTCCTGTGGGTCTGCCCTGACTTCCTGTTTCGAGGAAATAGGGCTTCAGACAGACTTTAGGGAGAGACTACTGCCCTCCCTCCATCCCTCCATCCAGTCCCTGCCCACCACCCCATGGGGCAATTCTTCAATGTCCTTATACTGAGTAAAGTGTTCCCCAAGAAAATGGGGCTCAAGTCTGGGGGGCAGAGCTGGGAGAGAGGGAGGGTCCCGAAAGATCAGGAAAAGTCTGGTCAAATGCCATCGGAAGAATAGGCCGAGCTGTTAAGCCTAGGTGCGTGTCCCCTGAGCTTTGAATGCTGCAACCCCAGGACCCTCAGGTGAGCCCAACTCCTTCCTTACTCCCAGAGAACTCTGGGAAGGTCAAGGACCAAGTCTTTTAGAGAGACAGAAGAGCAGGGGATGGTGTGTGTGTGTGTGTGTGTGTTGTGTTGTGTGTTGTGTGTGTTATGTTGTGTGTTGTGTGTTGTGTGTGTGTTATGTTGTGTGGTGTGTGTTGTGTGTGTGTTATGTTGTGTGGTGTGTGTTGTGTGTGTGTTATGTTGTGTGGTGTGTGGTGTGTGGTGTGTGGCATGTGTGTTATGTTGTGTGTTGTGTGGTGTGTGGTGTGTGGTGTGTGGCGTGTGTGTTATGTTGTGTGTTGTGTGTGTTATGTTGTGTGGTGTGTGTGTTATGTTGTGTGTGGTGTGTGTGTTATGTTGTGTGTTGTGTGTGTTATGTTGTGTGTTGTGTGTTGTGTGTTGTGTGTGTTATGTTGTGTGGTGTGTGGTGTGTGGTGTGTGGTGTGTGTGTTATGGTGTGTTTTGTGTGTTGTGTGTGTTATGTTGTGTGGTGTGTGTGTGTTATGTTGTGTGGTGTGTGGCGTGTGTGTGTTATGTTGTGTTGTGTGGTGTGCGTATGTGTGTTATGTTGTGTGGTGTGTGGTGTGTGTGTGTTATGTTGTGTGGTGTGTGGTGTGTGGTGTGTGTGTGTGTGTTATGTTGTGTGGTGTGTGGTGTGTGGCGTGTGTGTGTGTGTTATGTTGTGTGGTGTGTGGTGTGTGTGTGTGTGTTATGTTGTGTGGTGTGTGGTGTGTGGTGGGGGGGTCTATGTGTGTTCTGAGGGTGCTAGGTGTGAATTTGGAGGCACTCAGCTCCATGGCGTGTGCTGGTTTGCACCCACACGTTTCTCAGCCCAAGTAGCATGGGGTGTGTGACTCGGTCAGCCCTGGTGTCTGCTGGCTTCCCAGACCCTTTTCTCTTCGCCCCTGGATCTGCCCCCTGTGATTGTGTTTCTGTCTTTCTGTGGCTGCTCATCACCTTGGAGGAACGATTTTCAATGTGGGCCTGCAGCCCCCTGGGGCTGGCTGTGAAGGAAAGGACATTTGTTCCGATTCTACAAGACCAAAACAGAAAAACAAAACCCCCAACAATAGAGAGGAAATGAAGGCCAGAAACAATGGGGAGCTGACCCTGCTCACTGCAGCAGCTGCCCATTGGGTTCCTCCTTGGTCAGTATCCCTGTGGGAAGCAGGGAGTGGCTCCGTTGGCCCCCACTCAGCCCACAGCTGCCCCCTGACCCAGACAGGAGCTGGGGGATCTTGCAGGGGCATAAGCACACGGCTTGCCCAGAACCCCAGCAGGGAGCGTTATGTGGGTCATGCTATTTCCTGGGTTAACGCCACACAATACCCTTCACTGCTTTACTTGCTTCCTCCTCCCGTTTTGCTGAGTAGGAGGTGGGTGGAAGAAGAGCAGAGGACTCGGAAGCTAAAGGCCTGAGTTCAAATCCCAGTGGAGAATGAAAAAGTAGGTTCCCGAAGCCTGAAGTCTTTCTCCCCCACCAGAACAAATGCTGTTTCAAAGCCGAGACCCCAGGGCTTGCCAACCGTGAGCAAAGGGGAGGGTGACCTGTGAGAGCCTCCCACTCTGGCCCTCACTTTCTGCTTTGCCCGAAGGATAGGGTTGGGCTTTGGAGCCCCGCAGCGTGGCTGGTCTCCGAGTCTCTCTCTCCCATCAGAGCCCAAGCCCCAGACCAGGGAAGATCCTATATGGGAGCCCCCTCCCTGTCCCTGAAGGGCATCTTGGCAGCCCTGGCACTGCCCTCCTTGTTGGGCTGGACTCTGCAGTTCAGGCCTTGCCCACATGGCCAGCAGCACACCCAAGGAAAGGCACTCAGGGCTGACAGCAACAAGGCAAGCTGGCTCAGCTTAGCCCCAGGGAGGAGAAGGTGGGCTTAGACACTGCCCCCACAGGGTGTGGGGACCTGGAGAGGCTGAACTGGGCTGGGCTTCACTTGGGGGTCAGGGAGGGAGAACTTCAGGGTGAGACTCACGAGGCTGATTTCCCCTCTGGTCACCAAGGGTGGCCAGGCAGGACCAGGTGTGGGCAGCAGCCCCCCACTCTGGGCCGCCCAGCAGCCCCCCCCCCAGGCCGCCCAGCTCTCCCGCCCCACATCCAAGCTTCCTGGAGACAAGCCTGCACAGCTTGGAGGGGGAGCTGGCCCCCTCCCACTTCTGTGAGCTGGGAATGTTCCCGGCAGGATGTTCTGGTCCATGTCAATACCGTACAAGCAAATCAAACAGGCCCCATCCCTACCCTCTGGGAGTTTGCCTTCCATCAGTGAACACCTGGGCAGACACGTTGAGGGTCGTGGACCCCCCCCCCCCTTAGGGAGTCATGCAACACTCAGGTCCCGGTTCCAAGAACCAATAAACAAGCCGGGCTCTGTGTGTGTGTCTAAAGTGCAGTCTTAGAGCTAGGGAATAAATCACCCCCCCAAGCATTTCCTGCAAAGCCCAGGGCCAGGGGAGCAGGCAGAGGGGAGGCAGACAAAAGGGGGGCCCTGCAGGGGGCCCCTGCCAGAGAAGGAGGGGAGGCCGGCAAAGGGGGCCCCTGGGGGGCAGGCACCTGAACTGCAGACAAAGAGCCCCACAGGCCAGGCAGGATGTAATTAAGGGCGAGGTGCTGGGGGGCACACGGGAGGGAGGGGAGGAGGAGGGCGGGGTCTGCAGGATGCTGAGGCCTGGGAGGGTGGCCGGAGGTGGGAATGAGCCCGGCCTAGGGTTCCCAGGACGTCCTGGGGACCTGCCACAGTGGAGGGTGCGCAGGCCACTTAAGGGTACTGAGGCCAGATTAGGGAGGCCTCGGGAGGCCAGCTCAGTAACTCAGCCTTAATGGCCAGGGTTTTGAGGGGGGGGGGTGACATGATGAAAGCCGAGGTTAAAGAAGATTAGTTTGGAATGCGGGCAGCTCCGAGGGGGAGCTGAGTGGGGGTGGGGAGGGGGTGTCGGAGCAGAGAGAAAGGAGAGGGACACAAGGTGCATTTAGGTGGAAGAATCCGGTGACTTCCTTGGGGAAAAAATGGGGGTTTAGTAGGGGGTCAAGCTCTGGGCTCCATCATGAGGAAGCAGCCCCAGCTGCAGGCGCGGCAGGCATGTCCTCAAAGGGTGGGCACCACTAGAATGGGACCCACCTCTGCTAGGGTCCAGGGAGAAGGGGCCCAACCAAGCCCCAAGGAACCCAGGGGAGCAGTGGGAGGTGGGAGGGGGAGGCGGAAAGCTGAAGGGACCGGCCCACGTGGGGAGTGCTCAGAGAACAGGACCCAGAGGGCCCGGGGCTCTCCCCTGTGGAGAGGGGAGCCCAGCAGGCCTGGGGAGCCCTGGAGGACCCAAGCCCACTGACAGTACAGGGAGGCGGCAGGGCCGGGCTCAGCTCCTCGGCCAAGTCCCAAGGCTCCTCCAGCCAGGCCCCCAGTGGTCCCCGAGGAGAACAGGAGATGCTGAGAAAAGGCAGCCTCCCAGGTGCCCCCAGTGCAAGGCGGCGGCCTGCAGCAGCCCACTGGCTGGGCCCCCATTGGCCCAGAGTGATATCATCCCTGTGCCGACAGCAGCCAGCACACGGGCAAGGCGGGAGTTTCCTGGCCCGGTTTCCTGGAGCTGGACCACATTGTGGGAAGTCCTCCAGGAGAGGAGAGACCATCAGAGAGCCCTCAGTGTCCCCAGCCCCAGGGCGGGTCCTCCCCCCAAGACACACACTGGCCCACTGTCTGAAGGGAGACATGTGTGCGTGCCTGGGCACATGCCCTGGAAGTAGGTTCTGCTCAGCTGTTGAGCCCCCAGGTCTCCCAGCCCCCTCTCATCTCCAGAGGCCCCCACCAATGGCCCCCACAGCTCAAGGGTCTCAGAGGCAGGGTCCCAAGCTCCTCCACCCCCAGGGACAGAGAAGCCTCCCACCCCGCCCAGTCACCTAGAAATGTGTGCCATCTGTCACAAGGGAGGGATGTGTGAGAGAGCAGGGTCCCATCCCCATCACAGGGGACCCAGCTCAGTCCATGCCTTCTGGACAGCCGAGGAACAACTGCCCAGGGGAAGAGAGAAGGCAGGAAGAAGGCCAGGCCCGAGCTCCTGAAATGCCCCCACTGCCTCACGGTGGCTTCTCTGAGGCACCTGGACGTGACCTCTTCCATGGGGAGGCTCACTCAGCTCTGCTCTGGATCGGAGGGGCTTAAGTCTGGGGCCACCCAGCCCGAGGGCCAGGGCTCATGTGCCCCCGGAAACAAGGTCACCCCTACTTGGCTCCTTTCCCTTCTCAGCGGCCAGTACGGCCAGGACCGGGCAGGGCTGGCCCTGTGCAAAGCGGTGAACACTTCTGAGTTGACCGGCTCTGTCTCCAGCCTTCTCCCTTCTTCTGGGCCTCATCTCCCACTACCCATTGAGCCGGCCACCCAGGGGGCAGCGGCCCGAAGGACTCTCCCTAGGAACATTTGCCTTAGAGCCACGCACTCAGAAAGCCCCCGACGAAGGAAATCTCAGAGGCCTAGACCCCATAGAAGGCTGGTGGAGAACAGATTTGGGGGCTGTGGGGGAGCCCTCCTTCGGCCCACCCTCTGCACACAGCTGGGATCCGGCTGAGCCCCTGAGTGTTCTCAGAACTGACACTGGCCCACTGTTGCGCTGGGGGTTGGGGGCGTGGCCTGGGCAGTTATGGTCCCGGGACCCTCGGGGCTGAAAACCTAAGAGAGACTGGCTGAGAAAGGAACTTTCAGACAATGGAGAAAAGAGAAACAAACAATGAGGATTAAGGGATTTACTTATATCCTTGTCCCGGATAAATGCATTGGTGGGTAAAAGCAAGGAAGGGGGAGCGTGGGAGCCTGGGCACTCTCCACATGCCCATGGCCCACGGGGTCCCCTTTGGGGATCTGAGCTCCCTTCCCCATCCGGGGGCCCCCTCCACCCCCACCTTCACCCCCAGCCAGGATCGAGCATCTGACCCAAGTGGCCGCTCTCCCTCCCCATGTCCTCTTGGCAGGTGAGGGATGTGCCCCAGACATCCCCTCGCTCCCCTTAATAACCCACTCGTCACGGATGTGTCATCCAAGAATTTCTCTATAGCCCCTTCTGGGGCCTGTTTTCTATTTCCAGCCCTGTCCCACCTCTCCGGTCCAGCTAACCAAATCCAGAAGCTCAATCCCGGCTTCTTTCGATTTGGCTGGTTTGGAGTCCCTCCTTCCTTCCCCAAGGGGCCCCAAGTTCTGGAGCTTGGGGGAGGGGGAGCAAGTCTGTGCACCCGGGTCTCCCAGGTGCTTGATTTCCACAATGCAGATCCCAGACCTTCTGAACCTAAGTGGGTGGGACCCTAAGGGAGGAACACCTCAAACTCCAGAGGGGGAAACTGAGGGCCCTGGTGAGGCAGGAAAAATGGTCATGGTCCCCCTGGGAGGGAGGGAGGGGCAGGGACAGCTTTTCTGCCTCCTATTCCCCCTCATGCTTTTTCAGGACTGAGTGTTGGGGGGTGGGGGGCGGGAGAAATGCTGCATGTGTGTCCTCGACTGCTTCTATGGTCCCGCCCAGGGCAGTAACATGTCCTCATTCCTCCGGGCAAGGTCAGTGGGATCACAGAAAGCCTAAGGAAGGAAATACTAGCTAAAGAAGTAAAGAAGAGGACCAGCCACCAGCCCTGGGAGCAGCCTGCTCTGAGCCATACAAATACTCTCACAAACAAAGGAATATCTCATGGGCTCTCTCATACCAAGGCTGGACTGCCCACTTCCCACTCCCAGATATAGGGGATGGGAACCATTTTGTCTCCCAGGACACTAATATGTCTGATGATGCTTGCTCCCAAGTCTTCTCATGTCGCCTGGGGAGAACTCCTAGGGCCACACTCCAGAACCCAAAGGAGGGGACTGGCTGGGTGCTTTCTGAAGGCTGACTGCCCTTAAGTAGAGTCCTATGGGAACATGGTTGGGAATGAACCAGCCCATAAGGGCCCACTGCTAACGTGCGACAACTCCTTTCAAAACGGAGGCATGACTGCATTCCTAGCCACACTGAGGGGACTGAGCTGTCGCTTAGAGCATTCAGGGTTGTTTGCTTCTCTGACCCCCCAGCTCCCTAGCTCTGGTGAGGTCAAAGGGAAGGCAAAGTGGCTGCAGGGACTCTGGTTGCTGGTCTTGACTCCAAACCAGAGCAGAGAAAGTAGGCTGGGGAGGGAAATGGCCTCTGGGACCCAGGGACAATATCCTGGGTAGCCCAAGTTCTTGGGGAGGCCAAGTCCACCCGTGGGGAGTTGAGCCCACAGCCCTGGGGTTTTCACCTCTAAACCACTGGGATCCCTGAGCCAAGCAGCATGGTGGTGGTGGGCCTACAGGGGTTAGCAAAAGAGCCCGTGTGTGGAAAGAGGCCACTCACCCATGGTCTATTTGGAAGAAAATGTTGTTTTTCCTCTGTCTCTTCTGTCCCTCGACCCTCTTGCCACCCCCCCCTTCTCTCTCTCTCTCTCTCTCTCTCTCACACACACACACACACACACACACACACACACACACACACTACGCATGCACACACACACACTCACACACATACACAAACTTGACCCAAACACCATTCCCAGGACAGCTAGCACCAGGCTGTCTGCCCCTCCACAGATATCCCTGATTCCACCCACTGGGACAGCTTGCTGTTTCTCCTCCTCCCAGCATCCATCCATCCTGACTGCTGAGCCCTCTCCCCAGTCTTCTCCCTCCTTGTCCTTCCTCTTGGGCCTAGTAGTTCAAGGCAGAAATAAGTGACTGACTATATGCCCAGCCCTGGGCTAGGCTTTGTGGAGAGAGGGGAGGGGATAGGACTGACCCATGGGAAGCCTTGTGAGGGCAGAACAAGGATGAAGAGACTCCAGGACAAGATTCAATGCCCCAAGTACTGCTTATCCCCTCCTGTAGACAAGGGGCCCCATGGAGATCAAGACAGACCCCCCCTAATTACAGCGGATCCCCCTTAATATCCCCCAGAACAGGAGATCTGGGGTCAAGACTACTCTCCACTCCACCAGGACCAAGGGGGTCATCATCCTCAGGTAGACAAGGGAGGAAAGCACTCATTAGCATGGGGCTGAGAAGAGATGAAACGGCTTGGAGTGTGTGAGAGAAGGATGAGGGAAGATATTAGGAATGTTCTAATGTTTCTGATGGAAAAGGACTTTTAACAGTCTCACTCTTGACTGCTGGCCTTCTCTGCTGGAGATATAGATTCAGGCTTTCCTAGGACAGAGGGAGGGGGGATCAGCAATAAAAGACTAGCCCAACCATACTCATTAAAGCATGGGAGGGGAAGGGAGGGGAGGGGAGGGGAGAGGGGAGGGGAGAAGAGAGCAGAGGGGAGGGGAGGGGAGGGGAGGGGAGGGGAGAGGGGAAGAGAGGAGAGGGGAGGGGAGAGGAGGGGAGGGGAGAGGAGGGGGGAGGGGAGAGGGGAAGGGAAGGGAGGGGAGGGGAGGGGAGGAGAAGGGAGGGGAGAGGGGAGGGGAGGGGGAGGGGAGGGGGAGGGGAGGGGAGGGGAGGGGAGGGGAGGGGAGAGGAGGGGAGAGGGGAAGGGAAGGGAGGGGAGGGAAGGGGAGGGGAGAAGAGAGGAGGGGAGAGGGGAGGGGAAGGGAGGGGAGGGGAAGGGAAGGGAGGGGAGGGGAGGGAAGGGGAGCGGGGGAGGGTCTACTGTCCTGTGGGAGGCCTGAGTGCTGGGGAAATCATCTCCTGGAAGCCTCCATCTCCACCAGAGTATGGGGCTGTGACAGCTCCCTGGGAGGCAGGAGGAGGACCTGGGCACTGTACTTGGCCCAGCTTTCCCAGGCTTTCTCTGAGGCTTCAGTCGTGACACACCTGTGAACTTTGCAGGCCCCACTGGAGCAGAAGGGGAAGGGGGGAGCACCATCTGTCCACCCCCACCCCCACCACATTCCCCGATGCACACAATGCTCCAAAGTGACCAGATGTCCCCCATTAGGCTGGTGTTCCATGGGAACCCAAGGCCAGAAGAAGCCTCCTGACCCCAGCAGGCCTGTGGTGTTATTCAGCACAGGCGGCATTTCCAGATGGGCCCCCATCCCCATCAGGAAACCAGCAGACTTCACACCTCCACTGGGGCCTTCTGGGGTTCTCATTTACTGAGGAGGCATGGAAAGCTATCAGCTGTAAAACCCCCAGTCACCCTGAGCACAGGCACACACACACACACACACACACACACACACACAAAGACAAACACACAGTCACCTTGAGCACAGGCACACACACACACAGTCACCCTGAGCACAGGCACACACACACACACACACACACACACACACACACACACACACACACACACACCCCCAGAATACACACACACAGTCACCCTGAGCACAGGCGCCCATACATGCCTGTAGCACCTAATGCCTCCCTGGGTGCTCAGCACACTCTCCCTTATGAGACTTGCCTTCCAGTCCTTGGGAGTCAGTGCCCTGTGTACAAAGAGGGATTGCGATCCCAAGCAGATTTCCCAGGATTTCCAGACTTTCTCCTGGGGAAACTGTTCTTACTTCGGTCTAATCACAAGGACTCCACATTCCAAGTCTAGGTTTCTCCCAAAGAACCTTTGTGAGCCTGGTAGTCTGTACCCCAAGAATCCCTCTCTTCTGGAGACCCCAAGCCCTACCATAAGTGCCCACTGCTGTGAATGAATGGGTGGTAAACCCAATGGCTTATGGGAAAACGGAACACCCCCTCTCTCAGAGTCTGTCTTCATTGCTCCCCACCTGCCCCTTTGCCTCTCTCGGTGACCGGGGGGGAGGGGCAGCCAGAGCCCCCAACTTTAGCTCAGCCCTTTGGGGTAGCAGAAGGCAGCTTTGAGAGGCTTGCCTCGGAATCTGCCTGGGGCTTAGCATCTCTGTACCCCTTCTCCAGTTGAGCCTGGGGACCAAGCAGAGTTCTCAGCCACCGCCCGCCAGCCCGAGGCAGGAGCCGGGAGGACTGAGGGGTGTCTAGGCATCAGATGGGATTCCCATCTCCCCCGCCCACTCAGTCAGGGTGGGATCCAAGGAAAACACCCCAGAGAAGGTCAATGACTCCAAAGTGGAAAAAGTGATCCGGGCCCCGACTTGTTCCAATAATCTGGCCTCTGCCCACAGGGATGTTGGGGGGAGGTGGGACAAGGGCAAGCAGCAGAGAGAGCGTTTTGTGCTGAGGTTTGGCACAGTCTCCCACCCACCCTGAAGCAGCTCTGCCTGGGAGAGCCGGGGGGGGGGGGGGGACCAGCAGGAGCCAGCCTCTCTCCCTCCATGCACACAGATGTATGGGAGGACCTTGACATGAGGAATAGCAGAAGAGAGCCCCCCTCCCCCACTAGCTTGGAGCTCAGGCCACTCTCCCTAGACCAAACCCAGAGCCTGGAGCCCCTCAACTGGAAAGGCTCCCCGCCCCACCTTCCCCACCTGGAAGCCCTGCTCAGAGCCAATGGGAGGGGTGACTGGGCATCGACATGTGCAAAAGCTCCCTATTTTTCACCCAGGGAAGGAGGGATGTGTACCCCCTCCCTTGCCCCAAGCCTGGCTGGTCCCTCCAGTAAGCCCCTGAGCCTGTTGCCTAAATGGGAGAGAATTCTTTGAAACAGTTTTTAAGTTGATATGCCTATATTTAGAAAGGGGGGGATAGTAGCTTCCCATTATTGCCTCTCTCTAGAAAAAAATAGAGGGAGAGAAATAGGGGGCTGTAAAGGACTTTGAGACTTTGAGATCAGATCACTAGGCCGAAGGGGGGGCACTTTCCATCTCAGTGGAGGGTCATTATCCATATCTCAGAAGGATGGTGCTCAAGGCTGGGGCCCCTTCCCTCACTATTTATGACCAGACATGGGGTGGCAGGGCTCCTTCTCGGGCTGCAGCCCCCCCCCAAGTGGGGCCTCTGCTGGGGGACGATTACTCTCAGACACCCCTCCCTTGCCTGCCAGCCCCTGATGCAGGAAGGATGGTCCAAGTCCCCAGAAGGTAAGTCTATGCAGACGGCTTTTCCCTCCTTTGTCTCCTAGGTTTTCCCCACCACACAGCCCCCACCCCCAGTTAGAGGGCTACATCAAGCAGGAAAGAGCCAGGCAGCAGGGCAGGCCCCTGCCTGTGCTTCAGGGCCATGTGGCGGGGTAGGGAGCAGAGCTCCCCAGCAGAGCCCCGCTGGTGCTGCCTCGCACTCAGGTCAGAGGCCGGGGTCTGGCCCGGAAGCCCGGGGCCACCTGGACAGTTTAGACGGGTGCCCCTCCTCCCTCGGCTCCCGCTGAGGGGGAGGGGGATTTCTGGGTCAATCACAGCAGTGCCGGTTACACTGTTTATTTTTAAATGACTTTTTAAGAACCCCAGGCAGCCCCCAGCGCTTGGGCCTGGGAGTGGAATGTCAAGAGAACAGAGGTCCCACACTCCCCCCTCCACTCTCCCTGGACTCTCAGGGGCTGAGGGCCTGGCCCCACAATCGGCTCGCCCACCCAGGCTGACCGGAGCGGGCACTCATGCTGAGACAGCTTATCTTGGAGAGGACAGTGTCGTCTGCAGGGGTCCTGGAGATATGCTCCTGTCGGCACACGCCATGCTCGCGCCAGCCCCACCGCCTGCCTCCAGGCCTGCACTCACATTGTGCCTGCCTCCTTTCAACAAGGCCCCCGCTAGTGCCCTGTCCTTTGCGGCTCAGCTTCCCCAACCGACTTCTCTCTGACCTCCCCAAGAACAGAGCAGCCGCCCGTGCCCCCATGTCCGGCACAACGAGACAGTATGAGCCCCCCCACCCATGGCTCGTGGCCAGGAGCTTCGAGAAAAGGGCGCCCACTGAGTGAGGGATCAAATCCAGGGCCCTGGGGTGGGGGACTCAGCTTCTGTCTGGCCCCTGCCCCAGATTTCCTCCTGTCTTCTCGCCTGACTCCTGGGCAGCTCCAGCCTGCCCCTTGGCCCAGCCAGCAGTGGTCTCAGGACTGAGCCCTGGCCAGAGCTCAGAAGCCTGGCTGCTCCTGCAGACCTGTTCCCTGATTCCCTGCTTTCTAAAGCTTCCAGAGGGTGAGGTCCACATCCCAGCTGGGCCTGAACTGGCATGAACTGAGGCTGTCCAGGCCTGGGAGCCTTCCTGGGAGGACCTGGGAGAAAGGGGGCCTTTCAGCAGGGGAGGTCAGTGGCTGCTTCCAGCCCGGACACGTGGGCAGGGGATGCTTGGGGCTCGGAGGGCCCTTGCCTGCCTCTCTTGCTCTCCACCAACCCAGATGACTTCCTGTTTTTCACTCTCCCCCCCCCTCCCCCCCCCCCCCCCCCCCCCCCCCCCCCCCCCCCCCCCCCCCCCCCCCCGCCAAAGCACTAAACGACCAGTCAGGTTCTCTGGACATCAAAAGGTCCCTCAAGAAGTGAGCCTGGGTATTGAATTAAGTGTAAACCGGGCAAGAACATCTGGCCTGCATTTGCCCACAATTACCCAGCTCAGGCACCTAGTGGGGGAGGGGCTGCTCCCCCTCCCCCCACTCCCATCCCTCTTCCCAGGATACACCTAGGACTCAGGCCTGGGGCCACTGCAGTGAGGGCACCCCCCCCCCCAGCCTGTGCACAAAAGCGGAGTTCCTGCAAAGGTGTGTGTGTGTGGGGGGGGGAATTGGCTCCTGCTTCTGGGAAGGCTAATTCCCCACTGACTCAGGCATTGTCCTCTTAATACGGCTTCCTTGTCACTTGGGAGGGCTACTCAGTGGGTAGTGGACCCCCCACACTCTGGCCCCTGCTTCTCTGACTATCTTCCTTTCTGCCAGCCAGGTACTGGACTGGACAGCAACACTCCAGGGGTAGGGGGAATGACCAGTGACCTCGAACGGGCCTCAGTTGGTCAGACAGGCTGGTTGCCTCCGTGATGAGTGAAGGGGCGCCCGGGAGGGCTCCCACCCTGGCTGTGCCCCGGCTCACTATGGTCTGGGGCCAGGGCGGGGCAGGTAGCTCTGCTCCCCGGGAAGATGGAGGGGCTGGGCCCAGGGTCTCCCAGGGGCCCGCTCGGCTGGGAGCCCATCGGCTGGTGGCAGGGTGACCCCGAGGATGTCCAGCTCTCCCCAGGCTGGGCTGTGCAGGGCACTGAGTAGCCTCTCTCTAGCTCCAGGAGCTGCCCTGGTCGGGGGGGGGGGGAGCTTGGGATCTAAGCAAAGGCCCCAAGATCCCCAGCCTGGCTGCAGGACAAACAAACAAACGGCAAGGGATGAGATCACTGCACATTCTCAGGCATGAGGTTGTCCATTAGCTGCATGGAAGGCAGCCCAAGCCTGGGAGTGGGGAGAGGGGAGGGGGCAGGGTGGAGGCGGCTAGGGGCTGCCCCTCCCCCTTCCTCGAGTCCAGGAAGGCTCCCTGGAGGAGGGGGGATTGCCAGGAGCTGTCGAAATGATGGAAGAGAGTGTTCCCGTGGAGTCCAAGTCCTGCTTCAGGACGAAGCAGCTTGGGAGAGGGAGGGGGAGTCAGCCGGATGCTGGGGAGCTGAGGGAGGAGGCCTGGGACTGAGCAGGAGATGAGGCAAGCCCAGGTGAAGGGCTCCCGGGCCAGGAGCCCGGCCCGGGCTCATCTCCTGACTGTCCTCCCTGCACGTGTTGCATCCTGTGGAAAGTGGGTCAGCCGGAGGGGCCAGGGCGAGGGAGTGGGGGGCCAAGAAGAGTTCAAGGGGGGACCAGGGAGCTGGGGGCTGCACGTGTCATCCTCCGGCTTCCAAAGCCTGGCCCTCCCAGCCTCCCACGGCTCTCGCTGCTTCCACTTTCTCCATCACCCCATGACAATCCCTGCAGTGGTCGCCCACCCCACCCTGGCCCCGAGCTCCCCGAGGCTGTGGCCAGCAGGAGCTCTCTGTCCCCCAGCCCCAGCCCCACAAGCCTAGAGACAGCAAGGGAGGGTCTAAGTCCCCGCAGCTTGGAGCACACTTGATCACTCGAACCCCAATACAGCTTCTCAAGCCTAACTAGAACTCCGTGCAAAAGCTGGACTCTGAGCCTGTGCTTGGGGCAGCCTGTCTATATGCGCCTGTGTGGAGTGTGCGTGTGTCCAGCTGCCCTTGACATCAGCCCTAATAGACGGTCGTTCTGCATTCAAAGCCTGCGTTCGGGCTAGGGGTCTTTGCCTTAGGCCTGCAGCCTGGCTGGGCAGTGGGAGGGCGGGTGGTGTGTCTGCCCGTCGGCCAGGGTCCTGCCTCACGCTCCCTTCTTTCCTCCCCAAAGAATCTTCTCCTCACTGCACCGGACAAAGCCGAGATGAGCGGCTCCATTCCGTGGAGGACAGCGCCTCCCTTCGGAGGATGGCGAGTCTTGGGACAGGCAGGGTGACCCAGGACAAGAGCGTTAAGGAGAGGAGAGGGCCATCTGTCTCGGCTGGGTGAGGTCCGGCCCGGCAGGAGACAGAGGCCGAGGCAGTGGGGAGGGGGAAGGCGAGGAGGCGCCCAAGGACTCCCCCTCCCCACCTAGCAGCTGCCTTGGCTTATCTTGCCCTTCCCACTTGGTGTGAATATCCAGAGTAATAAATCACAAATAGCCCTCACTGGGGGACCCGGCGAAACCTGTCAGATGGCTCCAGGCTGCTGGGACAGCTGCTTCGGGGAGGAGGAGGGATGGGGGGCTAGGAGGGGGCCCTACCTCAGTCTAGCAAGGAGCCCACCCCCGAGGGCAAGAGTTCAGCCAGCCAGCAGGGCCTGGCCTCACAGGGTAGACAGGGAGCCTGGGCCCAGGTGAGGCAGGGACCCTGAGACCACAGGTCAGCGCTCAGCAGGCTAGGGCTGAACAAGGCTAAGGCAATTTGAATTTGCAAGCCTCCTGCTCCCTGGGAAGTGCTTGGCCTCCCGAAGCACTTTCCCAGCCATGATCTCATTGCTGCCTCATGACACCCCAGAGACACAGGGATTATTCGCTCCCATTTTGCAGATGGGGAACTGAGGCCCAGAGAGGGGAACAATTTGCCCGGAGTCACAGCAAGCCAAGGTTAGGATCCCTGTTTCCCAGTTCCCTGGCTCCCTCTAAGCAGGTCAGAGGCAGCAGGGAAAGAGATCCGGGGTTGGGGGTGGGGGGCAGACAAGAGGGTGACCGCAGGCAACAGCTGCATGCAGACCTGCCCCTCTCACACAAGGGGTGCCTTTTACTGCTTCTTGGACACTCAACAGCCTGGCCCAACGGGATCCATCCTCCGCACCCCCAGCCCCCCCCCCCCACGGCTGCCCCTGTTCCCAGCGTGTCCGAGGGCTCAGGCCCCAGCTGTTGGTGCTTTACCCACCCCCACCCCCCGCCGTGGGAATGAGCTGACAGGGCAGGTTCCCCCAGACACATGCCCTGGGGCCCCTCTCCCCACTTGTAGAGTGGGATGGCAGAGCAGCTGCAAGGGCTGGGGGTGCCAGAGAGAGGCCTGGGAGATTAGGGCCCGTCACGGGAAGGCTGCAGGGGAATGTGATCCAGGAGGCACCCCAACCTGCTGCCCCAGCAGCTCCCCCTCAAAGCAGCTTTGACACACTGTGCAAAGAATGTCCGTTTCCCCCTTGCCAAGAGGCACCCTGCTCCGAGAGAGTCCAAGAACTAACCCGCCCCCCAACTCATGCAGCAAGAAAGTACCAGTGAGGCAGCAGCCGGGGCAGCTGGGTAGGCAACTGGCAAGTTTTCCTGCCACCTCCCTGGCTCAAATGATGGCCCAGCTAAAAGGGCACATGAGGAGATGTCCCCAAGGACAACAAGGAGAAGAAATGTCTGACCGCTGATTGTTTCTCGGTTCTGTTTGCAGACCTGGACCAGGAATCCTGGGCCACCCTGGGCAGAGGTCAGAGTGACCCTGACTCTATGGGTCCCAGACCTATGGAGGGGGGCCAGGTTCAGGAAAGCAGATGAACATCAGCCTCCTGGCTATGGGGCTGATTGGAGATGCCTCCCCCACAGAGAAGACTGAGCCCATCCTTTGGTCCCCTCTCAGGCTGGCCAGCCAGCCTGCCTTTCCTCACCACTCACTTCCACAAGCCTTCCTCAGGCAGCTCTCCCAGCTGAATCCAGGCTCTCAGGTCTCCCCCCTTCAAAGTAAGGACCCTTCTACCTCATTTCTTAGTCCACCCTCAGCCCTGATGGCCCTGTCTTCCCTGTGATTCCTCGGGACCATCAACGCCCTCATTGGCCACCCATGCCCTGCGCCCAAGCGGACTAGCTGACTGTCGGTAAAGGGCCTCTTTTCCTGGTGCGCCCACCCCGGCCCTGAGCCACACTGCCATCCTCCCTCCAGCTGACTTCTTGAGGAGTCCCCTGCCAGGCCATCGAAAGCCTTCTGCCATTGGGGGAAGAAGGGGTCCTACCCCTTCCTGGCCACCTCCTGTGGTCTCCACCAGGGCCCAGCTTCATGCAACACACCTCAGGCAGGAGACCGAGACTGGCCAGGAAGTAATAAGGTTGATGCCAATAATACTCAGCGCAGGGGGCACCTCCTTAAGCCTTTGACAACTAGCTCATTGAACTGGGTACTACTAATGGTCCTTATTGGGCACTGGAGGAAAGTGAGGCAAACAGATTTAGTGACTCACCTAAGGTCACACAGCTAGAATCTGAGACTGGATTTGATCTTGGATCTTCCTAAACTTCTATCCACCGTGCTACTTAGCTATAGAAATTACAATCCTTTCAAGATAAAGGAACTGAGGCCCGGATAGCAGCCCGAGTCAGAAGAGGAAAGACCAGATAGTCAGGGAGGTCTTTGGGATCTGCTTCTGAAGGGGGACTAGGGCCTTTGTCGGGGCAGGGGGGTGGGGGGGGGTGAGGCTTTCCAGGCTTCAGCCTCAGTAGCTCTTCTGTGGGCATGGGGAGAGGGGAGAGCCAGGAAGGAGGTCACACAAGGCTTCTTGGCCGCCAGCACGGGGGAGAGCTGGGGAGCAGGGCCCCACAAGGCAGCAAGTCTGGGCACCGCGGGTGGCAGCTCCCTCAACTGGGGTCCTGGCCAGAGGGCTGGGGGTGAGGCCTGTGTGTACGGACGTGTGGGGATCAATGAGCATTTGTGTGATGTCTGCACAGGTCTGTGTGGCCAGCTGTGTCATAGATGCCTTAATGAACAGGCCCTCGGAGCTGGATGGAAAAACCAGAGCAGCGTGGCCTCCGCCCGCCCGCGCCGGCACTTCTGCTCAAATGCATCTTTGTCTCAGGTGCCCGCCTGGAGGAGGAGGGAGTGTTCCTTGGCGGCCGGGCAGCGGGGGCTGGGGCTGGGGGTGAGCCGGCCAGGAGAGAGCCAGGACTAGGAGGGAAATGGGGAGGACGGGAGAGGGCAGCAGTGCCCCCCCAGCTAAAACCTGAGAGCCGGCGTCTTCCAGCGGGGTTGCTGCTTCCCCACTCCTCCTTGTCACCCCTCCTGCTGCCCCACCCGGATCTTTGGCAAGGTCCCTCCAAATGGTGATGGCCGAGTGTGGGAAAGCTGAGAGGCAGCCATCGAAGGATGGGGTCAGAGGGATACTAAGGGGACAAAACCAAAAATGTTCCCACAGTCGGACACACACACTCCTGACCCCCACCCCCCACCCCCAGCCATCCTTGGAGAATTCTCAGAAACAGCTGCCCCACAGCTTCCACTCTGCAGGAACGGGGGCCTCTGGATCCCTCCCACAGTCACAAGACTGGGGCTCCCCCAGTAGCAGCCCCAGCCAGTCTCCTCAATGAGCAAGTCAAGCCACTGCATCCCTAGAGTCCATAAATCAGGGAGGAGGGTCTGGGAAAAGCCTGAGTGGGCCTCCATCCCTAGGCCAGAGCTGAGGCTTCCTGGAGCCCTACTGTGTGCCCAGGCTGGTCTGGAAGGAGCAGGGCCCGGGGAGGGGGAAGCAGTGTTCTTCAGCTCTCCTACACACCACAAGATGCAGGGCCCCTCATGAGGAATCCAGAGATAGAGGACAGGCAGGGAGACCAGGGGTGGGGGGCACTCTGCAAAGCAGGCAGGGTTGGGCCTGGCATCGGGTACCCAAGGGTGAGTGGAGGTAATGTGGACCCTCTGCCCATCTCTACCCTTATGAATGGCCATTGCAGGAGTGGGTGGGATGGCCAGCTGGCTTGGGTGCCCGCTGTGGCCAGGCCAGGACCCAGCTCATCCTTCCTGGGCGGCTGTGGCCAGGAAATAAGATGGAGCTCTTGACCCACCAGGGACCGGCCATAACCTTGGCCTCCTTAATGCTGGGCTCTCACCAACTGAGCTAATGGGCCACAGACAAATATACCCAATGAGACACACAAATTAACACGCGCCAGGCCACAGCGGCAGCTCAGAGGAAATAGTCATCTCTGTCCCTTCTTTCTAATCCTTTTGGCTTTGATTTTCACCCACTCGGCTGGGCAGAGTGCTGAGAGGGGAACGCTGCCCATGGGCGCATGGGCACTGGCCCGGGGACATTCAGGCAATGACCAATCCCCAGCCACTCTGCCCAGCGGGCATCTGCCCAGCCTGCTGTGGGGAGAGGTCATCCGACCCTGACTGAAGGCAGCCCATTTGGGTCTGGGCTTTGGTGAGATGGGCAGCAGTGGGCGAAGATGGAGGGGAGAGGGCCCAACTGGCTGCGGGCACCGGCTGCGGCGGATGGACCGCCACCTCATCAGCAGAGCTGCTTTGGCCAGCGGGCCTGATCCTCCGCTCTGGCTCCTAGCAGCAATCTTGAGGACCTAGATGGGGCTTGGGCACCAAGGATGGTTACCATCCCACCCCATCCCATGGCCAGCATCTCAGGACAGGTCAGTTCTAAGACATGCAGAGGCTGGGAAAGCTGGGCTGCTAGGGAATCGGGGAGAGAGAGGGACTTCCTTTGGAAAATCCTCTCCAGGCCGCCCCCCCCCCCGCCCCAGGGACCCCGGGGCTGACGTGCTCTGGCTAAGCAACTCTGGTCAATATTTATGTGTTTTTGGAACTCAGCCGGGGTCATTCTCCTTGGCCCCGCCGGCCAGTGTGGGAGGCTACTCCCCAGGCTCGGAAGACTGGCCCCTTCCATGTCCTGTTGGGAAGGAAATGCCCCTGGGGGGGAAACTGCCCAGGTGGGGGGCAGTCTTCTGCTTCCCAGACCTTCCGCCCCTGCTGACTGGCCTCCTTCTTCATCTAATCACTTCCCACCGCAATTGAAATCTGTTCCTCCATTTTGGCCCTTCAGGGGAGTGGGGACCGGTGGGTCACCACCCTCTGGGAAGGTCCCTTTGGTTCAAGCAGTGGTGTTAAGTTACCCCTGAATTCTCCTCTGATTATAATATAACACAACTCTGCTCTGTCCAGCAGCAGTTCAGATCCAAGCAAACACCCTGGCCGAGCCGGCGGCCTGCCCTTGTTGGGCCTGTCCTCCCAGGAGTAATTAGGTGTTTGTTAAGTAGGGGCCTTCTGCCTTGGTAGAACCCCCCAACCCACCTCCCTCACACCCAGTGAGAGTCCCTCTGTGCAGGGAGAGAGAGAGGCCCCTGCCCAGGCCATGACAGAGTGGGTAGGTTTGGACCTTCTTACTCCCGGCATTGAAGGCCTACCCAGGACTCTGCCTTGGGGCCTTGGCCTCTCCACCAGCCCTACATCCTCAGCCTCCCCACTCGCAGCAGCCTCTTTCCTCCCCAGCTTGGTCAGTAGCTAGAAAACTTGGCTTCCGAGGGGAGCTTTGTCCTTTTGCAGGCTGGACAGCCAGGTGGGGCCAGGCCTAGGACTGGCAGGTCCACAGATGGGCCTTGTAGGAAGAGGTCCTCAGAGCCCAGCCCAGGCTGAGCCAACTTCTCCTAAGCATTTGCCAGCCACAGGAGGCCAGGGTCCTATATGTACACATGGGGGCCAGATCCTACAGGGGTGGGGGGGGGCAAGATCCTACGGGGGGGGGGCCAAGACCCTACACCGGGGGGGGCCAAGATCCTACACCTGGGGGCCAAGATCCTACACCGGGGGGGGCCAAGATCCTACGGGGGGGGGGGCCAAGATCCTACAGGGGGGGGGCCCAAGATCCTACAGGGGGGGGGCCCCACAGATCCCTACGGGGGGGGGGCCAAGATCCTACAACCTGGGGGCCAAGATCCTACATGGGGGGGGGCAAGATCCTACATCCCGGGGGGCCAAGATCCTACAGGGGGGGGGGCAAGATCCTACACACCGGGGGGGGCCAAGATCCTACAGGGGGGGGGGGGCCAAGATCCTACACCTGGGGGCCAAGATCCTAACATGGGGGGGGGCAAGATCCTACGGGGGTGGGGGCCAAAGGACCCTACACCGGGGGGGCACACACCACTGTGGGACTTCTGTTTATGTGTTATTCTTTTTCAAGTTATAGTGGTAAGATTAGACTTGAAGAGTCCTCAGGGACCACACTATACCAAATACACATTTGACAGATGAGGGTCAAGTTGACGCAGATAGTTAAGGGGCAGAGATAGATCTGAACTCATGGCTTCTGACTCCTACAAACGTATACCATTTGCGAGCCGGCCTCAATACTGGTACCGTTCCCCTACCTGGGTCCTGGGGAGGTCCCGAGAATCCCTGACTGTACACTGGAAAAGAATAGCCTGTGTGTGCTCCGCATTGTGAGTGTGAGGGTGACGGGGTGAGTGTATGAGAGTGAGTGCGAGAGTGTGAGTGCGAGTATTGTGAGTGTGTGTGTGAAAGGGTGACAGGGTGAGTGTATGAGAGTGAGTGTGTGAATGTGTGAGTGTGTGAATGTGTGAGTGTGTGGTGTGCCCAGTGCAGCAGGATAGCCCGTGAGCATGTGTGAGGAGTCTAGGCCCACAGCCTCCAGGAAGATGAGGAGAGGGAGGGAGGGCGGTTTCCTAGCCCATCAGGCGCCAGGCCTGGGGCCGGGACTCCTGAGCCTCTCGAACTTCATTCTTCCTGTCTCAGCCTGGCCACACGAGGCTTCCAGGGAGTCCCAGCTGCCTGTGGCTGAAGGGCACATAGATGTCAGCTCCTGCTTTGTACAAATATGGGGGACCTCATCCACAGGCAGCCTCCTGGACCCTGCCCCCATGTCACCATCCTGAACGCCTCACCGGGTGCCCAGGAGACTTCACTCTTTGTCTGGCTGGGGGACGTGGCTGGCCATGGCCCACAGCACCCCCGGGCCAGCGAGCTGCCCCCCAGGCACATGCCCTGGTGGCTCTGGCCTCTCCAGGGACTGCAGACGGGCTTTGGTGAACGCCCTCCTCTCAAATAAAGGGCGAGTGCAAAGTGGACCCATTACAAGGTCAGAGAGAGAGACAAGAGGATTTCCCGGCATGGGCTACGCCCCCCCCCCAGTCCTTCTGTCTGTCCATCTTTTGTTCTCTGTCCATCTCCCGGGCAGGACCTGGCCGGGCTGGGCTGTTGGTCTCCTGCTCTTCTCTCTGTCTGCTCTGCTTCCTGCACTACGCGGGGCGGGGGGCGGGGGGGCCTGCTCCCCTTGCTGCTGCCTTCATTTCCTTCTCACCCCCCTTCCATCTTGCTCTTCAGCACTCCCCGTGGCCCATCTCCATCTCCTCAGTTCCTTCAGGCTGACTCTGGTCAAACCCTCATTTATTCCTGCCCTGTTCTCTCCAGCTCTGTCTCAGACACTTCCCCCTTCCCCTTGGCCCACGGCATCAGCTCAAGGGCGAGAGGGGCTGTGTTAACATGGAAAGGTTGGGACATTAGCCTGCCACACTCGGCTTTCACTGACTCCACTTCTCTGAAAATCCCAGAGGGCCACGGGGGTGAGGAAGGCAGGAGACGCCACAGTAACCCAGAGCAGGGGAGCAGAAGGTAGCCGCTGAGCCCCCAGGGCCTGCTTCTCCCCATGCCCCCAAAGGGCCGTGTCAGCACCCCCATCAGCTTGTAGAGAAGGGGCAGAAAACTGGAACTCCGACTGGCCCCAATCTGCATGTCTCCCCACACCTGGTCACAGAGGGGTTCCTAACTCAGTCACTGACTGAGCCCCTGGCCCAGGTCAGCATGTCTTGGTGACCAAAGGTAACCAGGAGAAAGCAGCTGGTTAGGGGCAGCCCACCCAGTTTCCAGAGACATTTCTGCAAAGAGGCATCAGCTGGATCTCCCTCTGCACCCAGAAAGGCCATTTGAGGAAGGGCTCATCTGTGTGGCTCAAGGCTCTACCCACCCCCCCCCCCCCACACACACACACTCTCACACACAAACTCACACATACACTCACACACACCCTCTTCAGGCTGGGCAACTTCCCATACTCCTTAGTGGGAAGGGAGGGGGAGGCTGTGGGGGCAGTCCTATTTGCTCTTGGGGCCACGGCTGCACTGGGGGCTCTGTCAGGGACATGCTGGGGGAGGGTTACACAATGATTCTTTGACCCCGTTTGCACAAGAGACCCCAGCCCCGCCCCCACCCTTATGGACAACACACAATCCATTTCCCAGTGGGCTAGCTGGGACACCAGCGCTGCCCGCCTTGGCCAGGTAAAGAAGCTGAGGCCCTGTGAGAGAGAAGCGTAGCTCAGCTGGGAATAGCCCGGCCTTTAGGCCAGGGAGGGGGGGAGTCTCCACATGGGTCCTCCGAAAGCCTTGGGCTGCTCCCTCCTCAGTGAAGGGTCTCCCCTCCTGTGAGGAGGCCCCACCCGCACCACATGCTGCCCCAGGATTCAGTGGGAGCCATATGGGGGTGGGGGGCGGTGTGGAGGGAGGACCCCTCTTGGGGGCCGGGAGGGGCTCCTCAGAGGGCCAAGGCGGAGCGCGGGAGTCCATTTTGGGATTGAGGGGGCCTGCTGGGAGAAGGGGCAGAGAGGGCCCCCGGGCGACACCGAGGGGGCCCCGGGAAGGGAGCAGCCCAGAGCACAGACCCCCACGACCAAGCCCAAGACCCCGTCACTTTCCCTCTCCCTGCCAGGGGCGAGATTCAAAAATGTGCACTTTCCTCTTGCGGTTCTCACTTCCCGCCGGAGGAGGTGAGCTCAGACAGCTCTCAATCTGGGGCCAAGAAAACAGGGAGGGAGACAGCAATCTATGGAAAGAGATGAAGTCATCCCCCACGATGCCCCACTCCCAGAAGCCCCCGGGCCGCACCCATGTCATCTGGCCCCCCACCCGGCCTTGGGCCTCTCCTCTGCTCCCTGCCCCACTGGGAGGTGAGGCACAGAGGGTCCTGACAATGATTGCAGTGAGTGTTTGTGTGTCTTCCCCCGCATGCCGGGGCGGCCTGGTCACCCTCAGCAGTCCTGGAGTCAAGGGCCGGCCCGAAGGTCGCTAAGCCTGGCCTCGTTCTGCACTGGCCATGCGGGTGTGGGCCGGGGTCCCTGGGGAGCCACGGCAGCAGGAAACACCCCCCCCCCCAAAGAAAAACACACAACTGCTTCCCAACTGCTCGGGAAGGGGGCTGGGGGGGGAGGGGCTGGGCGGGCCAAGTATGTGTGGAAAGTGAACTTTCCCCAAATGAATGTCCCTATTGACAGCCGGACAGCCGGGCACCTCTGGCCGGGGAAGGGAATCTTACTGCTGCTTAGGAACAAAGCCTGCAGAACAGCCGAGGGGGCTTAGCCATGGGCTGCGATAGGGGCGGGGAGCTTAGAGACGCTGGCTTCCCAGGCAGCTAGACAGCTGTTAGTAAAGGCACCAGAACTGTGCTGGCTCCACCCGCTGCCTCCCTCCCTCCCGCCGCCCGTGGGGAGAGTCCACCAGGGCACATGCCTCTTTTTGGGGAGGGGGGAGTACCATAGAACCTTTTGAAAAACGCAAAGCCCCTTAAAACCCGGGCATTTAGGGTTCCTGAGTACCCTTTCCAAGAGGAGCCAACCAGTGGAGCCTAAAGGAACGGGCTATCGTGATGACAGGGTTGGGGAAAGGTGGTAATGTCAGAGCATGGGGCTAGCGGGGGGCTGGGGGGCAGCAGAGAGTCTTGGTGGGCTCCCCAAGGGGAGGGGCTTCGCCTTGAGGCAGTGCGGGTGCTATGGGGGGAATACCAGAAGGTAAAGGCAGTAGCTCTAGAAAGAAGAGGGAGGAGGGGAAACAGAGCTCTGCTTTCCCGAGTTCTCTCCTGGCCCTGGGGGAGAGCTCTGGGAGCCTCCCCCTAAGAGCAACTTAGAAATCCTTGTTCCTGGGGAGAGCTGGTCCCTAAACTCTTTGCCTTGCATCTTAAACTGTCTCTCCTTTCAGCGAGCCGGGCCCTGGATTTCACCAGGCTCACAGCTTTGTTGCTGGGCTCTCGTGAAGGCCGCCGGGATGGGGGACGTGACCTCTCATGGTCCATAAGAATCAACACAGATGTAGATAAAGCCACACTAACACAAACCAGAAAGACCAGCTCGCCAGGGCAGGGCCCCTTCCAGCCTGGCCTTGCTGCCCTGGCACAGGGGAGAAGGCTTCCTCTTAGAGAAGAGCCACTGAGGCACACTTTTTAGGAACAAAGCTATCGCCTAAAGTGGGGAGCCTGTGGATTGGGGTTTGCTCTCCTCGCAGAACCCAGGTTCTGGCGCTGTGCCTTGGAGGCTCTCCCGCCTCTCCCACCCAGCTCAGCTCTCCACGCACGGCCCACCTCTCTTGGCTGGGGTTCGAGGGACAGCTTGCCTGTGCTGTACTTGGCAGATGTCTCCAGGCTTGTGCCAAGCCAGCACACATGAACTAAAGAACAATACAAAACAGTGTAGAATCGAGCACTATAAATTGGACGTGAGTTGCCAACATGTATGGTACAACAATGTGCCCTGAGAGGGCAGGAAGGGGAGAGGTGAGAGCAAGTAGGGGGCTCCGGGAGGCTGTGGGGATGGAGCTGGCCTAGAAGATAGGAATAGTGGGGGGGGGGGTTCAGTGAGAGCGGAGAGACAATAAGAGGAGCCACCTAACAGAGCAGAGGGCTGGGGGTGGGGCGGCGGCTCCCAGGCGGGAGGGGGGGGCGCCTCCTGCTTTCTTAAGTGAGAAGGGGTCAAGATCTGCTCAACTCATTTCTCTCCAGGTACTGTTTAATAAATACTTCTCAGACTGGAAGTTGAAAACATCAGAATGAAAATTCAACATCAAAAACTCGATAATCCTTTTCCCAGGAATCAGACGAGTCCCACGAGGGGGGTGAACTCACTCTCTGTGAATGACAGAGAAACCAGACAGCCCGCCTGCCTTGAGAGCGGGGGCCTCGGCAGGCTGGGTTGGCGTGTGCCAGGCAGCCAGGCTCCGGGGAGTCTCCCAGTCTCCTCCAGAGGACTCTGGATTGTGGGGGCAGCAAGGGGAGCCCCCTTCAGGAAGGGGGCCAGGCGGGTCACCCTTGTTCTTTTGAGAACCCCAAGGCTCCTCACCTTATTTGTGTCATAGACCTCTTGGGAGGTCAGTCTAGGGACCCCTTCTCAGGAAAGAAGTTTCTAACCACACAGTAAGATAAGTGAGGAAACTCAAAGTTACCAAAGTCTCTAAAAGCCAAGTTCACGGCCCCCAGGGCTCAGAGCCCCCGGCTCAGACTGCCTGGTTGCACAATCCACCCACAGGGTCGATTGCCCTTCTCAGCCATAGGAGGAGAAAGGGGTTGTGATGGGATCCTTCAAAGCCAGCTTCGGCCGGGCCTGTGAAGGCTGGCACTGCCCTTTCCTCACGGTGCTGAGCAGCAGCATGAGCAAAACTACATGTGCCACCAGCACCCCTGGGGCAGCAGAGGGTGGCACCAGCAGCTGCCCCCATCAAGCAGAACACAGTCTAGCTACCACCCCCCTTTCTGCCTCTGCCTCTGGGACAACCCCCCAGGTCCCTTGAGGGGGCTCTGTGGCACCGCCTCCCTGGGGGCAGCCCCCAAAGAGTTTCTCTGAGGGCTGCCCACCCTTTTAGCTTTCCAACCCAGAATGGTGCCTCCCCGCGCTTCTCCCCCACCCTAAGACCCTCCCCACAAGCAGCCCTCGGCAACTTAAGGAGAAAGTGGTCCCCAAACAGAGGTGGGCAGGACATAGCCCTGGAGGGTCTCTGGGGAATCGGGGCTGGGGTCACCTTCCTAAAAGAAGGAACTCCCACCACCACCACCTCGCCTTCGCTCAGTTCTTTTTGAGAAGATCCCCTTCATGAAAAGCAGGGCCTTGCCTACCCAGGGGCTGAGGGAGCGAAGCACGGTCCACTGTTTGCCCCCACCAGTTGTCCAGAGGCATACCACACCAGCTGGAACAAGACCTTTCTTTCCCATGTGTAACTCTGAATGTTTTCAGAGGATTTACCCATCCAGTATCTGGCTGGATTCTTCACAACACCTGGGGGTCTGGGTTGCTTTTCTTCTATTTATTTATTTATCTATCTATCTATCTATCGTATGCTATCTATCTATCTATCTATCTATTTATTTTATTGTTTGTTTATTTATTTATTTATTTGCGGGGCAATGGGGGTTAAGTTGACTTGCCCAGGGTCACACAGCTAGTAAGTGTCAAGTGTCTGAGGCCGGATTTGAACTCAGGTACTCCTGAATCCAGGGCCGGTGCTTTAACTCCACTGCGCCACCTAGCCGCCCCACTGGGTTGCTTTTCTTAAAGGGGGGTAGTGGGTGGTGAGGAAGAAATAGCAAGGAGAGGTATTCTCTTCATCTTACAGAAAAGGAAACTGAGGTAGTCTAGAAGGGCCATTTCCCTGGTGTGCCGCCAGCTCCTTCGAGAAGAGAAAACTGGCCCCGGTCCAGCCCCGTGTATCTCTGAGTCCCCATGTCCCTTACAAGGGTCCTCATTGCTGGGCTCCTGGGCTGGGGGCTGTCTGTCCACCTCAGGAATTGGGTGTGTGAGAACACAAGACAGCTGCTGGCCTGGGGCCCCACGCAGAGGTCATCTTCTCCCCAATTCGGCTGGCGCTCCGTGCCGCTGCCCGCCCGCCCCCGCCAGTACGGGCAGGTACCTGAAATTGGGATCCCATTCTATTTCCTGCTTGTTTTCCTGGCTCCCCTCTGTGGTTGTCATAGCGATGATACCCGAGAACTGTCTCAGAGGTAAAGATCTCAGCCTGGCCCGAGTCATTCCTTGCCCATTATAGCACCCGCCCGACACCCCTGACATCCCTTCTGCAGACGCCCAGACGCCCCATGATCACATACCTAGCTAAACTTAACTCCTGGGTTCCAGTCAGGCCGGCCCCCACCCCACACATGGCCAGCCTCGTGGCCCCCAAATATGCACACTCTGCTGATTCCTGGCCTGACACTGACCCGAACTGTTCATGCTCCCTGCTCAGACCCGCCCCCCCTCAAGGACCCCCAGCCTGCCTGCGCCTTGGATTGTCAGGGGGCTTTGAATGAGGCTTTATGGGGTCTATCTCCCTAGCGAGATTCCATTTCCTTCCTCTTCTCTTAGACCTTGGGGGTCCTGAGGCCAAGCTCTTCCTATATGGGGGGCTCTGGGTGCCCTGGATAAAGCGGCTTGGTCCCTGCCTCAAGGTGCTCTCCCTTGGGAGACAAGGTTGCTCCCCCCAAGCCCTGGACCAAAGGAGATCGGCAGAGGAGATGAAGGTTTGCAAGGATCCCTGGCAACTGGGCCTGAGAGAGAACGAGGGGCTCCAGGGCCCCCACCCCGCAAGTAAGAAACAGTCCCGATTCAACTGGAAACCAAGCTATCTGTGAAGCCAGGCACTCTTTGTGTGAGGTGCTGGGGACCAGAGGACCTTGGCCTCAAACAAGCTTCCATTCTGGGGTGGGGGCGGACCAAAGGGAGGATACTAAGAGCCCACATAATCAAGGTCATATATGGGGGGGGCAGTTGAAGCTGGGCACCTCAGGAAAGGCATAGAAGAAGAAGAGGAACCAGTTGGGCAGAGCCTACGCCCACTGGAAAGGGCTTGAATGGCCAACACAGGAGCCTGGATCTCCTACTGAGAGCGTCCAGTGTTTGAGGAAAGGTCCTGAGCAACTGGACTGGGGCGGGGGGCGGGATGAACTGACCCTGGGGTGCCTGTGAGAGGGGAGCTCGCTGACATTGGGGTGCAGAGGCGATCTGAAGTCGCCACCCGAGTGAAGCTGCCCAGTGAGCCTGGGCTCTCCCGCACCTCCCCATGGAAGCAGGCGGGGGGTGGGGTGGGGGGGGCGGGGGGGGGGCCTCCTCCCCTTCCCAGACAGTCTCCCCTTGAAGAGGGCTTAAAGCCTACAGAGATGAAAGGCCCCTAATAAGGTGCTCACTTTTGTATTTTAATAGAGATTGCTCTAAACTCAGAGGAATGAGTCCCTGGGGCTAGAATTTCAGCTGGGAGGCCGGCCGGAGGGTGAGGGGGGGATATTTTTGGCTGGGGAGGGGATTCTCGAGGTCTTTGCTGTCTCTATAAGGCCAGGGTATGACTGAGAAGGTATTCAGCCACACTAAAAGAAGCTGCGAGCGTAGAGAACATTCACTTACTGTCGGGGGCGGGGGTGCATACTTGGGCAGCCGGGGTGGGGGCGGGGGGGGCGGGGTTGACAAGGCGGGAGCAGCTGCTCACATTCCTCACTCTAGCCCTTTCCCCAGGAGCCCCCGGCCTCTGGCACGTCTGGGACTTCCCGGATTCAGCCTGCTTTGGGGCCCTTGGGAGAGCAGGGGGTAGACCCTGAGATGGTTAAACATCAGGGGTCCCCCGGGGGACCTTGAGATAGGGGACAGATGCTCCCCCCACTCTCTGGGGGTGCCATCCTTTCCTAGAGCATTCTGCAAAGCGTGCTGCATTTCCCATCTCACAAACCGAAAGCCTGCTGCTCACCCCCAGTGCCCCCTCCCCTATTTCTCTGCCTTAAAGTCCGGGGCTCAGGGAAGGCTCAGAGAGCCTGGCCAGCAGAAAGGACTAAAAGTCCCAGGAAATGAGAGAGTAGAAAGAAGTGCTCCAGGAAGTGACCAGAATTGGGCTGGGGAGAGCAGAGCTGCCCCTGTGCAGTGCCCGTGCCGGTCAGTGCCACCACTGCCCAAGCAAGCCGAGAGCCTGCCCCCGAAGTGGTGCATGTGCATCCCCTGCTAGACGTGTAGGCCACCGCCCGCCTCGGCTCCGGGGCCCTAGCAGTGGACAAGCTGCTGCCACTGCCAGGGCCAGCCGGGCCCAGAGAGTACGGGGGCAGGGCATGGCACTGAGCCAGCGCTGCAGACATGGGGGTGCCCGATGGTGTGGCCTGGGGGGGGGGAAGCTTCCACGAAGTGTGACTGGCCCCTTTATGCATCCGTACATCCTCAGGGGGTACACTGCCACCTCTGACACACTGGGGTGGGGTGGGGTGGGGCAGGCCACACGGTCCTCTTTGCTCCTCTGCGGGTCCCGGGAGCACTGGCAGAGAGGAGGGCAGACATACGGCCTGCGAGGGCCTCCCCACAGCCCTGGGAGGCTGGGAGGACAGAGAAGAGAAAGTTGGGGCTCCAGGCCTCGACCTCTTCGAGGTGACAGGGAAGTCTCCACCCCATTGGCAGCCCCAGAACATTTTGCCTGTGCCCCAAAGCTCCCCCATGCCAAGGTCTCTGGGCTGACACCTCTGGGATGGGCCTCCCCTTGAAGCCTCCCCAGGGGATGTCCAAGTGTGCCACCCCCCCCCCCCCCAGGAGCCTCCGGCCCTCCTGCCCCTCCCTCTGTAGAGGCCTCTGTGTGGCCGGTGATTTGTGACCTGAGCATGCGTCTCCCGGCAGGGGGTTTGATTTCTTAATCCGGGAGGCCGGTTCACAGCAGACTCCCTCCCCCCCTCCCCCCTCGGCCCTTTGCGCTGCCCACTGGCTGCCTGCACTAATGAGCTGGGCTGTTTCACCGATCTCCCTTTGATCCAGGTCTTTAAGGGCCGCCCCCCGCTGGGCAGCCCACCGCCGCCCCCCCCCCCCCCTCCCCAGTGCCCACGGAACCCAGGCCGAGCTGCCGGAGGACAGAGGCCGCCATTTATTCCTGCCTCCACATTTGGTGCTTATTATCACAAGTCCTCATTGCTAAGGCCTGAGCCTGCCCCCCCTCCCTCTCAGAGGTCAGGGGGCATTCTCTGCAGGAGTCCTCCGAGGGAGAGGAAGGGGGCACGTCCGCCGCTCTGGCCGTTGGCCAGTGACAAACCCGAGAGCCTTCCCGCTTGGGGGGAAGTCGGGCATAGGCCGCTCCTTTGGGGGAGCAAAGGTTCCCCCCGCCCCCAAAATTCCAGGAGCACCCATTGGGTGGTGGGTGATATGCTGGGACAAAGGAGTAGCTGGTTCTCCCTGACACCAGAACCGAGGTGGCCCCTTTCTCTGCCCCCACCATGGATGGCCAGCGAGTATCTTCCATACGCAGTGAACCCTGCCCTTCTCTCTTTCTTCCTCGCTGCCCCAGACGAGCCCGCGACTTGGCTGCAGGGAATCCCTCGTCAAAGACACTGAGGGCAACATGGACCGGCTGGTCCTCCCTGCTGCACTCCCTCCCTCACACCCCTCTCCATCTGCACACCTGAGGGCCGGCCTGGCCTGCCCCCACTGCCAGGACTGAGCTTGGCTCTCTGCTGACCAGGCCCTGGTCTGCTCTCACTATCTGCTTTGTACATCCGCTGAACCCCGGCAGCTGAGGGAGGCCCTGCGCTCACTCCATTGGCGATGGTGCTCAGTAATTAATTAACAGGGCAGGCAGGGCATTTGTGAGCACTTAGGACGCCTGGCATATTTCAAGGGTGGAGTGGGTGGCCGGGGTACAGCCTGGCATCCCCGGAGCTCCAGGGCATTTTCCTTCTCCTATCTCACCAGGAGATTGGAGGAAATGAAATGTCTCCTCAGAAACGGGGTGAGTGGTTAACCGAATCTAGGCCCACGGGGGCTTCTGCAGGGATAGGGGGTGCAGGCCAGGAGGGGGGGCTTCTGTAGGAACAGGGGGGCGCAGGCTGGGAGGGGGCTTCTGCAGGGACAGCAGGCTTCCAGCTCAGCATTCTGCCCACCCCCACCCCCCCGGCCAGCTTCAGTCTGCCTCCCCTCTCCCTGTCTCCCCTTCCCCCCACCCCCTGAGCTGCTCCCTCTCTAGCAGAAGGCTTGGGGCTTTATGAGGGGCCACAAATCAGGTACCACACAGTTTGGAGCTGACACGGTTTTTATAAGAATTATTTCAGAGCCGGCTGCCAGTAAAGTCTCCAAGAGAAGCGAGGCGGGCAGAGTCCAGCTGTTTGTGCAGTCGGGATTCCAAACACTTCGTAAAGAAAAGGCATGAAAGGCGAGCACCTTGTTCTGTTTAAGAGGACCCTTCACCTCTGTGCCCCGGACCTGTCGCAAGCCCCCCTCTCCTCCCCTCCGGCTGGGGGCCGCGGCTGCAGCTGGGCCCATTCAGGATGGGGGCCTGGGGAAAGCAGCCCCTGCCCCCACACCCAGCCCAGAGGGGCCATCTTTCGTCTCGGGCTTCTGGGAGAATCATCAACAGCTCCCCCTTGCAAAGCCCTTTCAGGCGGACAAGGGGCTTTTCTCAAACACCCTGGTAAAGACAGAGCTTCCACACATTGTTCTGCCCACTGTCGAGATGAGGAAACTGGGGGGGGGGAGCACCCTGTCCCGGCTCTGGGCAGCCATACTGTCCACTGATCGGCTCATGGATTGTTCACTCGTGGGCCCAGGCTCGGGCTGGGCTGGGCTGCGCACACTTCTCTCCCTGGGGTCTGGCACCAGACTCCAAGAGGCTTTTTGATTCTGGAGGACAGTTATAATCATCTTGGTGGCATGGGAGGGGCACCCAGTGCTCATGGACCCAAGGCCCCGGTTGTTCCAGAACCTCAGCTTGAGCCCAGGCTACCCCTGTCATGAATGCAGGCTCTTCGTTACAAGAGGTGCAGAGAGAGGGGGAGATAGAGAGAGGAGACAGACACAGAGGAGGAGGGGGAGGGGGAGGGAGAGACAGACAGAGAGAGACAGAGAGAGACAGAGAGGAGGAGAGGCAGACCCATAGGCAGAGGGACAGGCAGAGACAGAAGGAAAGGCAAAGGACAGTGAGTGGTGACCTTGCTCCCTCCTCGTGGGGCCTCAGTGCACCCGGGTCCCCTTCCTCGGCATGAGCATACACAAGCAGTTTGCCCTGAGCTGCAGTTCATGGTACTGGCCTGCTGAAGGCTGGCCCAAAGCCCTCTCCCTGCCGTTGGAACCCTTCCCTCCCCAAGCAGGAGAAGGGGGTGAGTGGGGAGCGAGCCAGTGTTGCGCTGACAGGCCTGCCCAGAGAACACTGGAATCCTGGGGTCCCCAGGTCACTGAGGCCCTTCTCCTGTCTCTGGGCCAGAGGAGAACAGCCAACTCCATGGCCCTTTCGTTCCACACAGGGAGGTCTGTGGAAGCCCCTTGATGGGGTCGGCCATCCTGCTGCCTGACCCTGGCTGCATCACCACTGGTCACTCAGGGCTCTGAGACTCAGAGATCCAAGCCCCTAAGCCATGAGCCACTGGGAAAGGCTGCTTCGGGTGGGAGAAGGGAGAGAATTGAACGAAAGGTGAAAAGGGCTGAAAAGCGCATTTCTCTGGCTTGGTTCCAGCGAGAAGCACAGTTTCTTTCCTTCCCCCTCACCCCCCAAAGACACACAGCCAAGCTGGGGGCAGCCAGCACCCTTCCTAGAGCCCCCGTCAGATGGCCGGGCACACACTGAAGGAACAAAGCTGTGCAGAATGGAGGGGTCGGCCCCCCTCCTGGCCAATAGTTGGAGACTTGTCTGGGGGACCAGGGCTTTCTGAAGTGACTCCTCCATCTGCATTGCTTCAGAACAAAAGGAATGGGGAAACTGATTTCAGGGTCCAGGGAAAGGCAAGTCTTCCCAGAGATTCAGGGGAGCAATGAGATGCAGGTAAGGCAAGGGGGAGTGGAGCCCTGGGACAGGAAGCATCCCTGCCTCCCTCTAGTGGGGTGGCCCCCCAGAGTGGCTACAAGTGTGGGATGAGGAGGGGCAGCTCCTTCCTCCCATCCATCCCCTCCTAAAGCCCTGCTCCCGCATCCCGAGGCTACCACGGATGGGGGGAGAGGGGCCTTGGCTCCAGGCCGGAGAATTGTGCAGAGAGACTGAAGCCAATCAAAGCCAGATGTGTGAGCAACCCCAAAATGCACATTATTTGTCTAGGAAAAACCCCATCAACAAAGAGAGATGAAGGCAGGGGAGAGGCTTGGGGCGGGGGGGGGGAGCTTGGATGGAAGGCCCAGAGCCCAAATGCTAAGCAGGACCCTGCAGAGCTCAGCCAGCCCCCCACCCCACCCCAGCCTTGCTCCAGGCAGAAGGAGCAGCACTGAGCAGGCAGGAGCCCCATCCTCTGCCGGGATGAGGGTCCTACCCACGAGGGTTGTTGCCACGAAGAGATGTGCACACACACGTGCAAGCACGGGGCCCTTGGGGTCCTTTTCAGACCTCAATCTGCCACTCCTCATCCCTCAGATGGACAGCGACCTTCAGAGTCCAGCTCTCTCCTAGGGCCTCCACTTCATCCCGGCAGCACCTCGACACTAGAAGATGCTGCTACCTTTCTATCCATTCGGCCAAGAAGAATGAGGCCCAGAACTCTGGCTCTGGCCACGGCAGTCATTGCGCCGGTCAATCATTCCCTGAAGGTTTTGCCCAGTGTGCGCCGAGCTGGCTGAAAGGTCAAAGGGATGAAGGTCACCACATAATTGGGGAGACGGGCCGTCCAAACCCACACGTGGGAAACAATTGGGAACACTCAGAGCATGTCCTAATGGCTAATTAGGGCCAGTGAACAAAGGCAGCAGCACAGGGCTAGGGAAAAAGGGAAGGCAAAGCCCCCGTTTGGTCCCAGCCCTCCTGCTGCCTCCCCGGGTGACCCTCCCTGAGCCTCAGTTTCCCCATCTGCCCAATGCAGGGTAGGGGAGACTTGAGACCCTCATCCCCCTAGCTCTGGGCCAGGACATGTCCCATGGCTACGGGAGGAGGTGCAGGGAGCATGTTGCTCTCCATACAGTCATCAGGTTAGGGGGGCTGGAGCTTGGAGAGATGGAGAGGGTGGCCTGGGAAGGTAGAGTGGGCAAGAGGTCCTTGGAGCATGGCTGGGGGCTTGGCCTCTCCCCCCCCCCCCCGCCCCAGCGTAAGTGCTGGGGAGGAGCAGGGTTTGCTTTGCTGGGATTTCCCCAGTCTAGGGGATACAGGGTCGGCGGGGGCACAGTGCCCTGCTTGGGATCCCCATGCCCTGAAGGCATTCTGCAGGTGCCAGAGGCCAAGGGACCGAAGACTTGAGTCTGGGCACTGGATGCAAGGACACTGATGACTAGAGAAGATCACTGGGGAGAAAAGTCTGTGGCCACAGAACTGAACAGTGTGGCTCCTGTCCCATAGCTCAGGGAGCATCCACAGGCACTCCCTAAGCAGCTCACCTCTCTTTGCATACCTTCCACTGCCCAAGACTCCAAGGGCACCCCAAACCTAGCCCAGGAACCCCAGCAGGGGAGGCAGGAGCGCCCTTGCAATGCACCCACTGGCTATGTGCTCAGACTGGGTGGGGGGATGGAAGACAGGCGACCCTCCGCTTGTGTTAGATTGCCTGGGCCAGGGCAGCAGAAACAAGGCTCTCTTTGTCTCTCCTTCCTCCTCCTCCGAGAAAAGACAGAGAATGCCCAGGAAATGAGCTTCAAAGATGGCAAAGGGAAAAGCAGAGGGACGAGGAGGCTGAGAGGGAAGGGCTGGGTGAGGGGGTCGGGGCGGGGGGGGGGAGAGGAGCAGGGCCTGTTGGTGAGTCCCCATGGCAACCAGGATGCCGGGGGATCCGGGAGGACAGTGGAGGGGATAGGGAAAGGGCTGAGGGTTACTGACAGCAGGATTAGGGGAGCTGGAATGGGGCAGGGAGCCACCCTTTCTCTTTGCCCCCTGCGCACCCTGGCCTGCAGGCCAGGAGGGCAGGAGCAGTGCTTGGGATGCCAAGCCTGAGGGCTACGTGGCTGCCCTTGGAAGGACGACCTTGGGGGGCAGCACCACCGCCCTGTGGGGTTCCCAGGCTGGGTGGGGTCCAGTGTCTCTGCCCACACCTGCCCTGTAGCCGGGGCTGCCTTCGGGGAAAGGAAGCTTTCTCTGTGCACTCCCTCACTCCTTCATCCGGTCACTCATTCACTTGAAGGCCCAGTGAAGCAAACCTGCCCTGACAGCTCTAATTCATGGGAGCCCCTCCAAGGACATTAAAGATGAGGGGCTCCCACCCTGGTACCCAGGAACAACAGGGCAGCAAACAAGGCTGGGAGACAGGCCTTAGCCAACAGCGCCTGGCTCCAGCTGGGGCGAGGTGGCTCCCAAGGACTCCCCATCAAGGGCTCCTGGCCTCACCACCAACTGTGCTAGAGAGAGACCAGAGGCCGGTCTCCTTTGTCTCCCCCGCCTGTCATTCTTGGTGATGTCCAGGCAAAGGGGGGATGTGGTTCTAATCAGCTCTCTGCTACTTATCTTGCAATCAACTGTTCCCGGAGTAGGGATAAACAGGATGTTTGGAGGCCCCGGTGAGTGTGGCCAGCTTCCCTAGCTGTCCAAGGAGGCCTCAGAAGGTGAGGGGGGAGTGTCTGACTTGCCCTTGGAGACTAGCCCCTGTTCCAGGAATGACATGGTCTGCATTTGTTCACAGAGGCAGAAACAGATCTGGAAAGAGGGGCAGAGAGCCCAGCTCTCTGATGCTTGTAGCCTTGGAAACAGGTGTTACTTTCCCGGCCTGGCTCTAGGGCAGCGACCACCCAAGACCCCGGGCACTGTATGGGCACCTCAGACCCTGAGGAGGGGAGGAGGGCAGAGCAAAGTACGGAAGAGTCGGTCTCACACATGGAGATGAAAAAACGGGGACCCCGAGAGGGAAAGAGACCCCTCAGCCAGTGAGGGCAGAGACAGGAGCTCACCTGCTTGGGAGGCACCGGCCAGCATCCTCTGTCCTCACTGCTCTGGGAGCAGGGGCCGACTGACTAGTTCCTTCTTTGAGTCACAGGCTGTCTAGGTGTGAGAGTGGAAGGGCAGGTCCCCTCCCTACTCTGTCCGGTCACCCTTCTCCTGTCTGATTTGACAGGTCGGCCAGAGGTGAAGAGGAGATGGGGGGAGCCCTGGCCCCGTAACCCCAGGAAAAGCCTTGAGGAGGTGGCCAAGCCCAGGCCCCAGCTCCACATTCCTTGCGGACCCCCCACCCCAGGGCCTTTGTCTTTTGGCTGCTCCCTCCCAACAGATGAGTCTGCCCCAGCAAGGACAAGTCTTATGAAGACACAGAACACCCTCCCCCAGCCCCTTATTATTGCTTGTAATGAATCCTCGTCTTTTTGACCCCCAAGGGGTACTGCCACCAAGTACGTAGACCTGTCTTGCTGTTGACACGATCATTGCAAACATTTCCAGCCTGTTCCCACCAAAGGGCTGCCACATGGCCAGGGACAGGGCCGGGGAGGGGGGCTGAAAGGGCGGGCAAGAACTTGGGGGGTTGTGGTTTTGTTCTACAAAGTGAGACATGGGCAGCTGTGGAGGTAGGGCTACTTGGTGGCCCCAGGGGCTAGAGAACTCTCTGCCCACCGAGGTCTCGGATCTCTATCGAATGTCCAGTTAAGGGAAGAGCCCCTGTGGAGAGTATGAGGTACACAAACCGTGACCCTAGTTTTCCCCTGGCCTCGGGGAAGAAAGCCGAGTCAACGGAGTGAGGGTGGGGGTCGGGGGGGTGGGGGTGGGCAGGGAATGACAATCCCAGAAGCAGGAAGAAGCGGGTTCTTTTTCCATTTGGGGGAGGCCCCCGTGAAGAGTGGGGTCCTTCTCGAGGCCAGGATCTGCTCTGAGCAGTCCTTGATTATATTCCCATTCCCCAGGACTCACTGAGGCCAGAGATGATGAGGTGTGAGATTCCTTTCTCTGCTGTGAATTAGAGGCCCCTTCGCTCCCGAGACCCCTGGAGCATTTCCTTCAGAAGGTACAATCGACCTCTTTCTGTCCTTTACAGGACTTTAAAACCACAGGGTACGATGTGCCCCAACCCGGGCCAACTTCCTGCCCCTCCTCCTCCCCCAGAGCAGAGCTCAGAGCCTCGGAGAGGGAGGCTGGAGAGAAGAGGATCCCGTCCCAGCCCGCTGCCACTTGCTGTGACTCACTCTCTCCTCCTGGAAAGTGGGGCCGATGGATCATTGAGCCATATTCCTCGACACGACCCCTAGAGCTATTGGCGTGGAGGGGACCAGCTCAGTGAGAGGAGAAAGCCTCATTGGGTGTCCGTGGGAAGACCAGCCATCCTAAGCCCCTGTGAACAGTTCTTTTGGGCGGGGGTGGCAGGAGAAGAAGGGGGTGGGCTGGAGCCCAGAGCAGCAGCCAGGGAGAAATAGAACCAAGATGGTGGATGTCCTGGCTCACTGGGGCCCAGCCTTCAGGAGGACCCTCCTCCCATTTCGGCTCCCTGCTGGGCCGCTAGAAGCCGCCCAGGGGGCCAGGAATCCTGCCTTCTGAGCCTTTCTGGCAGGCCAGGGGCAGCTGGACTCCACATCAGATAGGATTTTGTGCAATTATTCCTTCTGACCATGGCCGCGAGGAACACGGCTCTCGCCAAACTCCTCGAAAGCCCCAGACTTGGCATTCTTTGCCTCACCGGGCAGAGGGTGGGTCCCCCTGGGCCCGGACTGCCTCGCCCCTGGCAAACCCCAAGGGACTCCAGTTCTGGGGTGAGCTGCTGCCCACCCAGCCTCAGAGAGAGCCAGGGAACGGGTCAGAAGGGCTGCTCCCACAGGAGAAAAAATGGTTTTAATAAACAAATAGAGAACTAGCCACACTTGGTGCTTCCAGCTCCTTCTTTTAATTTGGTGCTTTCAAGAGCTCAACAATAGGATGCCTTGTCACAATAGGCTTGTGTGTAATATGTGTGCTTTTCATACAGACGGAAAAAGAGTCTGTTTGATTCATGGTCATGGGGAACAAGGCTAGTGTGGACAACTGGGACCCACAAATTATCCCAAACCTCCCCCTAATCCATACTGCAATATCAGCACTGCTAATGGACTGCCAGGAGGGGGTGGGGCGGCCCCAGGTCAGGAGGGGCCCTCGTGGCCCTGGCTGTCCTGCTCCCCCTGGGAAGGAGAAAGCCACTGCCTGGATACCTGCCTGTGACTGAGGTACCCCTGAGGGTCAAAGGCCTGGGCCCCAATTGCAGGGGAAGTACCCACGGGCTTCATAGCATGGGCAAGGCCCCACTGTCTCTGCCTTCCCTTCCTCGTCCTGGTGACCAGGGAGAACCCTGCCTTCTCCTGGCCATCTGGCCAGTGTGTTGGGCTGTGGGAGGAAGGATCAGACAATGTTTGCGAAATCCTCCCGCTCCTCCTCCTCCGTGAAAGTTTCCGGACCCAAGGCAGCTAGGTGGCGCAGTGGATAGAGCACCGGCCCTAGAGTCAGGAGTACCTGAGTTCAAATCTGGCCTCAGTCACTTAACACTTACTAGCTGTGTGACCCTGGGCAAGTCACTTAACCCCAATTGCCTCACTTAAAAAAAAAAAAAAAGAAAGTCTCTGGACCCCATGCAGACTCCCCAGGCTGGGGTGGCTTTGTCCCCTGGGCACTCACTGGAGGGCCTGTCCAATCTCATTTCAGTGAAAAGTGGGGGCACTTGCCAAGGAGAAAAGCAAAGCAAGACAGGGAAGGAAGGGGGGTTCATCGTGCTCACCTCCAGGAGGGGGTCAGTTGGAAAGGCGGCTGGCAGAGAGAGGTCTCTTGGCCTAGAGGCCTGCTCCCCGGGCAGAGTGGGGCTGAAAGAAAAGGAAAATTGAACTTGCTGGTGATGAGCGGAGACCAACAGCCCACATCACCTGAAACCATCTCAAAGGCTGCAGGGACATGGAAGAGAAGCCGCCAGGGAGGCTTTGTGTCATCTTCCATATCAGTAGATCAAGGGACGATGCCCGAGGCCCTGCTGTCCCAGGGAAGGGGGTTATGCTGCCTGTGCCCAAGGATCTGACAGAGGTGGGACGGGGACTGGAAAAGACCAAGCCCAGAGACGGGCCAAGTGCTCCAGGCAGATCCAGAGCCGGGCAGGACCACCAGGTTCTCCCAGTCTGGGGGAGGCTCCTCACCCCTTCACAATGTAACTGAACGGACCATGAAAGTCACTGACAAGGGCAGGGCCCTTCAGAGGAGGGATGTTTAGCCCTTGGGGGCCCCAGAGGGCAGAACCAGCAAAAAGGAGTGACAGTTAAGAAAGGCCAGCCGGAGCTTGATGTCAGCCAGAGCTGCGAGGAAGGGGGTCCCTCTGAAGCTGGAGGCTGGGGATGGCGAGGGGGCCCTTGTTCAGGGACAGGCCCTGGGCTTCCGCTGCGGGCACTCATGGCACCGGTGGGTCTCAGGAGAACGGACCTAGTGGCCTACAGGGCCGAGGAAGCCGGGAAGGCAGTAGAGCCAGCCCAGCCCAGGGGAGCTCTGTCCCTGGGGAGGCAGCAGCTGCTGCTGCTGTCGTCTCGGGTGGGCAGACAGGCGAGAAGGGGAGCCAGCCCCACTGGGCTCCGCGCTTTGCTACATCAGTGACCAAAGCTCTGTGAGCAATTTAGGAGTGAGGGGATCTTCCCACCCTCTACCTTGCCCCTCAACAGCCCTCTGGCCACGTTGGGGGACAGCCACGATGCATTCCCCCTGTGATCTGGGAGCAGGAGGCTCCCGGCTGCAGGGATCCACAGCAGTGCACTGTTCGTCTGGGGCTCCTCATCCTGGCACACCACTCAGACCCTGAGGCAGGCAGGGCCCTGGGGAAGGAGAGACCGCCACGGCCAGGGAGGGGGCAGTTGCCTGGACAGGAACCCTTCCTCTCCGTGCTGTTGTCCACCCATTGTTCCAAAGCAAAGCCACCAAAGGATAAAGAGTGAAGGCCCAAGAACCTGGATGCCTCATTGGGAATGGCCACTTGTGAAAAGGAGAAGGAAGGCCGGGCCCCCGGGCAGCAGGAAAGGCGGGCTGGTGAACAGTCTGCACTCACTGCCCAGGACACTAGAGCCACACAGCCTGTCTGTCCGTGGGGTCCTTCCTCAGAAGGGCCTCCCTTCCCTAGGATATATGAGGACCCACACTGGCCCGGGCCCTGAGCTCCTCTGGGGAGAAGCCACCCTCCAACTGGACACAAGGAACCAGCCTCCCGTCCTCCAGGGCCCCATTCTTTCTGTCCCTCAGGCTGCCTGTGTCTGGAAGCCCAGGTCCTGTTCTGCTCCTTACTGCCACAGGGCCCTGGTCACAACCCTTAGGACCTTAGGGTGAGCTCTTCCTCTCTCTCTTCACTGGCTGGGACCCCCAGCCTCTGCCCACTGACTACCCCGCTCTGAGCTTGTTTCCCTGATCCAGACCCTCAGGGCTACAAACCAGATCATAGGCTACTGCCAAGCAGCCCGGGAGGCTCCAGGACACAAAACGCGCCCCTCTTGCCCGTCATGCCCGCTCCAGACTCCATTCCCTTGACGCTCCTCTGGCCTCCTCCACACTTCCTTGGTAGAGCTGCCTCAGCTTCCTCCAAGTTCTCCCCGCCTTTCCTCTCTCCTTCTGTGACCCGCCCTTTGGGGCCCTGCCTCAGAGGCCCGGCCAGGCTCACATCCACCACAGGCCATGGGGCCCTGGTCTGGACCTGTGTTATTCTGCACCAGCCCCAGGAAGGCCACCTCAGGCTCTCCCTTGCCTGAGTGGTCTCTGTGGGGGGGGGCACCCACTTTTACATATCCCAGGCATCCTATGCCATGGGGCAGGGGGGCTGCCAGTGCCGTACAGAGGGTGGGGATATTTCTGAAGGAAGGAGCAGCAAGGACCCACCTAGCATAGTGGCATGCTGCTGCTATGTCTGAGTCCTCCAGTGTGTACAGGAAAAAAAGGGAAACAAGGCATTCATTTTCCTTTTCCACAAAGCAAAACTTTAATTCTGCCCCGGTAAAAGTGTTCCTCACAGTGCCCGTGCGGGGCCCTCCAGTGCTCTGGCACGCCCCTCACAAGCCGAACCAGTCGGGGACACCCCCTCGCCGGGGGTCGCCCTTCTGCCTCTGTCTCTCATCCTCCACAAACTGGTTTTGGATGGCATCAAGGGAACCAGCTTCGGGGCTTGATTCCTTCTCGGGAAACAGATCTGGGAACTGGAAGGTCTGCCCATGAGCCTAGGGGAAAAACACAACAGAGAAGAGATGGTGCCTGCACCCGACCCAGCATTCCCTGGAGCAGCCCCGGCTCCGGGCGGCCAAGTAGAGCCTCATACTCAGTCACTGGGAGGGCAGCAGAGAGGAGGGGGCCCCACATTCAATCAGATGAGATGATGAACAACTCCCCCTCCCCTGCTGCTCGGCATGATGGACACACGGCTGGGCTGCCGCAGCAGCCGGAGCGTGTCCGGAGCGACTCTGGCCTCCGCTTTCATCTAGCAGCAGGAAATCATCCCCAAGGACAATGATCTTTTCACTGACATTATCTCTTCATTGAGCAGCATTTGTCCTGCTTGTGGCCTCATTAACGGCGGGGAGCCCTCCAGACCCCGAGTCCCACAAGACTTTCACCCCTGCTCCCGGGCCACGCTACTCTACAAATCAAAGATGGCTTTGCGAGTGAACCAGTTTCAGGTTTCTCCCTAGAAACTCAGGATAGATCAGTACCGACAAAGGCTAGAGTGAGTCTGGTCTGGGGAAGAGCAGGCAGGGAGGGGGGCAAGACACCCTGACTTGTGGACCCAGTGCTTCAGGAATGTTATTGCTATCAAATAGGAAAACTGCACAATTGTTTCTTATTTCAAAAATATCCCTGATTTAATCTGTAATATTTCAGTAATAGAGCTGAGAGCAAATATAGAACTCTTGACATTTCAAGATAGGTCAAGGGACACAAAGAAAGACCGGCTGTCTCTGGAACGTTTTAATAAGTAAAATGAAGCAAGAGCAGCCAGCTCCCGAGAGCCCGCGTTTTGTCAAGAAGTTTGGGTTTGGGCTGTCGGCCAACACAGGACACCCTGAGAATTGAAGGTTGATAAATTCTGATCAGATGGAGCGGGGTGTCAGAGCGGAGAGTGATGAAAGGCAGGGACGGGGCATGCTCGGTAGCTGGCTTTCAGGAGGATTATCTTACACATTTCAAAACTTTTTTTCCCTTTTTTTAAAATACCAAAGGGCAATAGTTTACATGCAGGGCTGATTGCCCAGAACAGGGGGGTTTATGTGGCCGATTTTCTACAGGGCAGGGGGATGCAAAACGACGTTTTAAAATGTAAATACAAAGTTGGCAATTTACAAGAGTTCAAAAAAGTGAGGGAAGGGTTGGGCTGAAATCAGGGTCGCTTCCTACTGGGGACAAAGGCTCCGCATGTGGATGGGTGCTGAGATGGCAGGAAATTTAGGGTTCCTTGGGGAACTTTTCTCCCTTGTAGAGAATTTAACCTTTAACTTAAAAAAAGAAAAGAAAAGAAGCCCATGGTCCTTCCACAGAGAAAGGAAAAGCTGACCAGTGGAAAAGAACTGGAGAGGGAAAAAACCCAAAGCCCTGAGAGCCCAGGACAAAGAGAAGAGGAAAAAGCCCCCACCCGGGGGTTTTAGGGAGTTTGTGCTCGCTTAACCTCTTCTCTGCCGGCCAGCTGGGCAGACGGGCTTTTAGCCCGTCAGGAACCCGAAGCCCTTTTTGGAGGGATATCTGGGCAACTGAGGCATTTATTCTAGTTTTTAGGAATTAGGGCAAAAGCTGTGTTGGTCAGGCTTGGAGTCCCGCGACAGAGAAGAGGGTCCTAGACACATTCCCTAACCCAACCCTTGTTTCCCAACGCTCCTGCACATGTTTCACAATCAGATCTGCTAAGTAAAAGAGCAAGCAAAAGGTCAACGGGAACGAGAAGCGAAATAAAGACCCCCAAAGACAGGGCAAGTGACCCCCAGGCTGTTCCCATCACTCGGGCTCCCCCCCCCACCCCGTTTCCAGGCTGGCCCAAGTCCTGCCGGAGACGGCCAAGTCGCCCAGGCTGGGGGGTCGTCCGTTACAAATTATGATCAAGGAGCCCTCCTGAGCAGTGACATTAGACACACACTGAAAAAGGAGAGCCCCATGCAGCTGCTGCTGTGAGATCTCTGTGCTGCAGTTCAATTTTCACGATTGGGGGGTGGGGGCCCCGAGGGAACCAAGGGGCTCAGATGACTCCAAAGCCCCTGGTAACCGTAGCCTTCCCTGAAGGGGCCACAGCCAGGCTCAGCCCAGCCCTAGCACAGTGGTCTTTTTGCTGAGGGGCTTCCTCTGGTCCTGGGCTGGGCTGCCACACACCCATGGCTCCCAGCCCAAACACATATGTGGGTTCCCGGGCGGGAGAAAGAAGGCGGTTGTTGTCTGGAAGGAGGCAAGCCCACCCCCACTCCTCACAAAGGCGCCCCAAGCCCACGCCAGCCCTGCACTGCCCGGGCTCGCTCCCCAAGAGCACTACTGCCATCTGGCGGATGGATGAGGGAGTGCTGGCTGGCCAGCCGCTCCCCACCCTTCCCGCCACCCCGAAAGCGGGACTAGCTGGAGGAAACCCAGCTGAGAACAGACACTGGGGTTCCCGGGCCCGCATTGACCCCATTCGGATCTGGGGGAGAGCTGGGGCAGGGGATGGCCACGAGGCTGGTCCGGGCCAAAGGAATCGGCTTCCGAGGCTGGAGGTGGGGAGAGGAAGAAGGGGCTCCAGAGACTGGGCTCTGGATCCTGCCCTCACCTGCCCCACGCCCAAGCTCCAAGCCCCAGGCGGGTTGTCCCAAAGCCACTGGGCTGAGACCCCAGGGAACTGACGTGAAACCTTCCCCAGGCCAACAGCCCTGTTTCCTTGGGTCTTATCTTATGGCTGAGGGGAGGGGGCTCCCGAAACAAGGGAGAGCCAGCCCTGGCCAGAGTGAAAGCCAAGGCCACCCACCCACCTCTACTGTGTGAGAGGAGGGGGAAGGAGAGGGAGAGAGAGAGAGCCTGGGCAGGGAAGGGCCAGCCCAGATTTCAACAGGGAGGTGGGGAGGGAGCAGCAGAGCAAAGGTCGGGCCCACAGCCACCCAGGCCTCCAGCCTGCTGTGGCCTGAGGCCAGGGCTTAGGGCCGGGGCCTGGGTCAGCATGCTGCGGAAGGGCCTGCTCACAAAGGGAAGCCCCTTGGGCAGCCTCACCTTCCTTGTAGGGGCAGGGGTGACCAAAGAAGGCACCAGCCACAGGGTCACCCGCCCCTGAAAACACTGAGCCCAACAGCTGCTGGGGCCGCTGCCCTTGCCCAAGTCTGAACCACATTCTATGACACTCTCTCTCTCTCTCTCTCTCTCTCTCTCTCTCTCTCTCTCTCACACACACACACACACACACACACACACACACACACACTCACACAGAGACATACACACAGACTCATACAAAGAGGCATACACAGACACAAGACACATACAGAGACACAGAAACACACACACAAATACACATACACAGAGACACACAGAGACACAAGAGACAGACACAGACACAGATACACACACAGACACAAAAGGGGCACACACAAAGACACAGAGACACACAAACATAGAAACACACACACAGACACACACATGACCAAAGGGCCTGTGGTCTGGAAGTCTGGGAGGCTGCACCCAAGTTCCGCTGCCTCCAGCTACTCCAAGGCCTCTCAAGGCCGGGCTGCGCTCTCCCTCTTGGGAGAGCTTCCTCGCCCTGGACACGGGGGAAATGCCTCGCGCCCTTGTTCCTGTGGCAGCCCTGGACTCACCAGCTGGACATAGGCAACCTTGTAATCTGGCTGCTTGATGCGCACATTCCTGTGGTCCCTCTTCTTGTTGGAACCTGTTGGAAGAGAGACCTCTCTTCACCCCCTACTCCTGATTTCAGGTCCAGGCCCCAAAGCCAGGGCCCCCATCCCCGGCATTTGCCACCCTTTGGCTGTCAGCCTCCCTCTGCTCCTGGTCCAAAGGGCACCCCCTTCTGGGGGTCTGAAGCCTGAGCAAGCTTGGAACATGGGAGCACTTGGGAGGCCGAGGGAGCAGAGACCCAGAGTGTCAGAGGCCTGGGGGCCCCTGGGACAAAATCAGGCAGAAAGCCCGCCTTGGGGCTGTGGGGGGCCTTGGATAGCCACTGCTCTCCTGAGCCACAAGTGCCACCACCTGGTCACTAGCGGGCAGAGCCCAGAGCCGGGGAAAAGAGGCAGCCCACACTCACCGTGCTGTATGCGTGTTCTCACAGCAGCCACGGGCACGCCGTAGATGCTCTGGAGATAATTCTTGAGGTCGATTCTGGTCATCCTGCATCCCAGACAAGATGAGAGAGAAGGTACCTTGAAATCAAGGACCATGCCAGCCCAGGGGGCTGCCAGGGAGCACTGCAGAGTCCCAGAGGCCCCTTGGGGCCCCCTTGTTGGCACCTGCCTCACCAGGCAGGCTGCCCCTGTGGTCCGACACCGGGGAAGATGGACTGGGTGGGCCGCGCCCAAGAGCCCAAACCTGCATCCTCCCTTTCTAGCTTGTCAGCTGGGCCTGGCCAGACGTGGGGAGGCCCAGGAGCAAACGAATGCTGCCCAGACCTCCTCCCAGGCAGAGAGCCCCAGCGTAGAGAAGCCCCGAACTCGAGTGTCCAGAGAGAACCTGCAGCCTTCCTCTGAGCCCAGCCAGCTTCAGATGGGAAGACTGTCCTGTCTCAGTTGTGATTCAGTCTCTCCCTGGGACCGAAGTGGCAAAGCCTGAGGCCGCCTTGTCCAGGGGACCTGGCCCTCTTCCCCATGGGAGCAGAGGGGCCTGCCCAGTGAATGGGGCAGGAGAAGGGCAGAGGCCCGTGGTGTGGAGTTCCAGTGCCTTCCCGGGAGAGGCACTCAAGGCCCCACACGTCTGCACCCCAGAACCTTTGCTGAGCTTGCTCTTGGGTCTTTCCGTAGCCCAAGGAATGGGTCTGAACCCCAGAGCTGTGCCCTGCCAGGCCTCCAGGGCCAGGGGCCCCCCACCCTCCTGGAGGACTTACTCCATCGGAATTCGGAACTGCACAGTGTCCTCTGGTTGGGCTGTGCCGGGCCTCACCAGCTGGATGAAGAAGTTGGTGCGGAAGATGCGCAGCTGAGGGTTTCCTGCCTGGTACAGGGGGTACCTGCCAGAAAGACCCTGACTTGTTATCTTGGTGGTCAGCCCCCTCCCCCTGCCAGGTTCTTTGGGGGGCTCCTCGTCTACACCCTGCCTGCAATGGCCAGCCTGGTCTCACCTGTCCAGCCTCTCTCAAGCACACACTACACACAAAGCACCCCAGGCACGATTCACTGGGAGAATGCGGGAAAGCATCGTGCCTCAGTTTCTCTTTCTGAAGGGAAGCGTGTGGAGCCCTAGGATGGCCTCGAAGGTCTCTCCCACCCCAACATGAACGACTGCAGGTGGGCTCACCCCCACACTCCTGCTGCTGACCCGACAAGGCCCACAGGCTCAGCAGGAGAGAGACCTCTGCCGGCTGTGGCCTGAGCAAACGCCCAGGCTGGACTCTGCTCCCCCAAGGCCCTCCGGTGGCCATTCGGGATGGTGCAGGAGGGCGGTCAGCGGCCTCCCATGTTCCCCCTGGTGGCTGATGCCCATGGTGCACAATGGCTGGTCCAGGGGAGGGGTGCACCTCATGACTGCTGAGTTGGGGGCCATGGCTTGTCAGCCATGAGCTTGTCTGTCCTGGGCCTGCAAGTGCCAAGAGTGGACTTTGGGTCAAGCCATGGAAGGCACCTGGCACAAAGAGCCCCTGGCCGCTTTGGGGCAAGGGGCTGAGGCCGACCTTCCTGGGAAGAAAGAAGCAAGCCGAGGAGCAGATGGGGGGGAGGGGGATGAACAAGAACAAGGCTCCCCGAGGCGCCTGAAACAGGGCAGAGGCTCTGACCCAGCAGCGGGAGTGGAAGGGCCCTGGGGGGGGCCTAATCTTTCCCTTAGACAGCAATGGGAATGAACCACAGCCAGGCTCCTTTGGCTTTGGGGTGCCCCTTCCCCCTTCTCTAAGTCATCTTTAAATATGCAGACTACACACACTTCTGAGGGAACCAGTTAAGTGAAACACAAAGAGCAAAGTGTTTTAAAAACTGATTCCCAGAATCTAACCCCACGCTGGAGGGTCTCTCGGACTTCTGGCTAGGACGATGAGTGAGCCCTAAAGCCCTTGGTGCAGTCAACATCAGGCACCAACCTGACGTCACCAAAGCAATGACATAAAGGACGAGGCCTGGCCGTCCACTCCCCCATCTGAGGTGCGTCTGCCTGGAAGCTGAAGGCTTCCCTCGGTGCTATCTCCCCACTGGACTGAGAGCAGACCCAGCTGACCCATCTATTTGGACCTCCAGGGCACAGCCCTGGGCCCAACACACAGTAAACATCCAGATGGATAGAAAGAAAAGGAGATGGATAGACACAGACTGGTAGAGAGAAAAGGGTAGGTACAGAGAGGTAGGTAGGGAGACAGACAGACATGGGTGGATGAATGGATTAGACAGATGAACAGAAGATAGAGAGACAGGCAGGCAGGTAGATCAGTGGATGGCCGGGTGGATGGATGGATGAATGGATGGATGGATGGATGGATGGATGGATGGATGGATGGATGGCCGGATGAATGGACGGACGGGTGGATGGATGGATGGATGGATGGATGGATGGATGGATGGATGGATGGATGGATGGATGGACGGACCGACGGACAGACGGACGGACATATGGATAGATGGATGGATGGATGGACGGATGGACGGCTGGCCGGCTGGGTGGATGGATGGATGGATGGCCGGACGGCCAGACGGATGGCCGGACAGATGGATGGATGGACGGCCAGCCGGGTGGATGAATGGACGGATGGATGGATGGAGAGAAGGACAGATAGGCAGACAGATCAGTAGAAGGCCAGACGGATGGAATTCTGGAGCGTACTCAGGCTCCTGGCCCAGGATGGGGCGCCCTTCAGAGAAATCTCAGGGGGTGACTTGAGAGGCTCAACAGTCCAGTGAAAGTCCGCTGGGTAGGGCCTTGGGAATCTAACTGAAGGGGTTCTAAGTGGAAAACAGAAGAGGAGAAATAACAATGTGCATTAAGAAATGGGCCTCCAGCTGCCTGTGGAAGGTGGGCTTGGGCTTTTAGGGGGCCTGTCCCAGCCAATGTATAAAATTGTTATTTGAGATTTTTGTGACCCCATCTTTTGGCTAGAATTCCAAAAACCCTGCTGCACACGCTGGCCTGGTCCCTACACTAAGAGATTAATGAGGTGAATGGAGAGTGTTTTTGGAGCCTCTCTGGAAAGGTCAGCCCCCAGTGGCTGATGGGGGACAGTAAAGGAGCCTCCACTCGCTCTGAGGAGGCCCCAAGCCCCACCAGGAGAATGAGCAGAAGAGCCCGAATGAGAGAAGAGGCCACCAGGACCCCGGGATCTTTGTGGCTGTGCCTCACAAGCAGAGCCTACACATATGGCCTCAGGGGTCCAGTGACCCTGCAAGGCCAACAGTCATCAGAGCGAGAGGAACCCTGCCCCCTGCTCAGCCCCACCTGGAGGCCCCTGGGAAGGATAATGTCCAGCAAGGGGAGTCAGGCGGGGGCTGGGCTGGGCGTCCATACTGGGTGTGTTTAAGGGGGACAAGAGGGCCGCAGACCCTGATGTGAAGGGGACCCTGAGGCAAGGAGGTCAGAAATGGTAGTGCCAGGATTTGAACTCCAGGCCACCCTCCAAATCAAGGCCTCTTTTCATAGCCCTTGATGCTTCCCATGGTTGGACACTACGTGGGAACTGTTCTGCCCAAGACCATGGAAATCAGGGGCCATCTACCATTTTACTGATGGGGAAATGGAGACCAAGGGCCAAAATCAGAGGCAGGATTTGAATCCAGGACCCCCAACGCTGCAGCCAGGGCAGGACTGGGCCAACTGAGGCAGGCTGATTCAGCGCAAACGTCCTAACAGAGGATGGTCTCTGAGCAGGAGTGAGGGAAATGTTGGGGGGTGGGGAGAATTTCTCAGCTGGGAACGAGGTAACCCTTGTGTTCGCTGTCAGCTCTGGGAGGAAGCTCGCTGCCCCTGGGGAATTCTGGGGTCTGAGACAAGATGGGGCGGAGGGGCTTCTACTGGGATGCGGTGAATAAATGAACAAACGAGGGAGTGAGTGAACTAACGAATGCATGAGCAAATGAATGGAGGTGGCTGAGTGAGCCAACCGTCGGGGCAGGTATGCCAGGGCGGTCCCTGGGCCACGGGGCCTCTCGGGAGGGGCGTGGCCTCAGCCCAAGCCCCGCCCCTGCGAGAAGGGCAGGAGGAGGGGCAGGGCCCCGCCGGCAGGGGGCGCAGCGGGGGTGCGGGAGGGGGAACCCGGGCAAAGGCACGAGAGCCACGCAGGGGAGGGAGGGCTCGGCGCGGCGACCCCGGGGGGGGCTGGGAGCCGGCCCCGCCACGGAGGCCGGGGTCACGTGGGCGGGCAGGGCCTCGGTTTCCCCCCCCCCCCCGCTCTCGCCCCAGTCCAGGTCCCAGGCCGCCTCGTACTCACAGAACGTTGCGGGCCATGACGCGCGTTCGCTCTGACAGCGGCTCCCGGAACTTCCTGTCGGCAGCGGAAGTAGGGCAGAGGGACGAGGCCGGCTGCCGCGCCTGCGCCGTGGCTACTGCCTGCATCGCCCTCTGGCGGACGGAGGCCGCGCCCCGCTCCTGCCTCCGCACCTTTGTCTCCGGTGCCCTCCCCCAGCGGGCTGTTCTGCACCTGCGGCGGACGCCGGGTGACCGTCTCCTAGAGGGAGGCATGAGGAAGCTGAGTCCCAGGTCCCGGGGCCCTCGGTGCCTAGGAGGAAGGGATTCCCTGGGGCTTTGCCTGGGCCTGGAGAGGGCGCAGGGGAAAGTCGGGGTGGGGGCGGGAGTCCCGCGCGCGATCTGGCCAGAGGATGGCTGAGAGCGCTCCGGGAGAGCTTCCTGCAGCCGCGGGGCGGCGACAGACCTTCCAGGCAGAGAGGAGAGCCACAGGAACAAAGGGGAAACTGAGGCAGGCGACCAGGAAAAGACAGGACGGCCAGGCCCCCTCTCGGAGCCTTAGCTTCTCGTCTATGAAGTGGGCAGAGTGGGCCCCAACCCCCGACTTCCCCTTGTGACCTGGGGACACAGCGGGCGCCTAATAAATGTTTAAGAATTGACTGATCTCCCCCGACTCCTGCCTCTGTGCTGCTGCTGGGCCTCATCGGGCTTGGGCAGCCACGGTGGCACCATCCTCTGGACTCAGGAAGGGAGTGAGGCAGAGCTGCCCGCATCCGGGTATCCAGTGCCAGTCAAGATGTTGCCCGGGAGGATGCTGGTCTGTCTTAAAACCAAGCACAGCCACCACAGGCCTGGGGGGTGGGGGTGGGGGTGGGGTGTCTCACTTGGGCCCAGTGAAGTTCCTCACACATGTTGGAAGGTCTCCATCTCTTTCCCCACCTCCTGCCCTGCCCGACAAGTGAGAGGCCAAGGGAGAAGGGCAGGGGGCAGGCAGAGCCACGCCAGCCCCATTTCTGTCCCTCTAGAACTGCACTTACTGGCTGATGCTGAAAATCCCCCACTGGGGTGCCAGGAGGCCCAGCTGGCAGGGTCTTGGGGCAGGAGGCTGAGATTCTGAGCACTCGCTCTACAGAGTCCCAAGGACCAGAGAGGTCTCGGTCATGCCCACGGGATGCGTGGGAGCAGAGGGATCAGCCCTTGCCCTTCCCCCTGCAGTTTGGCGCAGCCCTCCTTCCTCCAATGGACCCTGATGCGTGGGGATACCCCCCTCCAAACAGCAATCTGGACCGCCGCAGCCCTTAGAGTTCCCAAGCTGGGCCTGGCTCCCGGAACTCTCTTGAGTTCTGTCTTGTGCCCACCCCACTGGGCACCCCTGGCTGCCACGTAGACAAGATAGTTTCATGGAGGGGCAGCTAGGTGGCACAGTTCATATAGCACCAACCCTGGAGTCAGGAGTACCTGAGTTCAAATCCGGCCTCAGACACTTAACACTTAATAGCTGTGTGACCCTGGGCAAATCACTTAACCCCAATTGCCTCACTAAAAAAAAAATGGTTTCATGGGGAATATGGGGTAGGGGGTTTGGGTAGGGGTCCTTAGGAATTCCTCTTTAAAGAATGACACCCTCTTGCCCACAAAAGCAGTTAGAATAAGAGGGAAGTTTATTTCAGGGCTGAGGAAGGGAAAGGGAAGGGAAGGGAAACCATGAAAGAAGTCCTTGGACTTCTCATGGGGAGAAGGCATGGCACAGAGTGTGGCTCTGAGGTACCAGTCTCCTCGAGCAGAAGGCTGGCAGGTACTTTTATAGAGGGCGGATGGCGGTGACCATCTGACTGTGGAAAGTTCCCTTAGTGGGGGAGTTGGGTGAGGGGCGGCTGCCGATCTCAAGCCATCTCCTTTGGACACAAAGGCAGCAGCTACACAATCCCATTGCCCCAGGGTTGAAGGAAACCAGAATGAAGGGTGGGGGGCTGGGAGTTTATCTCTCTAGGCGTGTTGGTCCTCTGGTTTAGCTTCTCTAGGAGAAGGTTCTTTGATGTACCCCAGAGAACTTCTGGGGTGCCCTGGGCCCATGACAATGGGAAGGGCCCACCTCCTCCAGGCAGCCCCCCGCCCCACCACACACAGACAACACGGCAGAGAAGGGGTCGTTTGAGCTTTATTTACAAGCCCCGCTGAGGGGAGCCCGGAAGTCCCTGGAGGGGGAGACTGGCAGAGGGGGGAGGTTGGGAGCAGATGAGGGTCTGGGAGCCAGGGGGACGTCGAGTCTGTCGGGCGGCTCGCTGAGGCTCCCCCTTTCCCTCTCTGGGGGTCAGAGGCAGAAGGGGAGGTGGGTGGGCGGCAGCATCTGAAGGGGCGGTTTGCAGCGGAGTGATCTCCCCATCTCCACTCTGGAGGCGGACTCTCTGCCTCACTTCCAGCGCCCACCGACCTTGCCCTTGGCACCGGCCTTCTTGCTGCTACAAGTGGAGAAGGGAAAAGCACGTCAGCCCTGGGGCAGTTGGGGAGGGGCCAGACCAGGCAATGGGGCTTTGGGGCTGCACCAGCCCTGGGGCAGGGGGCGCCTCTGGGTCAGAGCCCCAAACACCCCCGGGGGCCTTAACACTCACCTCCAGCCCTTCATTTTCTCTTGTTGATATTTAGGCCCAATTCCCCAGACTTGGTCCAGTCCCGGCCCTGAGCCCCATCCCCGGCCCTGAGCCCCATCCCTGGCCCTGAGCTCTCTCTCATCCCTTCAGGAGACTCCAAGGGTAACCTGGGATTGCCTTCGACCAAGCTGGAGGCCTCAGAAAAGTTCCTCACCCACGCTGGAAGGCCTGTGTCTCTTCCCCCAAAGAGGGGGCTGGGGAGGGGGCTGAGCAGTCTCTACTTACCTGTGCTTGGGCCAGCCCTGGTCAGGGCTGAGTTTGTCCCTTGCCAAGCAGGTTAGTCTGGAGTTAGGGGGTCTGAGGAGGGCGGAGCTGGGAAGCGGAGGAGGGACCGGGCATTGCTCCCCACGCTCCCTTCCTCAGACACACGGCTCCTACCTGGACTCATGGCACTGAAGAACCTTTCATTTCATGGCATTCCGTCCTGAAGGGACCTTCAGAGGTCACCAAGCCCAATACCCAGCTTTTACAGATGGGTAAACTGAGGGCCAGCAAAGGCAAAGGACTGGGATTCCCAGCCAGGTCCTCCAAACCCTGCAGTTCTCCCACTACCCACCCTGCCTCCTGGTAAGGAAGGCCCCCCTGCAGAAGGCAGGAGGGGAAGGCCGGGCTTCTAGCCCATGCGTGCTGGGGAGGGGCTGCCGTCTGGGCTCCCCTAAGTGAGGAGACCTTCTCTGCTGAGGGCCTGAGAAGTCATCCACAGAGCTTGTCTCCCCAGGGGGACTCAGTGCCTGTGTCGGGAGGAGCCATCAACGCCGGCACGTGGTCACACGCAGACACACACGGTCACACCTTGCCGGCCAATCGGCTCTTTCCAAGAGCGGTCTGTGCCGACCCCTGACCACCTACACCAGAGACAAGGGCCTAAGCCCCCTTTGGGGAGGCGTGGTAGAGCCTGCACCTTTCCAAACCAAGAATCTGAGCTCACCCCCAAACCTGTCTCCTCCCTGCCCCATCAGCAGAAAGCTGACGAGAGGCCCGGACACAGGGGACTGAAGGTCCCAGGGGGTGGGGGCCATGTTTATTTCACCCAGCACTGGCCTGAGTGTCAACTTCACATATAAGAAGATGGAAACACCAAAGGGTATCTTTGCCCAAATCTTCACCGAAGCTTTCTAGTACCCTCTGCTCCCCCAAGGGGGTGGGGTGAGGGCTTCTTATGCCCATTTCACAGAGGGAGATACTGAGGCCCCAAAAGGGAAGGGGACTTGCTCAGGGTCACACAGCAAACTCCTGGCAGAGCTGCTCCTAGACCACCATCTTGGGGACCCAGTCTGGGAAGGAGGCCAAACACTCTGGGAGCTTCATTGTAGTCAGTCTGGGACCTGGCTAGCCCACCCCTGGTACCTTCAGTCCTGAGGGCTGCCCTGGGGACCCACCAGCTACCAGGGCCTCTGGTGGCAGCAAGAGGGGAAGGGGAAGCCAACTGGGCCCCTAGGGGGCTGATTAAACTGCCTTGAACTCTTGCCCAATGCCCCCAGATCCCCAGGGGCCCCTGGCGTCTGTACACATCACAAGGGGCACAGTTCAGCCCCAGGGGAAGGTCGGGGGCCCTGCTCCCACTGTCCCTGCCCCTCGCCCCCGCTCTGTCTTCCTCTCAGGCTGCCCTTGTCTCTGATGCATCCGGCCAGGAACAGGAATGAAGCGGTTAGTGGGTGAATGCTCTTGGCCCAGGGTCCCAGCCGTCACTGATGCCCAGGCTCTGGGCCAGGTGGGAATGGGAGATGAGGCTGAGTGTCCATGGCCAGGTTGTACAGGACCCTTCTCTGGAGTCAGACTGACTCAGTGCATCTGCAGGAATGATCTGATCTCTCCCTGGCCCCCTGGAGCTCCCTGGCTCCCTACTGTTCTCCCAGAGTGGAGGATGGGGCGTGACGGCTGCTCCCCTGAGTTAGTCTCTGATCTCCCTGCCCCGCCTGGCCCAGCCCGGGCTCTGGGCACTGGGCTAGAGCAGGGCTAGGCTACTCACTGCTTCTGGGCCTGGTCAATCCGGTTCCTGAGGGTGGTAATCTGCAAATAACACAGACGCTGGGCTGTCACAAGGGTTGGGATAGTTCAGGGAGGGCCGGGGAGCCCGGGATCCTTCCATCCATTGGTGATGTTGGTCAAGGGTGGCCCAAGTCCGTCGGGGACTTGTAGGAACCAGACTAACCTTGATTTGAAGCCTCTCTGAGCAGCCTAAGCTCTCCCACAGAAACCACGGGGAAACTGAGGCAAAAATGACTTGTCCAAGGCCACAAAGGGAGTGAGTGAGAGAGAGCCAGGTGGCCTGCCTCCTGGGCAAGGAGGCTGTGTACGATATCACACTAGTCTCAGACCAACATCAGCCAGACCAGTGAGCCTGGAGAAAGGGAAGGGGATAAGCAGAGCAGGAGTCCCCAGGACCCCTCAGCACCCTGGCCTGGCCTCCAGGGGACAGCCAGCCCAGTCAGCTCTGGGGAAGCGTCCTGGGCTCCTTGGAGTAGGGCCACTGCAGGTGATACCTTGAGATCTGAGAGATGGCCACCCTCCATTCATCCTCAGAGCTCCTTTTCTAGAGGCCCGGGGCTCTCATTGCTCCCAGGATCAGCCAATCTGCTCCCAAAAAAACCATCATGATGTCCTGAAGGGAAGGAGTTGGAGGGTGGAGAAGGACAAAGGTCCAGCTCTTCTTTCCACTTAACTCTGTGAGCCTTTGGTCGGGTCTGGGCTCATCGCTAGATGAGTCTCTCCATCAGTAAAATGGGAGGGGGGAGAGCAAGCTTGATGATTTCTAAGGTCCCTGGCAGCTGGGATGGTCAGTGGGCTGAGGTGGGGGAGGGTGGCGCTGACCTTACACCCCAAAGGGAAGGGGCAGAGCTCCTGACTCAGTGACCTCAGGGGGCTGCCCCCAGGACGATCACTGTGGTTGGCGTGGCAGAAAAAGGCCCTGAAGGGCCACTGGAGACCTGGCCACACAGTCAGAATTGGGCCAAGGCCAGGCCCGAGTGACCCGAGGGACTCCAGGAAGGGTCTCCTCACTTCTAGACGTCTCCCACACAGTCCTGGAGAAAAGCGTGATGGCATGAAGGTGGGCAGAGCCTTGTCCCAACCTCCCAGCTGGGCTTGGGAGCCGGCTCGGGCCAGTGTCAGCCAGAGCAGGCTGGGGTGTGAGCTGTCCCTACGGGAGAGGCATCCTCTGCAGGTCCCCCTTGACTTGGGCCCATCCCCAGACTGAACTTCATCCTCGGCCTGGACCCTAAACCAGGCTCCCCACCCCCAAGGCCAGGCTAGGCTCAGGCCGCCATTGCCTGCCTCCTGCCTGAGTCACTACGGCTTTCCTCTTCCCACCAGGGGACAGGGACCTCAGGACACAGAATTCCAAAGCCCGGAGGGACCTCGTTTTAGTCCGAGTGACTCATTCTACAAGTGAGAAAAGAAAAGGGGAGAGGACTTGGCCGAAGTTCTGAGGGGGGTGCCAGCCTCCGGGGGCTGAGGGGAACTTCTCCTTGCCCTGGGTGGTGGGGCTGGTGGTTAGCTCTGGCAAGTGCTACCTCAGCCCCCCGCTTTCAGAAGGAAAGGGAGCACAGGGCAGCTTTACTGGATGGAAGCGGAGGGGAGGCAGCTTTGGCACAAGCCGGCCCTGCCCGCACTGGACACATGTCCCATGCTGAGAGGGCGGAGGGCCCGGGGGTGCAGGGGGCACATCCCTGGGCATCATTGTGCGCGCACGGACACACGAGTCAAGACTGGGGGGTGACCAAAGTGTCTGTTTCCCCCACCAAGCTCCTGCTTGGCCTGCAAAGCTGCTCTCTTCCTCCCCACTGTGGCTGAAAGAGGAACAGCACCCAGGGTATGAGCAGGGGCAGAGGGGCTAGGATGGGGATGGTACCCTCGGGGGTGGGGGTCCAGGGTCAACTCCAACTTCAACAAACATTGAGTCACCTCAGCTCCTGTGCCTGGAATGTGACCATCCCAGGAGCGTGACACTTACCTCTTCCCAAATGGCCTGAGGGGCTGGGGTGCAGCAGGCTCAGGCCACGGCAGGAGACCTGGGGCAGTGCTGCTAGGTCAGTCCTACGGCCCGGTCTGGACATCTGCACTCCTTGACTGGTGCCCACTCTTCCTTCCCTTCCACCTCCCTGTCCTCTCTCTTGACCATTACTCCATTCCTGAGGTCCCTCCATGCCCAGCCCCCTACCTAGCAAGGCCAGGTGGCTGAGAGGCTCCTGGGCCTGGCACTCAGCCCCCTTGCCCAGCCCAATTTTGGTGTAGGCCTCTAACTTGGCAGCACTGTCCCAGCTCCGCCGGGGTACTGAGCCGGGCAGAGGGTGAAGAGTGAGGAGAAGGGAGGCCCCTGTGTGGCTCCCTCTTCACCTGCCTTGTGCCCACTGCCTGCCAGTGTCCGCAAGCACCCAGAATCTCACCATGCATAAAGCGGCCAGCAGCCTGGCCCATGGAAGACTCTTGGTACTTACAACTTAGCCAACATCTCCACCCTGGCACGCACAGTCATGATCTAGGAAGATGGAGAGGGTTATGTTAGGGGGGGCCGTGCGGTGGGTTCTGCAGGATGCAGAGACGGAGGGAGGGAACAACAGAAAGTGTCCTCCGGGGCTCATCTGGCTCTGTTGACACTGACTGGACAGGTGGCCCAGAGGGCAGAGGTGGCAGCAGGAGCGGGCCTCTGGCAGGCCCTGCCAAACTGGCACAGTTGGTATACAGACTGGCACTGGGGCTTAGGACTGTTGTCTGAGGGGCTCATCCCCAACCCAGCCATGGGCACGTGCAGGAAGGCTTGGCCCATGGTGAGTGCCAAGGCTTTCTCCTATATTGGGGAGGCTCGGGGGTCTGCATATGCAGAGAGAGGCTCCACTCCCAGAGGTTCTGAGGATGGGGGTCTCAGTGCACAAGAACATTCTGGGAAAGGGTTTTGGGGCCATCCCAGGCCCATGGGGACTCTTGCCCTACTCCCACCAGAGCCAGGGTAATGAGGCCACACTGGACACGAGACAACAAGGGCCATGCTGATCTGGCCTTTGGCCCATCTCGAAGCTCCAAGGGTTTGCTGAGCAAATGAACATTGTCAATAAGACTGTCAGGCCAGTGGGCAATGGTCAACCTTCTGTTTACCAGTGGCTTTGTAGGAAATGTGCTGAGGACCACTGATTCTTATCTGGGGGTCAAAACGAGGTCTGGGCGGAATTTCTTTTTTCTTTTTAAATGTAGAATCCAGCCATTTCGCCAGCCCAGACTGGCTTTCACCCAAGGCCTTGAGCTGTGAGGCTTGAGGGTCCCCCAAACTGTGAGAGTAAGAAGCTTTCCCCTGGCTGGGGGAAGGGGGTCTTCTACATCAGCACCTTGTTCTACCTGGGCCCAGAGGCCAGAAGCAGGAATGCTGGGAGGTGGTGGCTCCCAGAACCCTCTTCCTACAATTCTACTTGTCTAATGATGGAATGACCTGCTTGAGGAGGTGGTGAGGTTCCCATTGGTACAAGTACTCAAGCAGAGACTGAAGAGGCCCTTAGCAAAAAGACCTGGATCCAATGGGCATCTTGATCCAGGCTCTCGTGGCTCCTCTCTGACTTGAACATTCTCAGATTTGGTGAATCTTAGCTCTGACGATTTTTGAGCTGGACAAGGGACAGAGTGCGCCCGAGGCTTATGCCAACCTTGGGCACTGTGCAGACTGTGGTGCCCGAGCCACGGCTCTTGTGGAGGGGGGATACGGCAGGGCCCCTAAAGCCAGCTTGGTGACGTGCCAGCTTTGGAGATGGGGGTTGGTTGTATGTAAATGGGCTTTCTGGAGAGAAAGCGGTGGATACCCAGAGCTTAGCTCAGGCCATCTCTGCCCGCAGCTTCCCACATTGCCTGAGGTCAAGTTGGCAGAACCCAGGCTCCCAGGCACAGCAGAGAGGTGGGCACCAAACAGCCTGGGGTGCCAGGTGAACAGCTGAGCAGCCAGCTCTGAGAGGACAAATAGAGGCCGCCCCATCTGTGTCGGGAGGCCTGGGCTCGCATCAGTAGCAGGACAGGCTGCTGGGGAAAGATGCTGGATGGAGGCCAAAGGCAGGGGCTGAGGGAAGCCAGCGCCTGGGAGCAGTTCCAGAAAGAGGGTCTCTCAAAGACGAGGAAATGTTTGGACTAGAAGAGAGACCTTGGGCCACAGGGGGTCGATTCTGTCACAGCCACCGTCAAATATTTGAAAGGCTGACGTGGGCGAGGGATCAGACGTGTTTGGTGGGGCCCCGGAGGGCGAGCGGGGGTGGCGGGGCACAGAGGGTCATGGGCACATTTCAGCTTGATACAAGGAAGGGCTTTCTACCAATCAGAACCACTCAAGAACAGAATGGGCCGCCTTGGCAGGGACAGAGACCTCTGTCACTTGAAGTGCCCCCTCCGCCCTGCTGGGTTCCTGGGTTAGGAGGGTGTACTGCATGACCTTGGTGGTCCCTTCCACTTTGGGATTCTCTGAAGCACAGGCATCTGTGGCCTCCTGGGAGGAGATGGAAGGGGATCTCTCTGCCTAAGGTCAGGGCAGGTGCCCAGGGAGCGGGTAAGGGCCCTGTCTGAAGGCACGACGCAGGTCACGCCTGGAGAGTTCAGCTGCAGTGGTCAGGAGAAGGCCTGGCAGAGGAGGCTGGCCAGAGGCCGGCGCGGTCACTCACCTCATACTTCTGCCTCTTCAGTTTCTCCCCAAAGTCAAACTTGTCAGTCTCGAGCTGGTACAGTGTGTCCCACAGCTCCTTGGCCTTGTCCCTGGGAGGTGGAGACACCCACAAAAAGTCTCAGGGATGGCCGAGCCACGGCAGTGCGGCACAGCCCACCCCTCCACTTTGGCATCGACCTAATCAGAGGAGGGCAACAGAGAGCCTCACGGATTGCTGAAGGGGCCAATCTCTAGGAAGAAGAGGGAGCGACACACTTGACCCCTGACCTCTCACAGACATTCAACATGGCAGAACCGGCTGGGAGCCATCACTTACTGGCCCAGAGAGCAGGACACGGCTTCCACCCGGCCAGGCACCTCTATCACATCTCACACTGGCTCGGCCCCCTCCCAGGCTGGCCTGGCCTGTCCTCTCCGGCCCCACCATCTAACAGTGCCTCGGTGCCCCTGCTACCTTCCCTTTCCTTCCTCCCTTAGGAGGCCGCATGGGTTTCAAGGCCTGTCTTATTGATGGTGGTTTCTGGGCCCCGCTGATGTCTCCTTTGTCCAAGGTTGTGAACATACGGGCAGGGCTATAGGCAGTAGGCTGGTATTTGCATCCCAACTCTGCTATTGATTGGCTATGTGAGTGTGGTCAAGACCCGTGTCCTCCCTGGGTCTCAGTGTGCCCATCTCTAAAATGGGAGGGGGTGGACTAGATTAGCTTTCAGGTTCTGTCTGGCTCTAAATGCCCGGCTCTCTCTGGGGGTGTTCTCTGGCAGCTTTGGCTGTGAGGGCCCCCCCAGGCGTGCACACACTCGCGTACACACACACACGCACACACACCTCAGCTTGTCATCACCCAGATGATCGATATTGAGTGGTTTACGCCTCTCAGCCAGAACCTTCTTCTTCATCTCTCGGGCAGTCTGTTTCTTCCCTCTCTTCTGATCAGCCTGGGGAGGAGAAGGGAGGAAAAGGGAGCCCCCTTTAGGGACAGCCCTCTGGAAGTCCCCCACCCGAGGCTGTGCCAACTGAGGGGCTGTGCCTCTGTTTCCCCAGCAAGCCTCACTTGCCTTTGCTAAGTAACTGCTGTATGAGGCCCCCATGGACGAGAGAGCCTTCTTCTTTTTCAGGTCATCCTCTGCCCGACGCTTGGCATCTTCCTCCTCTCGCCTGGCCTTCTCCTCCTACGAGGAAGTTCAGTTAGCAGGAGCGGGGGGACCCCTTGATCAGCACCCTGGACAGCACCGCCAGCTCAGCAGATCCCGTGACCTGGCATGTCTGCCCGCTTCTTGCACCAACCCACTTGCACCCACTCTAGACTCAGAGAAGCAGGATGCAAATTCCCGCTCCATTCCTCACTGCCTGCAGGGCCTTGGGCCAAGACCCTTCTTCCCCCGGGCCTGTTTCCTCTTCTGCAAAATGTGGAGGTTGGAGAAGGAGAAGATCTCCAAAGGGCTCTCTCATTCTAGGGAGAGACTCCTTCCCTGTTAGAACACTGCCCCACCCCAGCCACCAACACACACACACACACACACACACACACACACACGCCTGACCATCCCAAAGTCTGACAGGTTGTTGAAGATCGGTGAGTCAGTGGCAAAAATAAGGAAGTTCCAGTAAAGAGCCACAACAAGGAATTGTGGCACCTGGGTCGGGTCAGGTGGGCTGGGAGGAGCAGGCACAGAAACCCCTGGGGATCTATCTGTGAGCTGGGTGTCCTCCATGAAAGCTGTGGGTCCCTAGCATGGTCCCCCTCAGATTGCAATCTGCCAACTCGAGGTGAAGCCTGGCCCCGAGGTCAGGTCTACCCCAAGCCCGCAGCACAACCGACAAGCCAGGGCTGAGGAAAGCTCCGGGCACTGAGTGTATGTGCGCGCGCGTGTGCGTGTGCGTGTGTGTGTGTGTGTGTGTGTGTGTGTGTGTGTGTGTGTGGCGGGAGGGGGGGGGTCCACTGACAGGACCTGAAGGGAGCAGGTGGGGGTTGGTTGTATGGTCTGGTGTGTTTTACTCGGAGCTGACAGACCGCTGTGGGGAGGAGAAGCCTCATCTTGGCTTTGCCTCTAGGGAAAGGACACTGAGGAGGGAGGGGGAAGAGAAGCCCAAAGGGGGAGGCAGGAGGAGGCCAGGGCTGGGGGGAGGGAGCCACGCCTGGCACAGGCACTCACGGCCAGTCTGTTCTGCCGCTCTCTCTCCTTCTCGGCCCGGATTCTCTGCTGGTCAGCTCTCTCAGCTCGGCGCTTCTCCTGGGAGGAGCAGGCACACATGGACGGGATGCTCCAGCCTGGGCCCCCGGGCTCTGCCTGCCCCACCCTGCCCCAACCTGAGCCCAGACTCACGATTCTCTCCTTAAGAGCAATCAGCTCTTCCTCCTCCTTCTTCCGGGCTTCAAAGTGACTATCAATGAGGGCTTGAAGTTCAATTAGGTCTTTATTCTGCCGCTTCTTTTGGATGTCCTGGGTAGCCACAAGGAGAGGTCAGAGGTCAGTCAGACCCTCCTCACCTGCCTACCCATCTCCTTTTTAGGCCTTGTCCTTCCAGCAAGACTGCTGAGGCCCCGGAGCCCTGAGCCCCCCCCCAACACTTACACACCTCCTCCGGGAAGCCCTCCCTGACTGCTCCCACTCAGAATAGGCTCAAACAACACAATATTTGGGAGGTGCCTAAGGGCCTCCCCTCCCCCCCGGCACCCCCAGAGCAGGCACTCTGGTGTAGCTCCCCATGGAGGGGAGCTCTCTCCCTACTGGGGGAATAGCTCTGATTGTTAGAATCTACTTTCTTCCAGGAGAATGTAAAACTCCCTGAAACCAGGGACTGGGGTGATCTGGCTTTGCCTGTGCCCAGAAATGCTCTCTCCCCATCAGAACCAGCACCACTGACCAGAGAACACCCCCCACACACACACACACACCTCCCCCCCAGGAATGGCTCTCAAGACTGCAGGGGTCTTCTGTGTGGCAAAAGGATGGGCAACTGGGGCAGCTAGGTGGTGCAGTGGATAGAGCATCGGCCCTGGATTCAGGAGGACCTGAGTTCAAATCCGGCCTCAGACACTTGACACACTTACTAGCTGTGTGACACTGGGCAAGTCACTTAACCCCAATTGCCTCATCAAAATAAAACAAAACAAAAGGATGGGCAACTGAGTGGTTAGGACTGGTGAAGATCAAAAGATAAAAGAAGGAAGGAAGGAATAAAAGGAAAAGGGAAGGAAGAGAGAGAGGGAGGGAGGAAGGGAAGGAGGAAGAGGGGAAGGAAGGGAGAGAGGGAGGGAGGAGGGAAGGAAGGGAGGGAGGAGGCAAGGAAGGGAAAGAGGCAGGAGGGAAGGAGGGAGGGAGGGGAGGAGGGGGGACAGGAAGGGAAAGAGGGAGGAGGGAAGGAAGGGAGGGAGAGGGGAAGGAAGAGAGGGAAGGGGGAGGAGAGGGGAAGGGGGGAGGGAGGAAGAGGGAAGGAAGGGGATCCGGGGAAGTAACCAAGAGGGACAGAGAGAGGAAGGTCATCAAACTCTGAAAGCCAGGGGCAAAGATTAGAAGATGGAGGTGGGAGGGGAGAGAAGGAAGGTGATTTCAGATTTCCGGATGGAGGCTGGTTGAGAATTAAGGAGGAAATGGCTAAAAGGCCCCACCCAGACCAAAGCCCAGAAGATATTTGGCTCCTGCGCCCGGGGCACAGACAGCTGGATTTTGGTTGAGGGCGGGAGTGGGGGGTTCCCGATGGGCTTAGCGGCCTGCAGAAGGCCCCCTGAGCCCTGCCCGCCCCAGGGAGCGGAGGGGCTAGGAGGTCGCTGACGAGTAGCCAGAAAAACTTACGTCAAAATCGACCTTCTCTCCTTCCGGGATCTTAGGAGCGGTGAGTCTGTGGAAAGGGGAGAGAGAACGGCCTCTCCTTATCTTTGCAGCCTCAGCAAGCTTCTTCCCGAGCCTCGTTTTCCCCTCTTGCCCAGGAGGGTCCAAGCTCCCTCCCACCTCCAATTGCCTCCTTCTGCACTTCTGGCCACGTCCAGCAGAGGGCGCAAGAGACAGCAACAACCCAGGTCCATCCCCAAATCTCGTTTGGAATCGCATAGAATGTTGGTGCTTTGGGGGGGGGGGGGGGCGTTAGAACACAGAACCCAGAACATCAGGCGTGGGAGGGGTCTCGTGTGATAAAGTGGGATCAGTCCGCGGCAAGTACAAGGCTACTTCTGCCACACCCCACCTGATACCTCTCTTCCCTCTCTCTGAGACTCAGTTTCCCCAGCTGTGAAATCAAAGCACCCCAGGCTTGGAAGGGGCCTGAGCGGCCTCGGGTCCTATCCGTAAGTAAGTAAGCAGGCTCAGAGACTCCCGGCCTAGAGCCTTGGGTGTTTGACTCGCTGAGGGCTCTCATCATCAGGAAGCTTCTGACTGTGGGCTTTAGTCCTGTCCTTGCTGCCAGACCTGGAGCGGCACCTGCCTGCTTTGGCAATGCTGGCAGAGAACCTTGATGCCGCCCGCCCGCCGCTCCCTCCCTGCTCTTCCCTCTCAGCCTCACGGAACACGGGCTCCTAAACTTTCCCACCTTTGGTCTCCTCTGGAGGGTTTCTGTGTCCTTCATGAGTCAGGAGGCCAGGGTGGGGCCATGGGCCGGGGGCTCTGCCATCCCTTACCCTGAGCCTTGCATCCCACCCCTGACTCTGGCCCTTGTTGGGTCTGGACAATGGTCACGGTCTGTCTCCTCTGTGCTCCATCCTCCTCACAGCTGCTGGGGATCTTCCTTCAGACACCCCAGCGGCTCCCCATTCCCACTAGGATCCAATGCCTCCTGCTCTCAGCCATTTAAAGCCCTTTGTGCAATGGCTCCAGCCTCCTTTTCCAGGCCTCCATGGTTGCCCATTTGACCAAATAACCTTAATATTACAGAAACAGCTGATGGCTCAGTTCACAGAACGCCAGGCAGGAGTCAGGATGACCTGAGTTCAAATATAGCTTCAGACACTTTCTAGCTGTTTGACCCAGGAAAGTCACTTAGCCTTGTTTACCTCAGTTTCCTCAACTGTAAAATGGGAATAACTGCACCTACTACCCAGGGTTGTCATGAGGATCAAATCAGATAATAGCAAAACGATGTGGGCACTGCAATGCTTGGCACACAGCAGATGCTATATAAATGTTAGCTTTTATTGTTATCAGGCAGCTAGGTGGCACCGGAGTGCACAGAGCATTGAGCCTGAAGTCAGGCTCAAATCCAGCCTCAGATACTTCCTAGCTGGGTGACCCTGGGCAAGTCACTTTACCCTGTTGGCCTCATCTGTAAAATGAACCGGAGAAGGAAATGACAGACCTCTCCAGCGCCTCTGCCAAGAAAACCCCAAATGGGCTCACGGAGAGTCACAACTAAAATGATTGAACAACAATTATGTTATCATTCATATAGTCTCAGATGTCTTCAGTTTCCTGGGTTGCATTATCACACCACTGACTTCTACTGAGCTTGTGGCCCACTGAAACCCCTAAATCTTTTTTAGATGAATTCTTATTTATCTACAACACTTTGGGCCTCTACTTGGATAATTGATTTTTTGAACCCAAATATAAAACTTTCCTTTTTTTTTTTTTTTAAAGTCAGTGCTATGGCTTCATTGATCTACAGAAGACCCAGTGGGGAAGCTCCTTTCCCTATGTCAGGTCAACCCCCATTCTGTGACCTAGCATCTTACAGCCTTGAATCCAAGAATAAACACGATGCCTATTCCTGGAACTAGGTCTTTGGGGATTTGACTCAGTTGTCCAGCCTGTCCACATCATTTGGATTATGCCTGCTCTCCTTCCCAGCCTGGTAGCCTGTACACCTGACAGCATTATTCCAGTCACTCCCAAAAGTGCCCTGGGGCCCCACTGGAGACCTTTTGCCCTTCGCTGGCCACGGGACCCAGAGCCTCTCTGAGCCTCTCTGCTCATCTGTAAAATGGAAACTGAAGTCGTGGGAGGGCTGTCGGAAGCCTCAGACAGAGGAGATGGGAAGTTCTTTGTGAGACTGCCAGCAATCACCCTCCCTCCTCTGAGGGAGTCTGGCAGATGTTCATCCCTCTCTTCCTCTCTGCCCCTACCCCAGCAGGCCCCCGGAAGGAGACTCCACTCACTTTGGCCGAGGCTTCTCCTCTGCTTGCAGGACACCGCCAAGCCACCAGCACAAGGATAGGGAGAGAGAGAAAGTGAACAGAAGTAAGACTGGGCACAGGGAACCAGAGGCGAGTCAGTCAGCACAGGACCTGGGGAGGGGTCGGGGGCCAAAGAGGAGCAGCCTGGAGCCCATCTCCCAGGAGGTTGCCCCCCCAATCAAACTGACAGTGCAGCCTGTCCCCCCCTCCCCAGTCCACAAGGCCTTTGACACGGGCAGGAGGCAGCCCTGACCCACAGCGGCCACATTCATCCATCCTGGGCTCAGTCATCTCTTCCAGGGAGTCTTTCCAGATTCACACACATCCTTTCCAGCCCCGCCATCAGTGCCTTCTTCTGGACTCCACACTCATCTGCCCTGCAGCTGTCCCATGGGTGGAAGTCTTGCTCTGCCTCATCTCCTGGAGAGGGGCCTGGCTTTGCTGCTGCCTCTGTGCAGCTTCTCCCCATCCCTAAAGTGGCACCCACAGAGGGGACTCTTTCTGGGACTGGCCATTGACAGAAAAGGGCCAACAGGCCTGGGTCCCGCTGGGGCTCAGTGCCTCACCAGCTGCTGGCTCTAGGCACTCAGAACTTGGGGGATGAGGAGAGGAGCTGCTACTAAATGAGGGAAAGGAAGGCAAGGCGGCTCCTCTGGCTCCCTGCAGGCCAGCAGGCATGCCCTTAGAGGGTCTCTCTGTAAGCCTGGGATGCACCCTAGCTCCCATTGCCCCCTACTTCCCCACCACTGCCTCGCTCTGCTGCTCAGCTCCATCACCACAGCAACGAGGCTTGGACAGCACTCTGGGCTGGGCCTGGGCTGGCCGATGACAGGCAGGACAGATTAGGCCACTCTTGACCAACAAGCTACCCTAGATTGGGGGGGAAGTGACCAGCAGGTAAAAAAAAGGCCCCATGGTCTCTGCTAAAGACCAAGGCAGCCCAGAGCAGAGGGGACAGACCAGGCCACTGCACAGGCCCATAGTCCCCTAACCTTCATCCCACTGTTCTCAGAGACTAGAGCCCCACTCTCTCTCTGCTCTCTATCATCCTCTGTCCAGACCTAGGGGACTCACCAACCCCTCCCCCTCTTCCTGACCTCCCTCACACATATATACACAAATGTGCCTGCACACACACACACACACACACACACACACACACACACACACACACACACACGGTTCATGAGCAGGATGAAGGTAGCAAGATGGTGAGACCCAGCTCCAGAAGCAGTGGAGGAGAGAAGCAGGAGCAGGGAGAGACTTGCAAAGAGAACAGTCCACCTCTGAGACCCATAAACATCCAGCACAGAGACCCCTCCTTCTTCCTCAGCACATTGTGGGGGGGAGCTGGGATGAGGTACAGAGCAGGAAGGAAGGGATGAAGGAAGGAAGAAAAGAAGGAAGGAGGAAGGAAGAAGGAAGGAAAGAGGAAAGAAGGAAGGAAGAAGGAAAGAAGGAAGGAAGGAAAAAAGAAGGAAGGAGGAAAGAAGGAAGGAGGAAGGAAAAAAGGAAGGAAGGAGGAAGGAAAAAGGAAGGAAGGAGGAAGGAAGGAAAAAAGAAGGAAGGAGGAAAGAAGGAAGGAGGAAAGAAGGAAGGAAGAAGGAAAGAAGGAAGGAAGAAGGAAAAAAGGAAGGAAAGAGGAAGGAAAAAAGGAAGGAAGAAGGAAGGAAGGAAGGAAGGAAGGAAGGAAGGAAAGAGGAAGGAAGGAAGAAGGAAAGGAGGAAGGAGGAAGGAAAAAGGAAGGAAGAAGGAAAAAGGAAGGAAGAAGGAAGGAAAAAAGAAGGAAGGAGGAAAGAAGGAAGGAGGAAGGAAAAAAGGAAGGAAAAAGGAAGGAAGGAGGAAGGAAGGAAAAAAAGAAGGAAGGAGGAAAGAAGAAAGGAAGAAGGAAAAAAGGAAGGAAAGAGGAAGGAAAAAGGAAGGAAGGAGGAAGGAAGGAAGGAAGGAAGGAAAAAAAGAAGGAAGGAAGAAGGAAAGAAGGAAGGAAGAAGGAAAAAAGGAAGGAAAGAGGAAGGAAAAAAGGAAGGAAGAAGGAAGGAAGGAAGGAAGGAAGAAGGAAGGAAGGAAGGAAGGAAGGAAGGAAGGAAGGAAGGAAGGAAGGAAGGAAGGAAGGAAGAAGGAAAGAAGGAAGGAGGAAGGAAAAAGGAAGGAAGAAGGAAAAAGGAAGGAAGAAGGAAGGAAAAAAGAAGGAAGGAGGAAAGAAGGAAGGAGGAAGGAAAAAAGGAAGGAAAAAGGAAGGAAGGAGGAAGGAAGGAAAAAAAGAAGGAAGGAGGAAAGAAGAAAGGAAGAAGGAAAAAAGGAAGGAAAGAGGAAGGAAAAAAGGAAGAAAGAAAGAAGGAAGGAAGAAGGAAGGAAGGAAGGAAGGAAGGAAGGAAGGAAGGAAGGAAGGAAGGAAGGAAGGAAGGAAGGAAGGAAGGAAGGAAGGAAGGAAGGTAGGTCTTGGTCTCCATACCTAAACTGCTCCTAAGACTACTGTCCCTCTCTAGGGCTCGAGACCCTTCTCATAGCCACCAGCCCCAGGAGCCCCTCCATCCATCCATCCATCCATCCTCCCCTCTTGCTGAAGCCTTGCCTCCTTACCCAGTGCATCTCCCACCTAACACCAGCAAACTCACTGCCTGCTCAGCAAGAAAGCTGGCCAGATGCTGGCCACAGGCTCTCAGTGAGCGCAGAGGGCAGCTCGACTCCAGCCCTGCAGGTCAGCCAAGGCAGGCAGCGGCAAGAAGCTGCAAGGCTTGGGGGGCCTCCAAGGCCCAAGCCCGCAGCCAACCCCAGGGCACAGAAAGAGAGGCAAGGAAAGAGGGGCGGCAGGCCCCAGCAAGCCAGATAGCACTGGGCACATCATCAAGCCTCCAGGGTCTGGCCGGGGACAAAGAAAGAAAAGGAGGAATCAGCATTTGTGTTTCAGGAACCTGAGAAAGGAAGGTAAGAGACAGAGAGAAAGGAGGCAAGAGACAAAGGACACAGAGAGACAGAGACCCATCTCTTCTCAAGGCACCCAGAGAGAAGACAATGAGAAAGGGCAACGAGATCAGCGGGCACAGGGAAGGGGCAAGAAACAGATGGTGGAGGGGGCAGTGTCCAATCATCTCTGCTTAAGGATGGATGAGCTGCAGAAAGAAAGGAGGGATGGGGAAAAGGAGATACAGAAAAGGTGAGAGAAAGGGAGGGAGAGAGGGGGAAAGAAGAAAAGGAGGGGGAGAGAGATAGAGGAAGGAGTGAGAGAAAGGAAGGAGAGCGACAAAGAGGGAAAGGAAGGATGAGAAAGAGAGAGAGGAAAAAGAGACAGACACAGAAAGAGATAAAGATAGATGGAGATGGGGGCAGTTAAGTGGCACAGTGGATAGAGCACCGGCCCTGAATTCAGGAGGACCTGAGTTCAAATCCAGCCTCAGACACGTGACACTTACTATGTGACCTTGGGCAAGTCACTTAACTCTCATTGCCCTATCCCCCCCCCCAAAGATAGATGGAGAGAAAGAAAAAGACAAAGACAGGGGAGGGAGAGAGGGCTAGAGAAAGCATGGGTAGAGGAAAGGAGGAGGAGCAGGAGGAGAAAAGGAGAGAAGCCCAGGCCAAGTCAGAGCCAGATTCTGGCTCGGTCCTGGCAGGCAGGGTCTACTGGGGGCTCCGTGATGGTAGGATGTGGGCGCCCCACTCAGTGGTCTGCCAAATGTCACTGGAAAGGAAGAAGGGGAGCACCAGCCTGGGAAGCCAGTGGCCGAGGCTCAGGGTCAGGAAGTGAGAGGCAGCCACTGGCCGAGGTGACCTTGTGCACAAGCGCCCTTACCTTCCGCGTAATCCTCTTGCTCGTCCGCGGCGCCATCTTCACAAAGGCAAGCACGTGCAAAAGAAGAGCGAGTGCCAGGAGCACCAGAGCCGTTAGAGAGGCACAAAGTGTGGGCACCACGGGGCATGGGCAGAATCAGGTCTGGGCATCTTGGGGCATGGGGCAATCATGGAGGTTGGGCACGGGGCCACAGGAGCCATTGTTGGGAGCCCTTCCCCAGGGAGGGAGTCCCTGGCCTGGCCTGTACCCAGGCTGCAACATGAGGGGCTAGGGGGCAGTCTGTGGGGCAGCAGGGAGGCAGCTAAGTGAGAACCAAGCCCTCCATCCTTGGCACTTGGGAAATATGGAGGAAAGGAAATCCCACTGCCTGCCTGGCTTCTAGCCCAGTCCCAACCTCCCTTGGAGGCAAGAGTATGCTGTCAGAGATTGGGCAGTGACCAGTCAGTGAGGGGCCCCATCTAGCTTGGCACTGAAGCCAGGCTTTTTGCCCCCCAGGTAACCCTCTGAAAAGGCCAGGCTCTCCAAACTCCTCAAACCCACGCCCTTGCCATGGTCCAGCTCCCTGCCAGGGAAGAATCGATGCCTCACACATGCAGGCATTTGTGGTCTCAGGGGCTCTGGTCTTCTTCTACCCACATACTGACAGGCGGACTTCAGGAGAGGTCAGCCAAGCAGAGACACCCAGCTCAGGCCACTGCATGCCAGACTGCTTATGTGCAAGGGAAATGAGGCTGAAGGGCTGGCAGGGACCTTGGAGCCCACTCATGTGATCCAGGAACCTGCCTGATCTCACCAGGGAGCCAAGATGAGAAACCAGCTAACCTGCCTGGGCTCCTTCTTCTGCTCAGCCAGGACCAAGATGGAACCTCCTCAAAAGAGACTTTGTAATGTGACAGTGCGGACTTTAAAAAGACCCTTTTGTCTGACTGCTTAGCCTCATTAGCCTCGTTAGTCTCATATATAGGCTCCAGCAAAGGGTTTGCAAATGGAGGGCCTGATTCTAAGGTTCCAGGCCAGATTTCACCTGTCCTGGGCAGATCCAGCCCAGTGTAGCCAGGTGGCCAGGCCTGCCTGGATGCCTGGGCGTGGGTGGACCGGCCCAAGGCTGTCATCTGTGTCATACACAGACAATATACTTCAGGGGAACACAGCACCCACGGGCTGCCTAGGGGGGGCTGCCCAGGTGCGCTTCCCAGGTGCACCATTCCTCAGTTTCCTCTTTTTGCCCTCCCTCCCTCTGATTCTGCAGGCTGACTTTACTTTTCACAACACACAGGCAAGCCTGGGCAAGTCACCTGACTTTGGACAGAGAGATCCTGTGCCCATGTGCCCGAGAGAACACCATTTCCCAGGTTCACTGACTCAGGTTACAGGTCTAACCTCCCTCATTTTGCAGGGAAGCACACCTAGGCCCTAAGAAGTGAAGGGAGGCTCCTAGGCCACCAAGGGGGCAAGTCCCAGCTCTTCCCGTGGACTCTCATTGAAGTGGCTGATGATCCTGTGCTACTAAGCCCTGGGGCTGATTGAGGAAAGCAGAGATTAGGACTTTTCCCCATAAGGAGCCAGCTCTAAGTGAGGCCCACCTGTGAGAGGGAACCTTGGGGGTGGGAATGGGGAAAAGACAGAGGGAAGGCAGTGGGGGAGAGCTAGCAAGTCCCACAAACTGCCCTAGGGACCAGGTAGGGAGAGAGGCCCCCATCCCGAGAGATCAGGGAGTACTAGTGGGCAAACTTGCCAGTGATTTGGGGTCCACCAGGGCTCTCCTGCCCACACTCAGGCTGGAGCAGGAGGACCAAGGCCTAGGGACTGTGTGTGTTCAGCCTCATTCCCAAAGGGTGCTCTCCCTACACGCTTTCTCAGCACCCAGACCTGAGTTGGATCAGGGAGGATGAATGGGAAGTCCTTTGGGGGAAGGGAAGGGAAGGGGAAGGGGTAGAGCAGGGCCCAGGGAGGTCCGGCCTGGAGCTGGAGCAGCCCTGCCCCATGATGCCAATCCATATCATGCATGCCAAGCGTCGCTCAGCCAGGCCCGGCCCAGGGCAGCATGGCGGCAACACACTGCGAAAAGGCATAGCATGCATGGAGCATTCAGGGGCTGCCTACCCCTAGCTCTGGGGTGGTCTTGTCTCTCGGCCCGTCTCACTGGAGGCCAGCTCCTGGGCACACTCTGGGTGCCCACTGCTTCCTTCTCTGCCCTCACCTATGAACCCTGCCCACCCTTCCAACCTTCATTTTTCTCAGAGAAGCTGCTGGCAATGTTTGCTGGCCACTCAGAACGTGTCTCTGCTCTGTAGGACGTTACAAAGTCCCTCAGACACAGAGGGAATTCTTACGGAGCAGGAGGGGACTACTGATGGAGAAGGAGAATTCTCCCAAAGCCTCGGACCATGGAGCCAGGCTGGTGCTATTAACCTCTCCCCCCCACCCCTTATGGTCAGGGATCAAACACCTGGGTGAGGGAACTACACTGGTCAGAGCAATGGCCCCCTGCTGACCAGCTGAGGAGTGGCCTGTGCCCTTGGGTCTCTTGCCCTGAGGCTGGGACTCTGTTTTGGGGAGCTCCCCTCCATTTATTTTCTTTCTCTGCTTGAGTCCTCCCTTGGACCTGCCAGGCCACCTTGGACAGCGACCCTACTCCTCTCTCCTTCCTTTTCTTCTTCCCAGTCCCTCCCCCAGGCGTCGGCCTCCAGTTCCTTTAGCATGGGGCCCACACTGACACCCAATGGAAAAACCAAGGAAGGGACCTGGTCCTTTCTCATCTTCTCAGGAAGTCCCTCCACCCCCATCCCAAGACAAGGCCATGTGGAAAGATGGAGGGACCAAAATCAGGGGAAGGCGTTGGCCAACACATACCTTCTTGGACTTCCTCTGTAGAAGATGCATCACCGAGGCAGGCCAAGTGGAGGGAGAGAAAGAGCAGAGCGGTGAAAATCCCAGGAGAGAGAGAAAGAGGGAGAGAGAGAGAGAGAGAGAGAGAGAGAGAGAGAGAGAGAGAGAGAGAGAGAGAGAGAGAGGAGAAGAAGAAGAAGAAGAAGAAGAAGAAGAAGAAGAGAGAGGAGAGACAGAGACAGAGACAGAGAGACAGAGAAAGACAGAGACAGAGAGAAAGAGAGAGACAAAAAGAGAGTCATAGAGAAACCAAGAAAGACAGAGACAGAGACAGAGAGAAAGAGAGAGACAAAAAGACAAAAAAAGAGTCAGAGAGAAACCAAGAAAGACAGAGACAGAGAGGCAGAAGGGAAGGAGGAGAGGAAGGGAGATGGAGGGGAGGCCCATGAGAAAAGATCCCAGAACGCCCCAGCTTAGACACACCCACAGCACAGCAAGTCCTTAGTCCTTGTTACTGTGCCCCTCTTGTTCCTTCTCTTGGGTCACCCAGCGCTCCCTGCACACACTCGCTCACACAGACCCACACGCATCCCACACAGGCTGCGGGAGACTGAAGTCATGTCACATACCTGGTTCATGGACTTCATGGGTGAGAAGAGTCACAGAACAAGAGGCGACACCCACCGCAAAGGAGGGAGGAGGGAAGGAGGGAGGGGAGGAGGGAGGGAAGGAGGAGGGAGGGATGAAGGAAGGAGGAAGGAATGATGAAGGGAAGGAGGAGGGAAGGGTGAAGGGAGGGAAGGATGGAGAGAGGGAGGAGGGAGGGATGGAGGGAAGGGAAGAAGAGGAGGGAGGGAAGGAAGAGGAAGGGATGAAGGGAAGGAGGAGGGAAGGGTGAAGGGAAGGAGGAGGAAGGAAAGGAGGAGGGAGGGAGGGAAGGATGGAGCGAGGGAGGAGGAAGGAGGGAGGGATAGAGGGAAAGGAGGAAGAGGAGGGGAGGAAGGATGGAGGGATAGGAGGGGTTCAAATGAGAAAATGGCTGGTTAATGGAAAAGGATAACTGAGTCACACTAGTAGGGGAATCACACAACAGCCTCCCAGGGAGGCAGAGGCAGCAGAGAGACAAGCCCCCGACCACAGAAGGGGCCTCCCCCTCCCCCCCTCACCGTGCACAGGACCTGGAACATGGAGGTTGGGGGAGGCTACCCCATCCCCTCTCTCCCCGGGGTTTTTGAAAGCTGCTGCCCATTTTAAGGCAGGGCTCAAGAACTGGGACTGGGACCTGGGAGCCTGGTAGGCAGCCTCAAAATCACACCCTTACCAATGGAAGAATATCATGGACCATGAGCAAATGGACTGGGGGTGCCCTGGAGAGCGGGCCAGTGCCCACCATGGGCCTTGCCCTGAGAGCATCAGGCTAAAGGCCCAGCTAGTGCCAGCTCCAACATCCGTGGCTCTGCCCCCCCCCCCGGGGGTAGTGTCGGTGCCAGACCAATCCCCTCCTATTCCATATGGGAAGGCACCGGATCCAGGTCACACCCCTGGCTAGCAGCCGTGGGGGTAGCCCCAGTTCCCATTTGGCAGCCTGGGGCACCAGTGCACCTAATGGCTGAGGGGTGGGGGCTCCTTTAGTCTCTCCCCTAAACCCAAGTTACACAGTTAGTCCATTGGCACTTGCAGGCAGGACTGTGAGTTTGCTAGTGGCTGGGGTTTGGGGAGCACTGGGTGCTTGGGCTCCTGTTCCTTCCCTTCACCTGCTCAGAATTCCTGCTGCTCTGAGGGCCACCGACCAGCCCAGGTGGAATTCTTCTGTCATGATCTCCCACATACCTGCTTCATGAACTTCTCAGGGTGGGAAGGACCATGCAACAGGAGACCAAACCCGGAAGAGACCAGGGTCCCAGTAGGGTCCCGCACATTCCAGATGGAGGTGCGCGGCCATGGGTGGCGGCATTAAGCACCCCAGAACGGGCACACAGAAAAGGAGGGATGCAGGGATGGTAAGGAGAGACAGTCAGAGGCGCCTCTGAGAGTCAGGCCAGTTTGCCCACCAGCTCCCTCCCCTGGCCGCTGCCACCCGCACAGCTAACTCGAGGAGATTTGCCCCCTCAGCCCACTGCCCTAGCCTAGACTCCCGGGGCAGCTCTGCCGAGCTCTGGGGGAGCACTATACGGCAAGCTCCCTGAAGGCAGGCGGGGCCTGGCATGTAGGAGATGCAGTTCTGTTGAATGGGATTGAGCTGGATTTCTGAGCTGTTCCCAGGAACCCCCCGCTGCCCCTGTCACATTGGGCGGGGGGGAGATACTCCCCACAGCAGAGCCAGGACAAGAGCCTGGGGACCTTGTCCTTCATTAAACAGTCTATGCCATCTCTGTGGCTGAGAAGCTGAAATCACCAGCTGAGGCAGCCTGGCCCATCCGCTCCTCAGGGGCCATCAGCACCCGAGGTTTCTGCTAGAAGGGACCCTGGTGATCACCAAGTCCACTTCCTTCCTTTTACAGATGGAGAAACTGAGGCCCCTGGAGGGGAAATGACTCAGCCAAGGCCTGGCCCCAAGTGGACAGCAGAGCTAACCTATTTCTGGGAATTTTGTTTCCTCCTCATCCCCCAAACTCTCTGGGCCAAAGGGATCATCTCCCTACACCAGCCTGCCTCCAGGTTGAGCTGATAACGGAGATCTGTCCATATTCAGGCAACCTGGGGTCTGTAGCAGTCAGTATCCTCTCCCCCTGCCCTGCACTTCCCCGTGGCCAGACAGTGGCTGTAACTAGTGGCTGGCCACTCTCCATGGGGCTCCTGATGGCCCTGGTCCTGTTCCCACAGCAAAATTCCCAGCCATGCCTGGGACCCCACACAAGTCATGGGCTCATACCTTCCTCTTGGACTTCTGCAGGTGAGAGGCACCAGGGAACCGAGGGCAGCAACAAGGAGAAAGGAGAGGGTTAGTGTGAGGAATAGAGCTGAAGTCATTGGCACCAAAGGGCACGGGGAAAGGGAGAAGAGAGGAGGGAGGGGAGGTTGGGTTGGAGTGGGAGGCGAGGTCAGGGGAGACGGATGGAGGCAAAAGGCAAGGGCAGAGGGGAGGAGCTAGCCAAGCACTGGGAGCACCTGTCTCCTCTTCTGCCCAGGGGCCAGGGGGTGCCCTGCCCAGGCCACTTACCTTCTTCCTGGGCTTCTGAGAGTAGAAAGGAACCCAGAGCAGGTGACCACCATGGGAGGCAAAAAAGGAGAAATGTTAGAACTGTCCACTCCTTGGGCACTTTGGGGCTTGGAGGAGGCATCGAGCAGTTAGAAGGAAAAGACCTTTAGATGCTTGAGTGAATGAAAAAGAAAACACAACATAACACCGGGAAGGGAGGTGTTAGGAGATTTATTTGCCCCATCCATGTGTCTGTCTGAGGAAGCTGCTTTGGGCTGGGAGTGGGAGTTCAGCTATGCTACTCATTAGCTGGAGGCTTTTGGTCTAACCTCTTTCTCTGGACCTCCGTTTTCTCTTTTGTAAAGTGAGAGGGTGGGACTTGATGGTTTCTCAGGCCCCCACAGCAGATCCGAGTCCTGTGACCCCATCACTTGGAAATAGGCCATTCTGAGCCTACTCCTATTTGTCCTCTTGCCTCTGGGCATCTGTTGATCAGTTAGTTGTCTCCCTGGGTACTGGGCAGGGACATGCCCTCCCTCCCCTGCAGGGAGACCAGCCCCCAGACAGAAGTTATTTCTAATGTCTAGGGGCAGGGGCATCTAGGTGGTGCAGTGGAGAAAGCACTGGATTCAGGAGGACCTGAGTTCAAATCTGACCTCAAGACACTTGACACTTACTAGCTGTGTGACCCTGGGCAAGTCACTTAACCCTCACTGCAACACAAAAACACAAAAAACAAACAAAAACCCCAAAATAAATAAAGTCTAGGGGCTCCCAGCTACAGATGGAAGCTGGAGACCCCACCCCCAGCTAGGAAAGCTCCCCAGAGGACCCAAGGTCCAGAGGAGGGAGGGGCAGCAGCTGCTGCAGCAAAAGAACAGCCTGTGGGGGGATACCCCTCAGAGCATTCCAGACTCACAAGAACCCTCTGACTGATGTAAAATATCACAAGAATTATCCCATTTTACAGACAAGGAAATTGAGGCACACAGAAGATAAGTGGCCTGCCCACAGTCACAAGATCCTAGAGCTGGAAGGGACCTGACAGGCCACAGAGCCACGGAGTCTAACCTCCCCATTTTGCAGATGAGCACATGGAGGCCCATAGAGGCACATGACTTGTCTAAGGTCACACAGCTAATGACTGGAGTCCAGGGAGCTCCCTGGCCTATCATCTATGGCTATGAGCTGACTTGACCTCCTCCCTGTCCTCAGCCTATTCTCTGAAGGAGGCCAAGCAGGGGCACTATCCTTGGGATTGGAGGAGGTAAGCAGGAGGTTAACACACCACCATTCACAGAGCTGAGGGGAAGGGCCTTCTCCTCTGTGGATGACAGAGTTCCCTACTCCCAGTTCACTGTTTGTTCCACAGCCAGAGATTACTGGAGACCTTGTGTGATTTAAACGCCCCAGGGGGCCCAGCTTGTGGTCCTCAGGCCCCCACAAGTAGGGACTAGGGAGAGAAGAATGGATCTGGGGGAGGGTCTGGGTAGCAGGCAAAGCCTGCACTCAGCTCTCCACCTGTGACTGTGGGGAAGTCCGGCCAGAGTGGCTACAGTATCCAGAGTCACATTTATAAAAAAGACTTTGTTAATATAGTCATGGGGCCTCCTCCAAGCCAACAACTCCAGATGAGACACACACCCTTACCCTTTTATATGGGGAAGGAAAAAGGACATTCTTTTGGGGGTTGAAAGTCAAGTGCTTTGAAAATATTTCTAAGACATTTCAGCTGTTTTGTTGGGGGGCACCCTGCCCCCTACTGCAGGAACCCTGTGAAGATAGGAGAGCGAAGCTCTGTGGGAAGGTGTGATCCTGGTCAGTGCCTGTGAACGCAGCCCAAGGACATCTAGATATGGGAGTGCTGAGTCTGGGAGGGGGGTTCGCTTGGAGACTCCTGGAGTTCGTGTTTCCAGGTGCTTAGGGAAAGCAGCTGAAGGGCCCTGGTACGTGTTAATTTATTAGGGTGGGGCTCCACTGCCCCGACATTAATCACAGTGATGATTTCATTAATGGATATTAATTGGGGTAATGAAGGTTTAATTACAAGACACTAATGAAGATCAGGCATTCATTAAGTAACATTAATAATGATGTTGAGAGATTAATCAGGAGAGTCAGGAGGGGTTAGTGGCAATCACAAAACCTATTTCATCATAAAAAGGTGATGAAATATTCATGGAAGAGGAGGAGGAAGAGGAAGAAGGGATGAAAAAGAACAGAAGAATGGCAGGCAAGAGAAAAAGGAGATGAAGAGAGGAAGACCCAAGAGCCCAGAAGGGGAGGGGCTTCCCAATTACCTTCCTCTTCGTACTCTTCTGCATTGGAATGAAAACACAAGAGAGGGGCCAGGTTAGCTGGTGAGAGGTCTGGCCTACCCCAGGGGGAGGGGGCAGGGCTGGAGCCATTGGCCATCACAGTGGGGAGGAAGGATGGGAAGAAGAGGTGGGACTCCCAGGGGCTGGAGGGAGTGGGGGCCCCAAAACTAAGCTCACCCACCCTCCAAGCCACCTTCCTAAAGGCTAACAGGAGGAATATAGTAGCCAGTGGTGGTAGAGATTCACCGTGAGCCCTGCATTAGTAAACTCACTCTGTCTACAGGAATCCAGGCTTACCGAACACATCAACTGGTAACACCTCAGAGAGAGGTGGAGGCCTTAGGGCTTGAGGGGGCAGTGCTCATCCGCTGCCCATGTTCCCATCAGAGGCCTCTGGGAAATGGGGGCCTGGGCACAAAGTGGGGTAACTTTCCCCAAGACTAAACCGTAAGTCACAGTTCAAAGGACCAGCAGCTCCCCTTGCTGCTATATATCCCCCCCCCCCCCAAAGAAGCAAAGAGAAGGCCAATTGGAGACTTACCCTCTCCCTGTTCACTGTTAGGGAAAAGAAACAGGGAGAGGTTGGTCAGTGGGGGAAGTTCTGAGTTTCTCAATATCATCAGCAGCCACAAACAAAATCTCAGCCCCACCCCACTCCCCACAGGCATGACTTCCATCAAAGCTGATCTCTTCACTTAAAATGACTAAGTCCCCTGAGAACACTTGTCTGATGTGTGAAAATAAGTGACAGGTCCGAGTGGCCCCCAGTCCCAGGGTGAGGGATTGAGCAAAGCTGCTTTTGTACTCACACTTCCTCGTCAGACATGGCTGCTGTGGGTTTCTGGAGAGAGAGAGAAGGAGGAGAGGAGAGAAGAGAGAAAAAGGAAAGAGAAACAGAGGAGACACAGGAAAGAGAGAGAGCACACAAAGACGTTAGTCACTGCCTGCCTCCCTTTTTAGTCATGCATGAGCATCCAGACCTGTCAGAAGGTGGAGTTGAGGGCTGAGGTACCACGTGGGCGCAAGGGCTCTCCCCCCACACCTCCCCTTCTTAGCCCTCCCTGGACACCCAGGGAGGACCTCAGGAAGGTCCCCAGGGACTCTCCATGCCCCTCTTCCCCATGCACGCAGAAGTGCCCTCCTGAATGTCCCGCTGCTCACTCATCAGTTGTCTAGTTGGGAAAGCACTTCTCCAGACTTGGCCCTCCATGGCCCTCCTCCCCCTCCCCACCCCGGCCCTCATACACACACTGCTGGTGCCGTGAGGGGGGAGGAGCTCTCAGGGAAGACACAGAGACAACAGCATTTTGAGGGTGGAAAGCACCCCCCCCCATGCCAAGAAAGAATGAGGAGGAAGAAAAGTATGATGGGGGAGGGGAAAACCACTGAAACTGGTGCCAGCTGGAGAACTTTGGCCATCACAATCTCTGTGGACCCCAGTTTCCTCCTCTGTTGACCTAAGGGGCTTGGACAAGAGCTACTCTAAGGCCCCTTCCTGCTCCCAAGCTATGATCTCAGACTCTACTTGAAGACCTCCAAGGAGAGGGAGCCCTCCTGGTGTGGTGGTAGCTCACTCCACTTTGAGAGGGCTGTAGCTGTTGATAAGCTTGGCCCAGAGCTGACTCGGTAAGAATCTCGGTTTCCTTGTCTGCACAATGGGGTTGCTACTATTTTCCCTACAGGTCAGTGGTGAGGCTAAAGCTTTCCTGGTGGATCAGGATAGAGCCCACCTCTCAGTGACTGGGGCAGCATCCTGCTGCCTAGTCCCATTTTCTGAACTCAAATTCCTTCTCTGAGCTGCATCCTCGGTGCAAATACCACAAGGGGAGAGGGGAAGACTGTGCAAGTGGAAACTGGACAATGGTCCAGGAGGGTTGGAAAGAGGAGTCTAGACCTGGTGGAGATTCTGCTAAGCAGCCTCTGGTAACCTTAGAGCCATTCAGGGAGTCTGCCCCTTTATTCCTATGCCTTCCTTCCTGTTTTTTTTCTTTAAAAAAATTATTTGTAACATGGGATGGTTCTCAGGGAGAGGGAAGGGAGAAAATTTAGTTGATGTAAAAACAAAAGCTATCAATAAAGATTAAAAAAAAAAAAAAGACTGAATTGTCCCTTCTGTTACTTCTACCCACTGATGCTTCCAGGGTCCTATGATCTCTGACTGCCAGGATCCAATGGCTTCCAGAATAGACATAGCTCTGACAATATGGAAGAAATATGTTTTCCTTCTTTCTATAAATAACCATTAAGTGCCTATTGTATGTGGATCACTGTGCTAGTCCCTGGGGATTGGAAGTTTAGGTCAAAGGTGCTTCCACCTTGGCAAGGGAATAGGGTGTAACTGTAGACAAGTGGGATCTACAGTCAGAGCAGTAATATAGGAGGCTAGACCCTCTCTGGCATGCCTCAGTTTGCCCATTGTAGCCCCAGGGACAGTCTCAAGGAGGTGCCCTGGTTCTCTGGGCCCAGCTGGCCTGCAACCACCCTGAAAGGAGACAGCTGCCTTGCCTCAGCAGCACTGCTGATGGCTATTTATAAGGGGTTCCTGCTGGGGCCAAGCACCCCCCAACCTTCCTTGAAGATCATGACAGCCTCCAAAATTAGCCAAGGAAGCTTCTCATCCTGAAACTCAAGACGTCCAAGTGTGTCTTTAGTTGGGCAGCTGGGGAGAGGGCTCTAGGAGGGTCAGCCTCCTGTCCCTGTTGCTAAGAATAATCCCTCTGCCTCTGGCCATACCCTATAAGGACCTAAATTCCACTGCCAGGCACTGGGCCTGAGAGGGCAACAAGTCTGGACTTCTGACACCCTGCCTAGGGGGCTCCCTGGAAGCAGAGGCCTGAAGGTTGGAGAGTTGGCTTTAGTAGGCCTTGAAGGTAGAACTAACATCCAAACTCTGCTCCTGCAAGCCTTGGAAGCCACAGCCAGAGAGGGGGCCCAGGCATTTCCTGGGTCACCTCCCACCCCACTTCTCAGTATCCAGGGGAGGAGAAAATTCGGAAGCACCAGGCCCTTCCTAACCTCGGGCTCAGTCCCCTATGAGTCTGGCCTGGAGCAAGCCCTTTCTCCTGTGGGCCTCAGTTTCCTCCCCTGTGAAATCAGGATGTCAGACTGGATCCCAGGGTGCCCCACCCCCTTGCCGACGCTCTTGTCTGGGAGTCTGGGCAGTAGAGAATGCCCGCTGCTCCCTCTCTGGGGGACTTCATCTTTCCACTGAGCTGGCCCAGATGACCCATGAGCTCCTCCTAGCCTGGAATCCTCTGGCCTACACTTAAGGGAGAAGATACAGGCAGTGGGACGGCTGATATGACCTTCGATGAGGCCCCCTTGCAAAGGCTGACAGTCGGCTTCCTGTTCTCCCCTTGGGGACAAGGATGTTTGTTGACTGACTGACTGACCTGACCATGTGCCTAGGCACTGGGTGGAGGAGAGGGTGGGAGGGGCATGTCAGTAGGGTCACTGCCCTAAGAAAATGCCAGGAGGGAAGGGGACGTGGAGGTCATGTCAGCAGTCCCCCTCACCCTGTCTTCAACCACCCCCCATTTTACAGATGAGGACCATGAGAAACCAAATGGAGCTCATGGCCTCCCTCCATGCCCAGCACAGCCTCCCTCTGACCCAGACGGGGCGAGATGGGGTGGGGGGGGTGGGGAGGCAGTGAGCCTTTTCTCATCTCTCCAGCCCCAGGCCAGAGCCAAGCCCAGAGGTCTGGATGCACGCCCCCCCCCCCTTCCTCCAGCAGGTACTTCTGAAAAGACCCTTCCCTTTCTTTCTTCCGCCACCCCTGTGAGTCGGGAGAGCCAGGGCCCATAGACCAAATGGGGAGGTGGAGTCTCAGGGAGGGAGAGGACTGCATGAGGAACTCTCGCTGCCCAAAGCCAAGTAACTTTGTAGCTCCTTCTTCTCTATGAAGTTCCCTTAAGCTCCTCCTCCTCTCTGACCCAGTCTCTGGCTCTGTCCTTGGTCCTAAAATCACCCAATGGTTTTCCTTCGGGAAACAAGAGATCCTGTGGAACCCACATTCCCATTTCACAGGTACAAAGGGGCTTGAGCCCGGCGCTCCCACAGCCAAAAGGTGAGAGGTAGAGCTGAGTCTCTGGGATGCTTCCCTTCCTGGCCCCTTTGCCTGTAGGCCCCACCCCCCCAGTCACATGTCCTGAGGGGGAGGGGGCAGCAGAGCAATGGGCACCATCCCAGCCTCGGGATATCTTAACAGCTGAGAATGTCACCAGCTGCCTCCCAGAGAGGGGGAGATCAGAGCCTGGGAAGAGACACAACCCTCCCACTGCTCCCCACCCCTCTCTGATGTCGCCTTCCTTACATGGGGCCCAAGGTGGACAGAGGAAAGGGAGGAGAGGCTCCCAAGGAGGAGGCTATGTGGCCCAACAGGGAGGCAGAAGGTCCAGGTCCTCACCCTCCCTCTGCTGCTAACTCCATGTGACCCTAGGCATGGCATTCAATGCTTCAGGACTCAGTCTTCCCATCTAAACCCCTGTCCCAAGGACAGCAGACAGACTGACACAGAGGGGTTTATTGGAGTCCCTGGTGCCCCTACTGGGCTTGGCACAGGGCAATTATACCACCTTCTTGGGGTTCTCGGGGTGGCACCATTTCCTTGACTTTGACAAAGCTTCCCAGGAGATGATGAAGAGCAGCCAGCCTGGGCCTGCCCCTGGTTCCTGCCTCAGTACTCCATCCTGGGCTCTGGAGAAGAGGCTGCCTGTACGTGGCCAGGGAATGGGTACAGGAGACTGGCCACTTGGGAAGAGCCCCAAGCACAGCCTTCCCTTGGTTAAGGTGGGTGGAGCCAGGCCTAGAAACGCAGCTTTCTGCCAGCTGCCCCTGCCCATCAGGCCCCACCCTCTGGAATGAGCCCCTACCGTCTTCGGAGCTTCCTTCTTAGGTGGGAATGAGGACCAAGCAAGCATGGGACAGATGGCATGGATCGGGACTCATTCCTCCTGAAATCAGCCTGGCTGCTACTATGACCCTGAGGCCAGGTCTATCCAGCAGGTGCCTCCTACCCTGACCCTGGGCCCAGCCCTCCCTGCACCCTCAGACCCAGGAGCCCGCAGCTTTCCCCCGTGATTCTCACCCTTCCTGAAGGGTGGGGAAGAGGGAGAAGCTGGGCCACCTCAGCCAGTCTGGTGCTCCCCCCCCTCCACTCTCTTCCTTCTGGTGCCCCTCCCTTCTCCCTGAGGTCATGGGGCTGGCACAACCACAGAGAGTGCAGAATGAGAGCATCATAGAACGTCAGGAGCAGACTGGCCCCTTGGCCCTCCTCGGGAGATGCCCTTCTTCCCCAAAGCACCAACTACCTCCCATCTCTGCTCTGGAGCCCCCTCCCATCCTGGAGCTCAGGGACCATGCCCAGGCTGCCCTGTCCCCCCAAGTCCCTGGACCCCACTGAAGCTTCTACATCTGCCCAGATGTAGAAGGGGGCACAGGCGGGGTCTTCCCCAAGGCTCCAGCTCATCAGACCAGGTGTCCCCGCTCAGTGCCCCATCCCACTGACCTGTGAAGTAAGTCTGCAGAGAGGGGAGCCCAAAGGAGCAAGGCCGGCTGCTGGCACTGTCACCACCCAGAGCCCTCCAGCCCTAACTTATAGTGACATCTGATCTTGCCCCAAAGTCTATTGGGTAGCCAAGGAGCAAGGCGAGGGAGGGAAGGGCCCTCCCAGTCTTGGGGGTCATACCAAGTATAGAAGCAGCTGTCTCAAGTGGCCAAGAAGGAAAGGACATGTTTGGAAAAGGAGAGAGGACCCCTGGCCTTGCCCCCACCCCCAGCCAAGAAAGGATATGCTTCTAAATTTACCCCCAACCAAGCCAGCAGGATCTCCATGGGATGGACTGAGGGGGACACTGTGTCCCCAGGGACCCTGCTGGGCTGTCCTGTTTCCCCCCCAAACTCCTCCCACATAGCAGGGAACCCCCACCCTGTCCTTCTGACCACCTGTCCCCAGCATTCAGCTGGAGGTGACAGCAGCAGGCCCAGAACCCACGTTCCTCCGCCCCCTGCCACAGTGTCCCCTCTGGAGAACGCTCACAATCCCTTGGGGACCAAGGCCAAGTGGGATCTTTCCTAAATCTGGACCCCAGGGGGTGCTATTCCTGCAATGGCTGCATCTGCCTTCCCAATGCAATGGGGAGGAAAACCCGACAAATACAATGCTGTGTGACCCTGGACAAGTCACAACCTCTCTGAGCATCTATACCACCAGCTCGAATCTCCCCATTAAAGTGAAAACGGGTCCCATGCTGTGTGACCCCCTAATCGTGTCACAACCTCTCTGGGCTTCAGTTTGGGGGCTTGGGCTCAAACATCTCTAGGATTCTATCTAGCTCTAGGTCCTATAACCCTGACTGAGCTGAGGAGAGGAAGGGGACCCAGAAGAGGGGAGAGGCAGCAAAGAAAAGCCACGGGCAGAAGGAGGAAATCTCCATTGTAGCTCCAGGACTCCGCTTCCGCCTCTAGGAGTTGAGACTGATATTCACGGGATCTTCCTGGTATCCCAGTTACCCAGAGCTGACTGGGACCCCATCTCGTCTGAGTGAGAACTGAAGGGCAATCCCCTTCAGTCACTGGTCCCATGCCTCTCGTCCAACTCTGGGTTGGCTCTGTCAGAGAGATCTGCCTGGTGGTGGGCCCCAGGAAGGGGCCAGGGATCAGACAACTAATGGGGTCCCTCCTCCACTTACTTCCAGTGCCTGAAAAAGATGCTCCCAGCCCGGCCTGAGCCCTCCCTTCCCCAGCTGAACATTCTCAGTTCCTTTGGTGTGGCTGGTGGCCCTCCCCTGGCCACATGCCGGCTTGTCCACATCCACCACCCCAGAGCTGATCATGGTCCTCCAGAGGCTGGCAGCCCCCCTTGCCAAGGTGGAAAGCGGGCAGAGGTTCTCCTCCCGGCCAGCACCCAGACACAATCAATGTCCCTGAATGTGGCTAGGGCTGCCACCGCCCACGGGTGCCCCAGAGTGAGCCAAAGCCCAGATTCCCTCACACACTGCCATCTATCTAGACAGGCCCCTCCCATGGCATCCTTGGGAGGCTGAATTTTGAACCCAAGTGTAAACCTTGGCATTTATGCCTGGTAAATGTCACTTTGTTGGGTCTGGCGCAACCCTTCCACCTCATCCGTTTCTACCCATCTCTAGAGGACATCCCTCAGGATATGCTGGCAACACATGGGGGCCACCCCCGCATCCCCTGGCCCCCACATCTCCTCATGATCCTTGAGGTCACTGGCCATGGCCACATCCTGGAGATGGGATGGTGCTATCCTGAGATCCACAGGCCTCCAGACACACACTGGGAATGTGGGTACTAAAATGATGCAGTTTTCTGCCACCATCATCTTCCAGAGGTGACTCTTGTCCATCTACGGGGCCTGTCCCAGATCTATGGACTAGTCTGTGCCAGAGAGATGGGCTGATGGACCAGCCTGCCAAATGCGTGTCATAGCCTACACCGGAGGCTTCTTCGTTCACTTGGCTTTTCCTGGATGGATGGGTGAGCCCATCTGAGTGGCTGTAGTCTCTTTCATTGACACTAAGAAGCCCTTGAAATGCTCCAGGACAAAAAGATTCACAAACTGGAGTGTTGGGAGGACCCAGAGTCAAATCACATCCATTTGAACTCTAGACTGAGCATGCTCCAAGACAGATGCAGGTCCCTTGGGCAGGTAGCATCACCTCTGCCTCCTGCCTCAGCAGACTTAAATTATAGGTCGATAGATAGAATTCTACCAGGGGTCTCATCAATTCATCGATCAAAAGCATTTATTAAGCACCTACTATGTGCCAAGCATTTGCTGCATGTAATGATTGGAATGACGCCACCTGCTGGAGAGCTACTGTAGGAAAGCTCCACCATGAGGAGAAGGCATCTGAAGGCAAGCCATGTGGTCAGTTCCCTGGCATCAGGAAGTGACGTTTGCTCGTGGGTACTGTCAATCAAGGCTACCAGCGAAGGAGGACACAAAGTAGGACGCAAATGCTTGGGGGAGGGGCAGGGCGAGCTTCTTCTTCTTTTTTTTTTTAATTTTTCTTTTTTTTTTTGCGGGGCAATGGGGGTTAAATGACTTACCCAGGGTCACACAACTAGTAAGTGTCAAGTGTCTGAAGCCGGATTTGAACTCAGGTCCTCCTGAATCCAGGGCCGGTGCTTTATCCACTGTGCCACCTAGCTGCCCCTGGGCTTCTTCCTCTTTTGGTTCTTAACCTCACCATGGTGGGTTGGATGATGGGGTCTCTTAGAAATAGTTAGATTTTTCAAATTTATAAGAATCCAAGTCATTCCCCAATTGAGAAATGGTCAAAGGATATGAACAGGCAGTTTTCTGATGAAGAAACCAAAGCTATCTATTCCCATATGAAAAAATGCTCTAAATCTCTAATGATTAGAGAGATGCAAATTAAAACAACTCTGAGGTACCACCTGACACCTATCAGATTGGCTAAAATGACAAAAAAGGAAGATAATAAATGTTGGAGAGGCTGTGGGAAAATTGGAACACTAATGCATTGTTGGTGGAGCTGTGAGCTGATCCAACCATTCTGGAGAGCAATTTGGAATTATGCCCAAAGGGCGATAAAGCTGTGCATACCCTTTGACCCAGCAATCCCACTTTTAGGTCTTTTGCCCAAAGAAATCATGGAAGGGGGAAAGGGACCCACATGTACAAAAATATTTATAGCTGCTCTTTACGTGGTAGCAAGGAATTGGAAGTTGAGGGGGTGCCCATCAATTGGGGAATGGCTGGACAAGTTGTGGTATATGAATACAATGGAATACTATTGTGCTGTAAGAAATGATGAGCAGGAAGAGTTCAGAGAAACCTGGAGGGTCTTACGTGAGCTGATGATGAGTGAGATGAGCAGAACCAGAAGAACATTGTACACAGTATCATCAACATTGAGTGTTGACCTACTGTGATGGACTATATTCTTCTCACCAATGCAATGGTACAGAAGAGTTCCAGGGAACTCATGATAGAAGAGGATCTCCAAATCCAAGAAAAAAAAGAAAGAAAGAACTGTGGAGTATAGATGCTGATTGAACCATATTATTTCTTTTGTTTTGGGTGCTGTTGTTTTTTTTTTTCTATTTTGAGGTTTTGCATCACTGCTCTGATCTTTCTCTTGTAACAGGATTAATGCAGAAATAGGATTAATGTTATTATGTGTATATATATGTGTGTGTATATATATATCTATATGTATATGTATAGATATATATAGATATAACCTATATCAGATTACCTGCTGTCTAGGGGAGGGGGGGAGGGAGGGGAGGGAGGGAGGGAGAAAAAATCTGAAAGTGTAAAGCATGTATAAACAAAAGTTGAGAACTATCTTTACATGTAACGGAAAAAATAAAATATCTCAAAAAAAAATAAAATTAAAAAAAAAAAAAGAAATAGTTAGATTTTTGCCTTTCTCTCTGATCCTAATGCTCTTTAATAAATACTTACACACTTAAATACTCTTGCTAAAGCTTATAATTTATTGGCAACCACTCATTTGATTTTAGATCATTTAGCTAGAATTTAAGCCCCTTACATGGGTACACCAAGAAAGACAAAAACCAATCCCTGCCTTCAAGGAGCTCCGAGTCTAAAGGGGGGAAATGGGTCAACTACATACCACCAAGCTCTCTTGCTCTCTTATGTATGTGGATGTAGATACAATATATGTATATGCACACACATATACATACTTTTATATAGCATATGTATATGTATGTGCATGTGTGTACACGTACACATACACAAGGTGCACACATCATAGATACAAAGCAGAGTCACAAGGTAAGGTGCTACCTCTGGGGGTATCTCCCTTTGACCAGAACCTTGAAGGAAGCTGGGATTTCCAAAGGAGGAGGGGCAGTAGTGTACCAGACAGGGTCTAGCTAATCCACCCCCTCATTGCACAGAGGTGGAAACTGAGGCCCAAAGAGGGTCTCCACAGGCTCCCACACAAGGGAACCCGAGGAGAGGTGCTTCCTAACAACTGAGGGGGTCCGGAAGGGGGGCTCTGGGGAGCGAGGGGTGCCTGAGGACTCTGAGACACGGATGTGAGGAGGGAGGGCAAGACCACCAGGGGCGGCGCCAAATCTGAGATGCCTCTGAGAAGGCAGGGAGGCTGTTGTCGATGGAAGAATGGAATCCGGGGGTGTTTCTTTGGGGGTTTGCTAGCACAGGAAGGCTTTGACACATCCTAGGCACTTAGTATCTACTTGATGGAATGGGAAGGAGGTCAGGCTTGGCTATTTGGAGCCGAGAGTCATAGCTGTTGTGGCGGATCCCAGTGGGAGCTGATGGGAGCTTGGATGAGCTTCTGAGGCATCGCAGGAGTGGGAGGAGGGGATCCAGGAGGAGGGGGCGGCCAGTGGCTTCTCATGTAGGAGGGAGGGAGAGAAAAGGCCTTTGCAGGTCATCGGTGTCCCTGCAAGTTCAGCCCAGCAAGGGCAGGGAGTGCAAGTCTGGCCCCACGCGGGACATTCGCCTCACCCTGACCCAGAGGCTGAGGCTCAAGGTGGCTCTGCCTTGCTGTTGAGTCATGTCCGACTCCTTATGACCCCATTTGGGGTTTTCTTGGCAAAAATACTGGAGCATTTGGCCACTTCCTTCTCCAGCTCCTTTCACAGATGAGGAAACTGAGGCAAACAGGGTGAAGTGACTTGCCTGGGATCACACGGCTAGTGTCCGAGGTCAGATTTGAACTCAGGTCCTCCTGACTCCAGGCTGGCACTGCCTAGTTGCTCCAGTTCTGGCTTAGGAGCTTATTGATACCTTGGCCCAAGACAGGCAAGAACCAAGCTGGAGGGTGAGGACGGCTCTGAAGGAAGGGACTCGGCCCAACAGAACATGGGGCTGAAGCTCCGCAGATGCGGGACTTGAAGGAGGCGAGGCTTGGCCCCAGCTGGAAGCCCTCTGCAGGGGAGGCTGGGTGGCCAGGCGGCTCCAAGAGCCTCTGGTCTGAACAGAAGTGATGCCTTCAACTATGCCCCAGTGTGCACGGCCTGATCCCCCAAACTCTGGCCCTGCTGCCAAGCACTCTGGGCTTCCCTGCCTGAGCAAGGCTTGTTCTTGGGGCAGAGGGGCTGTGCCATCAGCAGTGGCCCCCGCTGGCCAGTAGAGGAGGCTAGCTCCCTACTCAGTCTGCAGCAGGTGGCAGGTGTCCCCCTGAAATCTAGCCCAGGGCCCTGGGAAGGCGCTGAGAGGGAGCCAGCCAGTGCTGAGGTCAGAAGGGATGGAGGCAAATTTTATTTTGGGCAGCAGCAACCTCAGGCGTGGGCACTCGGGGAGAGCGAGCAGGGAAGCACAGAGCCGGGAGGGACTGGACCCACACAGCCAGGTAACCAAGGCTGTGCACCTTTGCTAATGGCCGGTGCCAGTGCCGGTGCTGGGGCAGTGGCTTGGGGGCTGAGGGCTGGGCACCTAGAGGAGGGAGGGTGTCCTGCCTCATGGAGCAGGTGGGGAGGGTGAGAATGAACCTGGGCCTGGCTCGTGGGGTTGGAGAGAGCAGTCTTGGCCTCCTGAAGGAGGCCAGGGGGCAGGCAGGAGGGCAGTGGGGCCGGCCTTCAAAGAGCCCCATGTTCAGCCTAACGCTGCCTACTTGGGAGTCAGGCTTTGGGGGGCCCAGTAGGCACTTGTACCCTCCGGAGGATAGGTCTCTTGCTCGCAGAGGGTTAGGGTCCTTGTCCCTCCATCCTGTCCTTGTGCCAGGGGCTCCTAAGGCATGCCTCACCCCCCACCAGAGGTGCTTACAGTAGAGCTGCCCTGGGCCTGGAGGACTAAGTTCAGAGAGGCTGACTCAGCCCGAGGCCTGGCCCTGCCAGGATCCCCTGCCTCCTTTCTTGCCCTGGGGCACTGCCAGCCCAGCCCTGACCTACGATGCCCAGAGGAGAAAGGGGATTCGGAGGGGGAGGGGCAGCATGTAGGCTGAGCCCTGCATTTCCAGCCTTGGGACTTTTCTGTGGTTCTGGGCCCTTCCCCTCTGCTTAGGAAGTCCTGAGGGTTTCTTTTGGGGGGCGGGGGGGAAGGCAATGAGGGTTAAGTGACTTGCCATACAGCCAGTAAGTGTCAAGTGTCTGAGGCCTAATTTGAATTCAAGTCCTCCTGAATCCGGGGCTAGTGCCACCGAGCTGCCCCCACTTCTGAGGCTTTCAAACCTCAACTCATTAAGGTTTGCAAAGAGGTTGTAGTCCTCACAGCCCTGCCAAGTAGGGGCTATTATCTTCATTCGACATATAAGGAAACTGAGGCTTAAGAACTCTGATCAGTGATATAAGCAGCTACTTAAGTGTCAGAGGCTAGACTGGAACTCAGGTGCCTGCTGCTCCCAAGTCCAGCGCTCTGCCCACCTCTGCACATCCAAGATGGCTAGGCCAACCCCATTTAACTTTTCCCCTTCCCGTCACCTGAGGGCTGAGTGTGTGAGATTTAGGGAGGGACCCTGGAGGTCTCACAATTTATTTTCATTTAAGAGGAGGAAGTTGGGGCTTAGGAGAGGGAGCGACCAGTCTGTGCCTTCCAGGGTCTGCCCATCCATCTTACCCAAGAGTGGCCCATCAGATGCCCACCCCAGACCCTTCTCACTGGAGCTAATGCATGGGAGTGTGCTAAGAGGCAGCCCCCGGGCTCCATGCCCGAGAGGTCTGCACCCCTTCCAGCTTGGCCGGCTACTGACTGATCTGTGCAGTTGTGCCAGTTAACAGGCTGTGGTGAGGGGCAGCTAGGTGGCGCAGTGGATAGAGCACTGGCCCTGGAGTCAGGAGGACCTGAGTTCAAATCCAGCCTCAGACACTTGACACTTACTAGCTGTGTGACCTTGGGCAAGTCACTTAACCCCAATTGCCTCACTTTAAAAAAAAAAAAACCAAAAACCAAACAAACAAAAAAGAAATTCAGCCTAGGGCCAGACCGCTTATAACCACCTCTGGTCCTTTATTAAGCACTTACAAAATTGCTAGAAATCCAGGACACAGGACGGAGAGGGGCAAGCAGGAAGCTGGGAAGGGGTGAGGCCGGGGATGGGAGCCCTTGTCTGGCGGGGCCAGAGGTCTCAGCACCCATGGGGCAGCTCTCTGAGCTTAGAGGGCCAGTCTTGACTGCTTCAGCCTGCCAATGGGGAGGAGAGAGAGCCCTCCCAAGGGGCAAGAAGGCAGCACATGGCTTCAGAGCCAACCGCCTGCCACCCACCCCCATTCCCAGCTACAAGACAATCAGAGAAGCCAGAGGACAGAGCAGGGAAAGTGGGAGGGAGAGACACCAGGGTCGAGTAAAAGATCTGGTGGGGAAGAGATCTCTGTGAAGAACTGGGGAGAGGGCCTGAGGCGTTCCGTAGCAGATGAGCCACAGGCAAGGGAGCTGCGGGGGAAGGGGGGGGGGGGCCTTCTTCAGGGTAGAAGCAGCGTCCGTCTGTCCAGGATGAAGGCATCTGGGGTCTGAGGTTCAGCTGAAAGACAGAAGAGGAGGTCCCTTGGAGCACTGATGAGCCAGGGCTGTTCAGAGTAGAGGGTGCAGAGGATGTCCCACTTGGCCTCCCCAAAACAGGCCACATTGGGCGCCTCTCCCCACCAGATGACATTGGGGAGTGTGTCCTGGACAAGCCTGCTGCTAGACTTTAGTCAGAGGGAAGGGGATCAGAAACCCAGCATTGACTGTGGGCACCCAGGAGCAGGCCCTACACAGGGCCTAACTGGGCCAGAGCCCACCCAGAGCAAACTGCCTGCATGGGGGAAGTGCCGATCCCCTTGGCCTCGGCCTGAGCACGATCCACCAGAGCTTCCTTCAGCTGGCACCGAGAAGGGCCCTTGGAGGTTGGCAGCATCCAAGGATTCCTCTGGCCTCAATCTGGCTCGCTGCCCGACAAGCCCCCAGGAGTTGGCCCTGGTCTCTTAGTGCCCGGGGCTCGGCAGGGATGAGCAAAGGGTTGGTCGGAGCCCTGCTCTGTCCCCTTGCATCAGTTAGAAATGCCCAGCAGAGAAGGGAGAACATGGCGTGCTGCCATTGCCAGGGAGCCCCTGATGGCGGTGAGACCAAGCTAATGAAGGGAGTTCAGGCTTCCCATCAATCCCCCGGGGTTTCTCTGGTGCCTTGAAGTTCTCCTTGATCCTGACAATAACCCTGAGAGGCAGGTGCTTGACTTCTCCATTTACAGATGGAGAAACTGAGGCTCAGAGAGATGAGGAGCCTTGCCCAGGCTCACACAGCTGGCTGGAGGCAGGCAGAACTCAGGGCCATAGGGAGTGGAGCTTCTCAAACGGCTGGGGCCCTTTTACCACGGGGTGGCACTTCATAGGAACTTGGGGTTTGTGGGATGGAATCAGTGTGGGGCACCGTGCCAGGCTCCGAGGACCCCAGGCAGCCACCCACACTCACAGGATTCTTACCAGGACCCCTGAGCTTTGCAGCTGCCCATCAGGTCCCCTAGAAACCTGCTCCAGAGCCCCCAGCTACTCGGGACTGCCGGGTCCGACACTGGAGGCCTGCCCCCAGCCCCTTCCCCTCTTCTCTTGGACACACAGGAAAGCGGGCACATTGTCCCTCCTCTCCTCCACCGCCCCACCAACCCACAGGCCTTGCCCTCCTCTGAACTCCCCAACTCTTAGAGTACAGCTGAGTCCTATCACCTCCCACCCCTCACCCTCTGGGCTGCGGGTTCCCAACAGAGTGAGCAGCCACATGCGTGGGGCTCCTCCCAGGCTATAGGTACTGGCAGGGGTCTCACAATGGTGCTTCCTCACAGGGGACGGAAATGCTCATCACCGTGCCAATGCCCCACGAACCAGGAAGCCCCTATCCACCAGCTCTGCCCCCACCCCTCCTGCCCAAGCCAGCCAAGGACAACCTGCGGCTTCAGCGACTGCTCAGGAAGGCGGCCAAGAAGAAGGGCAGCTTGACCACCCTCCAGATCAGCTCCTTCCGGGCCTCTCTGTCCCCAGTGAGTGAGGCCAGCCATGACCAGGACGTTGTGCCCCAGCCTCATCCAGAGATGCCTGGAGCGGCAGCCCCACCAGCCCCACCAAGCCCCCTGGCTCTCCCCAGCCCATCTCGAATCCTGCTCCCAGCATCCCGCTCACCCTACAAGCCCGTCATCCAGCACGTGCCTTCTCCCCTGCAGAAGAAATCCTTCTTCAATCTGACCGAGCAGAGGAGCCTGGCTGAGCATTTCAGGATGACCACCCCCCAGTTGGGAGGTCCAGGCCCAGGCCCCCTCAAGCCCCCAGGCACCTTTACCCCTGTCTCAGCCCCAAGGGAAGTGACCCACATCAGCCGGGTACACATTCACGTGGGGCCAGTGGTGTCACCTCCATCTCCAGCCCCTGTGGCCAACCTCACCATGGGTGGCTGGGGAAACAGAGAGCAGGATCCCCCCCGGACAGAGCCCCAGGACACCCCCCGGACAGAGCCCCAGGAATGGCCAGGAGTCACTCACGAGCCCTCCCCCACCCCCCAGATCCCAGTGGCTCACATTCAGCCTCTGACCCCCAATGCCCAGGCCACCAGCCCTGGCCCGGAACCACTGCCAAGTAGCAGGCTCTCCCCTAGCACAGAGGTGACAGCTACCAAACAGGTCATCACTAGGATTGTGGTCCCCATTGCCCCCACAGCAAAAGCCGAGCCCCCCCCAGTGCTCCCCAAGCCCAGCACTGTGTACCCCAAGTTTGTGGCTGCATCTGACGCCAAGCAGCAGCCTCAAGGGCCTCCCAGCCCTTCCAGGGCCTTCCCCCCAGAGTCCCCAAGGGACCCTCTGGTCTCCTCTGGGCCGAGCCCCACCCCACACGGGGAAGTGGGCGAAGCAGCCCCTACCCACCTCCCAAGAGGCCACTTTGGTGGCTGGTCGAGACTCAAGAAGCAATTGATCGTGAGCCCTGAAGCACTGGCCTTCCCAGAGGCCACGGGTGCAAAGGCTCTGCTGGAGCAGGCCAGCGAGGCGCCCCGTGAGCCTGCTGCTGGCCCTGGGACCCCGAGGCCCCTTGTCTCTCGAGCCGCCAAGATGTGGGATGCAGTCCTCTACCGCATGTCTGTGGCCAAGGGTGGCAATCAGCAGGACACCAAGGAAGGGGCCAGGGCACCTCCAGGAAGGCTCCCGGGGCACGGCAGCTTCTTGCCTTTCTTGTACCGGCCCCGGTTTGATGCCCGGAAACTCCAGGAGATGGCGGCCCAGGCCCCAGCCAAGGTCAACAGCGTCCAGGGGCTGAGCTTGAGGCCCAGCATGGCACCCAAGAACTTCAATCGCACGGCAGCTTGCTGGCAGCTCAAGTGAGTCTCCCCTTCACCCTCCTGGCTCTGCCCCTGGGCTCTGCAGGGGGCCCAGGGCATGGCATCCTCACTGCCGCCATCCCTCCTCGAGGCCACTTGGGGACAGTGCTTTGCGAGGCTCCCCCAGCCACAGTCAGAGGTGCTTGGGGTAAGGTCCACCATCTCTGCACTTCCTCAATGCACCCCCAAAGCAGCATGAAGGGGCTGAGCTGATGAGCCTCGGCGATCCTTCCTAGGCAAGGGGCCGCAGCCTGGAAGTAGTGAGGGCCCATGGGGCACCCCGGGATCCTCAGCCCCCCCTCCCAGGGCCTGCTCTCCCACATCAAGGTCCAGCCTCCCTGTCTGGGGGAGTTCAGGGTCAGCCAACTCTGCCAGCACCTGGGGACCCAGGCCACTCAGCTGCATCCAGCCAGCCAGCTGCCCCCCCACAACAGGCTCTGAGGCCTTCTCAGGACTGGTGCCCCCAGGCCAGGGGCCCAGAGCGTTTACCACAAGGCTGCCCGATGCTCTCCCTAGCCCTGGATGCAGCCCAGGCCATTCCTCAGGGCTGGCCAAGGACAGAGATCCTGAGCTCCCTCAGTGACCCTGCTATGACCAGGGATCCTCCCTCCCTCCTCCTCAGCCTGCGTTATGGTCTTTGAGCGAGAGGACACTAAAGGCTAGAAGCAAAATGAGGAGGAGCCGAGTGGCCAGGGAAGGGGGGCATGGAGCAGGAAGATGGCGGCAGGGCCAGTGGCCTCATGTGTACTGCAGAGGGCAGTCCCGGCCACAGTCCCTGCCTAGGAAAGCCTGAGTTTAGAGTAGGGGGAGCCCTGGCAAGTGCTGCCAAGGCAGGGACGGGGAAGGCGCTGGCTAACCTGCAGATGAGAGGGGTCTGGGCAGAAGTGGCCGAGTGACCCGTCACAGCCTGGAGTCGGTGGGCAGGGCTTGGGGGCAAGGCTGTGGATGGAGCCTGGAGGAGGAGGTGATTCGGGCACAGCCCGGGGCTGTGTCTAAACCCGAGCCAGGGTGGGGGGTACGTGCTGAGAGGTGGAGGTCAGAGCAGACAGGCTAGTGAGGGCTGGGGTCATCAGGGAGGACTTCCAGGAGGAGGTGAGAGGAGGAAGGAAAGGAATGAGAAGAGCTGTGGAGGTGGGCAGGAGGCTGTGGGCAGTGAGGACACTGGCCAGGCTGGGAAGGAGGATACTGAGCGCCAGTGGTGTCGCAAGAGGCAGGTGTATCATCCACATCAGGCCCTGAAGCAGTTGTCCCAAGGAGCTGGGCAGGGCCGGCCCAGCACAGAGGCAGGGGGTTGGGCAAGAAGACCTCAGCATTCTCCCCAGGGCCAGAGCTCTGGAGAGGCCGTGGACCGTTTGGGAGGTCAAGGGCTGGTCACGGAGCCAGGAATCCCTAACCCTTAGCCCTGCAAGGGGGCCCCCTTGTGGGTACAGACTGGACCCCCTGGGGAAGTAGGAAGTGGGGAGTGGTCTTGGTGCCACCCTGGCAGGAGCTGGGGACAGCTGCTGATGCCCCAAGGTTTGCTGGGAAAGCGTCCAGCCCAGTCCCGGGAGGAGGGGGCAGAACCCTATTCTTCAGATAAGGACACAGGTGGGCCAAGGTGGGAGCTAAGGTCTCTCTGGCTCCCAGCAAGCAATGGGGAGCCCTGAGCCACCGCAGGGGTCTGCTGCAGGTCCCCAGGAGCTCAGCAGGATGGAGGGGCCGGGGTGGAGCCTCAGGATGGCACAAAGTATTCAAGGAGTGAACAGACTGATGGCTCCGGGGGGGCCCAGGGCTCAGGAGTTCCCAGGAACGGTACGGCGTGGCCAACCTGCCCTGGGGAGGGGCACTTCAGCCTCCCCATCTGCCCCCACCCCCAGGAAGGGCTTGGTGGTGAAGAAGAGAGGACACAGCCCAGGGGGAGGGGAAGAGATGCTGGAAGCGCTTGGGAGCTGGGCCAGGAAAGGAGGAAGCAGGCACTCCTGCCACCTCCCCAGTGAACCCGAAGGGCAAGCCCTTCTGAGGTGCCGGGGATGGCAGGGAAGGGCTGCTCTCTAAGGACCCAGGCTGGACCCAGCAGAGGGGCCCTGAGGAGGGAAGGACCCCAATGAGAGGCCCACGCCTAGGAAAGACAAGACACCGAGAAGAAGGCCTATGCCGGATTCCGAGACAACAGAAGCCTAAGACGTGGGAATACAGAGGGGGCTTAGACTCGCTCCTTGCCACCGTGGGAGGGGGAGCCAGCGTCCCATGCGGCCTGCTACAGGCCGGGTGCTCTGCCAAGATCACTTGTCTAACCCTCACAACAACTCTGGGGGCAGATACTGGCTCGGTCCCCACTTTACAGTGGGGCAAGGGCAGAAAGTGGCCGGTCCTGGCTCTAGGGGATAGTAAATGTAAGTGTGGACTGG